>NW_024748502.1:8282135-8342401 GCF_018991925.1 Homarus americanus | reverse complement strand
TTGCCAGCAGTGCATAACAGAGAGATGCGAGCGATCGCCCGGCGGCCAACGAGCCAGATCAGGTTTGGGGAGAATAAAAGTAAAGTAAAAGTATCTGGGCGTGTCAAAGAACCATCTTATTTGTCATCAAAGAAATAATACAACAGTTGTTTAATGATGTAATAAGCAATTGAAGATCTATTTTATGAATGGTAAAGTAAGACTGTATGTCCAGTTTGTCTGAGTGTAGTTAATTAACATCTTATCTAATTCTTAGGTTAATGAATATTAAATTAGTAAACTAAGAGTATCACTGCCTATTCCTTCTACCCATTGGTTCTCAGAAAATGACTATTGTAACCACGCCGTGCCTAGAAGCTCGTTAGCACACTACCTAACAGTTCATTTCAAGGTATGCTATATTCTAATAACATAAATCTGGGTGGTGGCAGGCCACGTTATAATAATAATGATGGTCCCAGACTAATCCATGGTTTAGAATAATATAACTGCCAAATAGATATAATTGAGAGAAAGTATGACACAAATTCAGAAAATACAATAATATATATGAAAGAAGAAATGAAGTAAAGAAAAGAATATTGACTTAGAAAAAAGCCAAGAAATATAAGATATATACTTATAGAAAGAAAGATAGAACATGAAATTATTAAAACTATGTAATAATTGTGAAAAGATTAATATAAAAGATAGATATGAGCAAGAATATAAGTATATATATTAAAGAATAAAAAGAATAAGTATATGAAATAGTATGAAGAGAAAAGCGGCACTTTATGGAAGTCTAGAACGAATAGAATTAAATAACAGACAAGTAACTAAGAGAAAAGTAACAGAAAACAAAAAACATCTTTAAGGAAATTGAATTAGAAATAAACTTAGAAACAACTAAAAAATAAAAGAAAGAAATAACTATCATAAAGATAATAAGTAAATAAATGAGAAAAACATAGAATTTTTTATATAGAAACTATTTAGAAAAGAAAAAGAAATATAAAGAAATATATAAAGAAATAAAGAATAAAAGATATAATAATAAAATTAAATTATTTCCACAGTATTACCATCCTCCGCAGTACTGTCCTACCTACAACTCGTATAGTACATGTCTAACCTTCTCCACATTCGATTGAAAATGTATCCGGAGCAGTTATACCTCCCTGGTGAACCCAAACATAACTCCTACAGTCACTACGTCTCTCGGCCACACACCAAACGTCACTCCGAAGCCTACGCCTGGACCCCTGATGAACGTATCCTCCAGACGGAAAAGAAGGCGGTGGAGGATGGTATCTCATTATAAGGTGAATCGACCTTGACTGTCTCCACCAGTACCAGTCGTCCAGAGATGTGTTCGGACTAAATCCTGACGTAATTTCACAGACAGCACAACCATCAGACCATCGGGAGCCATGACACCTCATCAACAAGCTGGTCAAGATAAAGTCCTCTAGGGCCTCTTCACCACAGCCCAGCAGAGTACGCACAAGATCTTGTCGAAACATGATTTGAACAATCTTAAGCCCGTAATCTCCCGGAGAACGTTCAAGAGGCCCTCTCCTCTGTCAAATCTCCGCGCCTCCGCGTCATGGTTATGCTGCTGAAGGTCGATGAAGAGGCACGGTGGAGATAACCGAGGAGGAATTGCAGTGCCCTCATTCGGAGGTAATGCAACACCCTGGTGATGACGGTGTCACCGCCTCAGTTCTCCGTGTGCTTTGAAAGTCCTCGGCAACCCCCCTTTCTCCTGCTTTACATAACTTCAGGTCTCTGCACGGATAAGTGCTCACTGCTTGGACCTCCAGCATTAGTAACCATTCCAAAATATGGCACTACCAAATTTTTGACCCATTTCCCTCACGTTCTGTTTCAGAAAGGTGATGGAACGCATTCTCAATTCGTCTCATGTTTCTGGCTGGAGGACAAACTCTCACTAGCTTGTATGGTTTCCTACCACAACAGAGTAAGTATCACTGTCCCCTTATGAGTGTAGTAGCCTCATCGACCTTAAAAAGTGCCTTTGATGCTGCAAATAGAGATATTATGCTTGATCAGCTAGTAGACTTCTGTTAAAGGTAATTTCTTAAGATGGATACCTCCGGAACAGATCCTCCCGTGTCTTCTTTACAAGTATGTAGCTTTATCAAGAACTTCAATCTTGGTACTCCACAGGGTGGTGTTCTTTGCCCCTTTCTTTTTAAGTCCTTGCGTGTCGCCTACTTTCTCCTTCCTGACATTCCCGGCACCACAGTTACCTGTTACTCATTCTCTGCGTCGTCTTCTGCTTTGTGGTCTCATCCTTCCCAGACAAGAGTGGAACTTTTCTCCCGCAAACCCGGAGACGCTTCTAGAATTTACTGTGGGAGATAGTGTTATCCTCCCCGTGTAAGCAGTACATCTACCTGCGCACTCTGTACGATTACCCAGCTACACCTGCATTGACAACGTGTCCAGCCCATCGTCCGGGACCTCATAGATCGACAGCAACAGCGTCTAACCCCTCTATGTGGCTTCCCACCAACAATGCCACAGGAATTTCCTGTCCCTGTAGCCAGAACTGTTTACATTATATTTATCCGCCTGTTGACTACCTTCTCCTGCCTTATGTCAACTCCCCCCAAAAATCTTAAGATCTCTTGAAAGTTTCAAAACAAAGTAATGATATTTATCCCGAATTGTCCTGCACCTCCACCAGGATAGTCAACATGCAAACTGAACTCCATCTTCCTTTAGTGTTGCGCCTCTACTCTCCCCACCCTTGCCCCCACCCATTCTCATGTCATTAGAACCTCCTTGATCCAAACTCACCTCGGCTATTCTCTACTTGGCCGGGTGGTTCTACCCTTCATTAAAATGAGGATTTGTTCTATACTCAGAACCCCACACCACTGTACATGTAGCAAGTGCTGATGACGGTCCTACAGCCTAGAAGATTCCCCTGTCCAGCAGTCAACTTTACTCTCACACCACAAAGGCGGACCTCCTCAACTTCAGAAACAATTAGCTCTGGAGACCAAACATAGTCTCTGTATGTATATTATGTATGCTGTATGAAATATTATGTATGTATATTATGTATGTGCTCCATTTATATACACACATTATTTATTCAGCCTAGCTTACAGCGTGTAATGTATTATTATGTCACACACACGTTTAATTAATGTGCCTGGCGACATGGAAGCCAAGTACGTATCACTTACCACATGTCGCCAGAAAGGCTAGTTGACCCCCTGGTGACAGAGTAAGGAGCGCCACTCGCTTGTGTATCTCTGTTTATCCAGGAAATAGTGTCATGATCGTGATAACGGCTAACCTGAAACCTTAAGGATTCATATTACGCTCAAACGTCCACAAACCTTCCGGAGTCCCCAGGAAACGTCCCCGTTTTCTCTGTTTTGAATATAATCCACGGATTTCGTAGCAGACGCTGTATGTTGGGATCTGCCATCCAACCCTGTAATCAATTTTAATTTTGTTTTTGATAGCTGAGTCAGAGCATTGTTAGTGAGGATAATAGTAGGGAATGAACTGAAATTTGAGAATCTATCGAAACGTCAGAGTGTGCTGTGCAATTAATTCATCGGAATAGAAGTAGGTGACTCCTGGCCTATTTTGAGTGAAGGTGCTGCGGGCATTTCTACCGTTAGTAAGTGCCCGTCCCTTCATCCACACAGGTATGCTATCTCCACTGTGCTGTAATTGGCCCTTCTTAAGTGATTTGACCCAATTAATAGTTGATTGTGCAAGTGTTACAGTAACGAAGTTGATATGCTCTGAGTGAAGTCATATTTACGTCTTTAACGTCCCTGAGAAACGTGATGTTGTTGTCACCGTTAGTGAGCGCCCGTCCCTTCGCCCATATGAGGTCCCTAACGCAGCCTAGGTCAGGTCTGTAGCGTGGATGTTGCATCCACTATGTTTGGGGAGATGTCCGAGGACCAGTAACCTTCAGAGACCTGGCCGTCAGACACTTCAGCAGACTACCTACGCCCCCATAGCTGGCTCGTCTGGCCCTAACGCCTGGCCCAAGAGGTGACCCTCAATCACCAGTTTCGACACCACTACCAGCCCCCATCATTGGTGGATGAGCGTCTAACTCAGTGGGCCATTTGTGTGGTGGAATTAATCCACTGGGATCTTTCAGAGTTCGTCGGACAGTACCATGGCATGGGACCCCTGCTATTAAGGTTGAGTATCAACATTGATTCACTGAGTGTTGTAGTGGGCAGTTGCCCTGGACTTTATAGCAGGACTATAAGAGTTATGTGTTATTGAGTATGTCCACCCAGTAGTGGTGTGAGTATGTTGAGCCTGAGGGCATAGTGTACCCGATTTCGTCGGTTGGTACATATATATCCTTTCTCCTACTTCCATATTAATGTTTAAATAAATTTTGTATTTATATATTGTGTCTATTATTTACCTACAGTATTTACCAAGTTATTTCTTCCCTATTACTTTGTTACTATCATTACATCTACCCACAAGCCTCCTCTCGTCACGCTACCAATGAGATAATAAGTATGAGAGTAAAAGGAATTTGTTACGACAATAATATATTCTTATAAAATGGTGGCAGCTCAGGCCCATATATGAACCTACGAAAACTTACAGGTGTTTGTGTTCGCCTCGTAGATAGAACTTGGATACTCCAGAACACATGCAGCTCCCTACCTCAGTCCCTGCCGTACACCATCCATACACTGACAGTTCCCTTACAGGGCAGACGGGAGTGCGGGTGCGCCTTCTCGTTGGATGGGGACCAACCGGCGGAGGTTGGGTCGGCTCGTAGACTTCCGGAACTGGTCGAGCTCTATCCTACAGTGAATTACATGGACCTGGATGCAGTTGATCTCCTCCTTCTGAGGAGATTGAACAATATAATCATTTGTGATTTCAATCTGCACTCCAGGCCTCTTCCCTCTAAGCCTTTTTATGCCTTGTCATACATTTTTTGTGGGTTCAATCTCATGTTGGAATAACAAACAATGACTGCTGATTTGGTCTCAGAATTTCCTGTGGACTGGCCGCCCATGGTGCTGGGGCTACAACCTCCTCCTCTGCTACCAAAGAGAATACGTTCAGCTGCTCTTTTCCCTCATAATCCATCGCAGGGATAATGAACGGGCTGAGAGTACAACCATCCAACATTATTATCACTTTTCCTTACCTATGTATGATCGTCGACATGGATTCTACGGTCCGCAGATATAATGTCTGCCTGTATTAGGTTAGGATATAGACCTATCTGTGCAATATCTGAGTCGGGGAATGACCCGCACTACTTTCTGCAAACTCTGTAACTGTCCCAATGCTCACACCCTTCAACACTTGGACTGTCCCACCATCGGCGAGACTTCCTACCACAGTGAAGAGTCACTAACCACTATATGTCACCACCTACTGTATTTATACATAATCATTTCTCTGATATATTCTGTACGCTACTCCACACTTTGGTGGGTGCTAACTCCTGCTGTCCTCAGCCTCACATCAATGTTCCATATTAAGGTCATAGCGTGTCCTGCGAGACCGCATGGTCTTGTGACTAGGCTTGTCGCCCCTTGGGGTGTACAAATTGATTAAATAATATATAATGTCCAACGAAGCGCAACAAATTTCCTGTCACTTATAAATCAGGCAAAGGACTGGAGGGAGCGTGATAGACCAGTTACTGAATCAACACAGGAAAGAGGCAGCAATGAAAAGTAGACTAAATTTGATCATTAACCTTTCCTTGAATATAAAGAAAAGAAAAATGATGATACCTCAACTTGTGTCTCCATCTGACTATTATATAAACTTACGGAGATGAGACTTAAAAAAAGTCACTAAAAAATCCAATACAGCCGAATAATCTGAGTTATTGCTAAAAAATACAGAAACCACTTCACGTATTTTTTTTTTTTTTTTTTTTTTAACGGGGAATAGCCCACCTGGGCACAGGTCAACGACTCCACAACGGGACCTAGGGGACGAAAAATATAAGAACAGAAAGAAATTAAAATAGAAAAGGAAAAGAGACACCTACACCGAAGATGCCGGAAACCAGATTGATAATATTCTAAGGACCAACAACTCAAGGTCAAACAAGAACTTGGAAAGACGTAAGCTCAATTTCTTCTAAAAATGTAAAAGCGTCACAAACATGAGGTTTCGTTCGCTAAATCGTCGAGAAGAAGGATTATAAGGAAGTAAAACCTATGGAACAGTCTACTAGCTGAAGCGGTAGGAAATAGAACAGCACTGTTTTCTAAAAAATTAAAGGGACAATATTATCAAGAACATTAGGGGAACTTACACAGGCCATCGGCCGCCTTTCCTCCGACGTGTGTAAAGTTACTACATGGTGAACGAATTAGGAGGTTTTTTGCCTGTATGCAATCACGGAAAAATTTATATGAGTAACAACTAAAATAAGAAAATATGTGCATTAATATTATATGATTTTTTTTTTATAATTGTTGTCGTACTAGAAGCACATGAAAATCTAGGATGCGCTTTTTCCATGAGAGCTGGCCAAGGTGAGTACTGTACAGCATACCTGGGAGGGGCCGGTGCAGGTGATGGTACCAAAGCTCCCTGGTTGTGGTGTGGGTTTCAAGCATTGCCAGCAGCTCCATCACCAATATTTCAAACAGCAAATTTTTCAGGTCAACGTTGGTACCAGGTCACGGCGGTAACGCCTCGTGGATCACGCTTGTGTCGCTGACCGTTCTCGCACCTTCTTCAGTGACATTTGGGCCTGCAGGTAGGGTACACGGGGAAGGCCAGCAGAAATAACCACAAACTTCCACATATGAAACAAAAAGATGTTAGTGATCATGGGTCATGATTTAATGGATTTATAAATTTTCTAAAAACACAGAATGTTCTTGCCTCTGGTTCTGAACAATTAATGACATAACTTACAAGCTTAATCCTGAAATAATAATAACTGTACAGCATGTGTTATATAGGCTAGCCGTTATATGATCAACATTTGAATAGATACAGTTAAAAGAATATCATACATAAGACACTAAGTATTTGATAGTTGTCATCATGAACACATGTGGGTGTATTTTACACTTTGGTGGGGGTCTGGTCGTATCTCGGTGTTGTACAGAAAGGGAGTGGAGGCGCAGTAGGATAAGTGGCCCCACTGATCATCAAGGGCATGTCCCAACCTGGGCCACACAGAACACCGCCACGTTATGAATCTACAAATTACACTACCTGGTGAAAGATACAACACGCCAACTCATACTATACAATACCCAACTCCTACACTACAACACCTAACTCTTGCACTACAAACACCTTAACCTCTACACCACAACACCTAACCCTACACTACAACACCCAACCCCATACTACAACACCTAACTCCTACACTACAACACCAACTCTATACTACAACACCTAACCCCACACTACAACACCTAACTCCCTACACCACAACACCTAACCCTACACTACAACACCTAACTCCTACACTACAACACCTAACTCCTACACTACAACACCTAACCCTATACTACAACACCTAACTCCTACACTACAACACCTAACTCCTACACTACAACACCTAACCTACACTACAACACCTAACCCTACACTACAACACCTAACCCTACACCACAACACCTAACTCCACACTAGAACACCTAACCCTACACTACAATACCCAACTCCTACACTACAACACCTAACCCTACACTAGAACACCTAACCCTACACTACAATACCCAACCCACACTACAACACCCAACCCTATACTCAAACAACACCTAACTCCTACACTACAACACCTAACTCCTACACTACAAACACCTAACCCTACACTACAACACCTAACTCCTACACTACAACACCTAACCCACAACACTTAACTCCACACTACAACACCCAACCCTACACTACAACACCTAACCCTACACTAGAACACCCAACTCCTCCTACACTACAACACCTAACTCCTAAACTACAACACCTAACTCTACACTCTACAACACCTACCTCCCACACTCACAACACCCAACCCTACACTACAAACACCTAACTCCTACACCACAACACCCAACTCCTACACTACAACACCCAACCCCACACCACAACACCCAACCCTACACTACAACACCTAACTCCCTACACTACAACACCTAACCCCTACACTACAACACCTAACTCCTACACTACACACCCAACTCCTATACTACAACACCTAACCCCACACCACAACACCTAACTCCTACACCACAACACCCAACCCTATACAACACCTAACTCCTACACTACAACACCCAACCCTACACTACAACACCTAACTCCCTCTACACCACAACACCTAACCCTACACTACAACACCCAACTCCTACCCACAACACCTAACCCTACACTACAACACCCAACCCTACACTACAACACCTAACCCTACACTACAACACCTAACTCCTATACTACAACACCTAACCCTACACTACAACACCCAACTCACACTACAACACCTAACCCTACACCACAACACCTAACCCCTATACTACAACACCTAACCCCTACACTACAACACCTAACCCTCACACCAAACACCTAACCTCACACTACAACACCTAACTCCTACACTACAACACCCAACTCCCACACTACAACAACACCCAACTCCTACACTACAACACCCAACCCTACACTACAACACCCAACTCCCTACACTACAACACCTAACTCCTACACTACAACACCTAACTCACACTACAACACCTAACTCACACTACAACACCCAACCCTAATCACAACACCTAACCCCACACTACAACACCCAACCTCTACACTACAACACCTAACTCCTACACTACAACACCTAACCTCACACTACAACACCTAACCCTACACTACAACACCTAACCCTACACCTACAACACCTAACCCCACACTACAACACCCAACTCCCTACACTACAACAACACCCAACCCTACACTACAACACCTAACTCCTACACTACAACACCCAACTCCTACACTACAACACCTAACTCCTACACTACAACACCTAACTCCTACTACAAACACCTAACCCTACACTACAACACCCAACTCCTACACTACAACACCCAACCCTACACTACAACACCCAACTCTACACTACAACACCCAACTTCACACTACAACACTAACTCCTACACTACAACACCTAACTCCTACACTACAACACCTAACTCCTACACTACAACACCCAACTCCCTACACTACAACACCTAACCCTACACTACAACACCCAACTCCTATACCACAACACCCAATCTATACTACAACACCCAACCCTACACTACAACACCTAACCCCACACTACAACACCTAACTCCTATACTACAACACCTAACCTTACACTACAACAATCTAACCCTACACTACAACACCTAACTCCAATACAACACCCAACCCTACACCACAACACCCAACCCTACACTACAACACCTAACTCCTATACTCAAACACCTAACCCTACACCACAACACCTAACCCTACACCCACCAACCCTACACTACAACACCCAACCCCTATACTACAACACCTAACCCCATACTACAACACCCAACCCCACACTACAACACCTAACCCTACACTACAACACCCAACTCACACAAACACCCAACCCTACACTACAACAATCCAACCCTACACTACAACACCCAACTCCTACACTACAACACCCAACCCCTACACCACAACACCTAACTCCTACACTACAACACCCAACCCCTACACTACAACACCCAACTCCTACACTACAACACCTAACTCCTATACTACAACACCCAACCCTACACTACAACACCTAACCCTCACACTACAACACCCAACTCCTACATACAACACCTAACCCTACACCACAACACCTAACTCCTACACCACAACACCCAACCCTACACTACAAACACCTAACCCTACACTACAACACCTAACTCCTACACTACAACACCCAACCCTACACTACAACACCTAACCCTAACACTCACAACACCCAACTCCTACACCACAACACCTAACCCTACACTACAACACCTAACTCCTATACTACAAACACCTAACCCCTACACTACAACACCTAACCCTACACTCACAACACCCAACTCCTACACTACAACACCTAACTCCTACACTACAACACCCAACTCCTACACTACAACACCTAACTCCCACTACAACACCTAACTCTACACTACAACACCTAACTCCTACACTACAACACCCAACTCCCTACACTACAACACCCAACTCTACACTACAACACCTAACTCCTATACTACAACACCCAACCCTACACCACAACACCTAACCCTACACCACAACAACACCAACCCCACACACTACAACACCCAACTCCCACACCACAACACCCAACTTCTAACAACACCCTACACCCAACTCCTACACTACAACACCTAACTCCTACACTACAACACCTAACTCCTACACTACAACACCTAACCCTACACCAACACCTAACCCTACACTACAACACCTAACTCCTACACTACAAACACCCAACTCCTACACTACAACACCTAACTCCTACACTACAACACCTAACTCCTACACTACAACACCTAACCCTACACTACAACACCCAACCCTACACTACAACACCTAACTCCTACACTACAACACCTAACTCCTACACTACAACACCCAACCTCACACTACAACACCTAACTCCTACACCAACACCCTAACCCCACACTACAACACCTAACTCCTACACTACAACACCTAACTCCTACACCACAACACCCAACCCTACACTACAACACCTAACCCCTATAACACAAACACCTAACCTCACACTACAACACCTAACTCCTACACTACAACACCTAACTCCTACACTACAACACCCAACTCCCACACCACAACACCCAACCCTACACTACAACACCTAACTCCTACACACAACACCCAACTCCTACACCACAACACCTAACCCTACACTACAACACCCAACCCTACACTACAAACACCCAACCACCACAAACACCCAACTCCTACACTACAACACCTAACCCTACACTACAACACCTAACTCCTACACTACAACACCCAACCCTACACTACAACACCCAACCCCTACACCACAACACCTAACCCTACACTACAACACCTAACCCCTACACTACAACACCCAACTCCTACACTACAACACCTAACCCTACACCACAACACCCAACCCTCACTACAACACCTAACCCTACACTACAACACCCAACCCCTACACTACAACACCTAACCCTACACTACAACACCTAACTCCTACACTACAACACCCAACTTACACTACAACACCTAACTCCCACTACAACACCCAACTCCTACACTACAACACCCAACCCTACACTACAACACCCAACCCCACACCACAACACCTAACTCCTACACTACAAATTCCAACTCCTATACTACAACACCCAACTCCTACACTACAACACCTAACTCCTACACTACAACACCCAACTCCTACACTACAACACCTAACTCCTACACTACAACACCTAACTCCTATACTACAACACCTAACTCCTACACTACAACACCTAACTCCTACACTACAACACCTAACTCCTACACTACAACACCCAACTCCTTCACTACAACACCTAACTCCTACACTACAACACCCAACTCCTACACTACAACACCCAACTCCTACACTACAACACCTAACTCCTATACTACAACACCTAACTCCTACACTACAACACCTAACTCCTACACTACAACACCCAACTCCTACACTACAACACCTAACTCACACTACAACACCTAACTCTCACACTACAACACCACTCCTACACTACAACACCCAACCCTACACTACAACACCTAACTCCACACTACAACACCTAACTCCTACACTACAACACCTAACCCTACACTACAACACCTAACTCCTACACTACAACACCCAACTCCTATACTACAACACCCAACCCTACACTACAACACCCAACCCCACACTACAACACCCAACTCCTACACCACAACACCTAACCCTACACCACAACACCCAACTCCACACTACAACACCTAACTCCTACACTACAACACCCAACTCCTACACCACAACACCTAACTCCTACACTACAACACCCAACCCCTATACTACAAACACCTAACCCTACACTACAACACCTAACTCCTACACTACAACACCTAACCCTACACTACAACACCTAACTCCTACACTACAACACCTAACCCAACACACACCTCCCACACAACACCTAACTCCTACACTACAACACCCAACCCTACACTACAACACACCTAACCCTACACTACAACACCCAACTCCCTACACTACAACACCCAACTCCCTACACTACAACACCCCAACCCCACACTACAACACCTAACCCTACACTACAACACCTAACCCTACACCACAACACCTAACTCCTACACTACAACACCTAACTCCCAACTACAACACCCAACTCCTACACTACAACACCTAACTCCTACACCACAACACCCAACTCACACTACAACACCTAACTCCTACACTACAACACCCAACCCTACACTACAACACCTAACCCTACACTACAACACCTAACCCTACACTACAACACCTAACCCTACACTACAACACCTAACTCCTATACTACAACACCTAACCCTACACCACAACACCTAACTCCTGCACTACAACACCCAACCCCACACTACAACACCCAACCCCACACCACAACACCCAACTCTACACCACAACACCCAACCCCACACCACAACACCCAACTCCTACACCACAACACCCAACCCCTACACCACAACACCAACCCCACACCACAACACCAACCCCACACCACAACACCTAACCCTACACTACAACACCTAACCCTACACTACAACACCCAACCCTACACTACAACACCTAACCCTACACTACAACACCTAACCTAACCACAACAACACCTAACTCCTACACTACAACACCTAACTCTACACTACAACACCCACTCCCACTACAACACCTAACCCTACACCACAAAACCAACTCCACCACAACACCCAACCCTACACTACAACACCCAACAACACCTAACCCTACACCACAACACCCAACCCTACACCACAACACCCAACCCTACACTACAACACCTAACCCCTACACTACAACACCCAACCCCTACACTACAACACCTAACTCCCACCACCACCTAACCCTACACTACAACACCTAACCCTACACCACAACACCTAACCCTACACCACAACACCTACACTACAACACACACACACCAACCCCACACCACAACACCCAACCCCTACACCACAACACCAACCCTACACCACAACACCCAACTCCCACACCACAACACCCAACTCCTACACTACAACACCAGCCCTACACCACACCCAACCCCACACCACAACACCCAACCCCACACCACAACACCCAACCCCACACTACAACACCCAACCCCACACTACAACACCCAACCCCACCACAACACCTAACCCCACACCACAACACCCAACCCCACACTACAACACCTAACTCTACACTACAACACCCAACCCTACACTACAACACCCAACCCCACACCACAAACACCCAGCCCTACACTACAACACCAACCCTACACTACAACACCTAACCCCACACCACAACACCCAACCCCATACCACAACACCCAACTCCTACACTACAACACCCAACCTCACACCACAACACCCAACTCCACACTACAACACCTAACCCCTACACCACAACACCCAACCCCTACACTACAACACCTAACCCCACACCACAACACCCAACCCCACACCACAACACCTAACCCCACACCACAACACCTAACCCTACACTACAACACCTAACCCTACACTACAACACCTAACCCTACACTACAACACCTAACCCTCCATCACAACACAACCTCACACTACAACACCTAACCCTACACTACAAACACCTAACCCACACTACAACACCCAACCCTACACTACAACACCCAACTCCTCACACACAAACCCACACTACACACCCAACTCCTACACTACAACACCAACCCCACACTACAACACCCAACTCCCACTACAACACCCAACCCTACACTACAACACCCAACCCCTAACTACAACACCTAACCCTACACTACAACATCTAACCCTACACTACAACACCAACTCCACTCACAACACCTAACCCTACACTACAACACCTAACCCTACACTACAACACCTAACCCTACACTACAACACCTAACTCCTACACTACAACACCTAACCCTACACTACAACACCCAACTCCCACACTACAACACCCAACCCCACACCCACCAACCCCACACCACAACACCCAACCCCACACCACAACACCCAACCCCACACCACAAACACCCAACCCCACACTACAACACCCAACCCTACACCACAACACCCAACCCCACACCACAACACCCAACCCTACACCACAACACCTAACCCCACACTACAACACCCAACCCTACACCACAACACCTAACCCTACACTACAACACCTAACCCTACACTACAACACCTAACCCTACACCACAACACCTAACCCCTACACTACAACACCTAACCCTACACTACAACACCAACCCTACACTACAACACCTAACCCTACACCACAACACCCAACCCCACACCACAACACCAACTCACATCACAACACCCAACTCCCCTACACTCACAACACCCAACCCTACACCACAACACCTAACCCCACACTACAACACCTAACTCCTACACCACAACACCTAACTCCTACACTACAACACCCAACTCTACACTACAACACCCAACTCCTACACTACAACACCTAACTCCTACACTACAACACCTAACTCCCTACACACAACACCTAACCCACACTACAACACCTAACCCTACACTACAACACCCAACTCCTATAAACACCTAACTTAACTACAACAACTAACCCTACACTACAAACACCTAACCTCTACACTACAACACCTAACCCTATACTACAACACCTAACCCCCACTACAACACCCAACTCCACACCACAACACCCAACCCCACACCACAACACCCACCCTCCACAACACCCAACCCCACACCACAACACCCAACCCCATACACAAACACCCAACCCCACACCACAACACCCAACCCCACACCACAACACCAACCCCACACAACACCTCAACCCATACCACAACACCTAACCCCATACCACAACACCCAACCTACACTACAACACCTAACCCCACACCACAACACCTAACCCCACACTACAACACCTAACCCTACACTACAAACACCCAACCCTACACTACAACACCTAACCCTACACTTACAACATCTAACCCTACACTACAACACCTAACCCCACACCACAAACACCTAACCCCTACACAACAACACCCAACCCTACACTACAACACCCAACCCCTGCACTACAACACCCAACCCACACTACAACACCCAACTCCCTACACACAACACCCAACTCTACACTACAACACCAACTCCTACACTACAACACCCAACTCCCACACCACAACACCCAACTCCCACACCACAACACCTAACCCTACACCACAACACCTAACTCCCACACTACAACACCCAACCCAACACTACAACACCCAACCCTACACTACAACAACCAACTTCCACACTACAACACCAGCCCTACACCACAACACCAACCTCTACTACTATAACAACTCTTAACCCCTACACCACAACACCCAACCCTACACTACAAACACCTAACCCTACACGACAACACCAAACCCCACACCACAACACTTAACCCTACACCACAACACCTAACCCCACACCAAACACCCAACCCCACACCACAACACCCAACCCTACACTACAACACCCAACTCTACACCACAACACCCAGCCCTACACTACAACACCCAACCCCACACTACAACACCCAACCCCACACTACAACACCTAACCCTATACTACAACACCTAACCTATACTACAACACCTAACCCCACACTACAACACCCAACTCTACACTACAACACTCAGCTCCTACACTACAAACAATCTAACCTACACTACAACACCTAACCCTACACTACGACACCCAACCTATCACTACAACACCTAACCCTACACTACAACACCAACCATACTACAAACACCCAACTCCATACTACAACACCCAACCCATACTACAACACCCAACTCCTATACTACAACACCCAACTCCTATACTACAACACCCAACTCCTACACTACAACACCCAACTCTACACTACAACACTCAGCCCTACACTACAACACCCAACCCTACACTACAACACCTAACCCACACTACAACACCCAACTCCTATACTACAAACACCTAACTCCTACACTACAACACCCAACCTCTACACTACAACACCCAACTTCTACACTACAACACCCAACCCTATACTACAACACCTACCCCATACTACAACACCTAACCCTTACACTACAACACCCAACTCCTACACTACAACACCTCAGCTCCCACACTACAACACCCAACCTCACCACAACACCCAACTTCTACACTACAACACCAGCCCTACACTACAACACCCAACCCCACACTACAACACCAACTCCTCATACAACACCAACCCACTACAACCTTAACCCCACACTACAACACCCAACCCCACACTACAACACCAACCCTACACTACAACACCAACCCTACACTACAACACCCAACCCACACTCCACCTAACTCCCTACCACAACACCAACTCCTACACTACAACACCCAACTCCTGCACTACAACACCCAACTTATACAATACTGAGATGCAGGAAACCTGTAAAATGGTAAAGGGACAGAGACAGACAGAGACATACAAGTACAGGGACAGATGCAGGTAGGGACAGAGATAGAGACAGACAGAGACATACAAGTACAGGGACAGATGCAGGTAGGGACAGAGATAGGGACAGACAGAGACATACAAGTACAGGGACAGATGCAGGTAGGGACAGAGAGAGGGACAGACAGATACAAGCCAGGACAGAGGCAGATAGGGACAGAGATATGGACAGACAGAGACATACAAGTACAGGGACAGATGGTAGGGACAGAGATAGGGACAGACAGAGACATACAAGTACAGGGACAGATGCAGGTAGGGACAGAGATAGGGACAGACAGAGAATACAAGGGACAGATGCAAGGTAGGGACAGAGATAGGGACAGACAGAGACATACAAGTACAGGACAGATGCAGGTAGGGACAGAGATAGACAGACAGAGACATGCAGGGCACAGGGGACAGATGCAGGTAGGGACAGAGATAGAGACAGACAGAGACATACAAGTACAGGGACAGATGCAGGTAGGGACAGAGATAGGGACAGACAGAGACATATTGGGAAAGGGAAAAATGCAAAGACAAGGACTAAGACAGAGACAGGCATAGTACATGAAAGGGGACAGAGACAGGAAAAGGCAGAGGGAAAGGGAAAGAGACGGGCACGGAGAAAGAGACAGAGATAGGGACAGAGATTGGGACAGAAACAAACCGAGATAGGCAGAGAAACGGGAGTAGGGTCAGAGAAAGAGACAGCGTGATATATTGTACAGTGGGTTGTGTAGCAGTGTGAGGTACTCTAGGTTGTACTCTAGGTTGTACTCTAGGTGGTGTTGGGAGCAGTGACGTGGCGGTGGTAGTGATAGGAGAGAGGAGCAGAGGTTGTGACGGTGATAGTGCTAGGAGCAGTGAAGGTGATGGTAATAGTGAAGGAGATATATGATGATAGTATGAGGAACAGTTTTGGGGGTAGTGATTTTAGGAGCAGTGATGCAGGTAGTGGTAAGGACAGTGGTTGTGGTGTTGGTAGTGTTAGGAGCAATAGTGATGAAAATGTTAGGAACAGGGGTGGTGTTAGCGGTACTGTTAAATATAGTGGTGGTAGTGTTAGGAACAGTACTGGTGGGTGTATAGGCAGTGGTGGAGGTAGTGTTAGAAGCAGGGGTCTTGGGAGTACAGACCTCCATATTCATCAGAAAATTCAAATCATATTTTTTTAATGCAGTAGTACACTCACGTGTTTTTGTATAGTGAAAAGTATTTACTATTGACCGCAGAAAATCTCCTAATATCATATGACCTTAAAATGGCCTCAAAATGCTCATAATATTAGTCAGATTTAAAAAAAATTGGGGGAGGGATTACAGCGAATACTCTCCTCACCACGAAGGGAATTATCTGCTGTAATAATTTACCATTTACGGGACCCCAATTGATATTCCTAGATCCGCCCATATGGTAGTGTTAGGAACCAAAATGCTGATGGTAGTGTAAGTAGCAATGATGGTGATGGTAGTGTTAGTAGCAATGATGGTGATAGTGTTAGTAGCAATGATGGTGATGGTAGTGTTAGTAGCAGTGATGGTGGTGGTAGTGTTAGTAGCAGTGGTGATGATAGTGTTAGTAGCAGTGATGGTGATGGTAGTGTTAGTAGCAATGATGGTGATAGTGTTAGTAGCAATGATGGTGATGGTAGTGTTAGTAGCAGTAATGGTGATGGTAGTGTTAGTAGCAGTGATGGTGGTGGTAGTGTTAGTAGCAGTGGTGATGGTAGTGTTAGTAGCAGTGATGGATGGTAGTGTTAGTAGTGATGGTGATGGTGGAGTTAGTGTTGAGGTAGCGTTAGTGTAGTAGCAATATTGGTTGTTGGTTTTAGTAGCAATGGTGGTGGTATGATGGTGAGGTAGTAGTTGAATGTTTAGATTTGTTTGATTGTTGTGATGTTTGTGTTATGAGTGTTGTTATGCAGTGGTGATGGTAGTGTTAGTAGCAGTGATGGTGGTGTAATTTGTGGTAGTGTTAATAATGATGGAGTGTTGTTGTTGTTAGCATGATGGCGATGTTAGTGAATGATGGTGATAGTGTTAGTAGCAGTGGTAGTAGCAGTGGTGATGTAGTGATATAGCAGTGATGGGATGGTAGTGTTAGTAGCAATGATGGTGATAGTGTTAGTAGCAATGATGGTGATGGTAGTGTTAGTAGCAGTGATGGTGGTGGTAGTGTTAGTAGCAGTGGTGATGGTAGTGTTAGTAGCAGTGATGGTGATGGTAGTGTTAGTAGCAGTGATGGTGATAGTGTTAGTAGCAATGATGGTGATGGTAGAGTAGTAGTGTTGATGGGAGTGTTAGTAGCAATGATGGTGATGGTAGTGTTAGTAGCAATGTGATGGTAGTGAGAGTGTTAGTAGCAGTGATGGTGGTAGTGTTAGTAGCAGTGGTGATGGTAGTGTTAGTAGTGATGATGGTGGGTAGTGTTAGTAGCAGTGGTGAGTGGTGTAGTGTTAGTAGCAGTGATGGTGGTAGTGTTAGTAGTGTTAGTGTATAGCAGTGATGGTGGTGGTAGTGTTAGTAGCAGTGGTGATGGTAGTGTTAGTAGCAGTGATGGTGGTAGTGTGTGTAGTAGCAGTGATGCAGATAGGTTGCAATGATGGTGTATTGTATGTTGGTAGCAGTAATGGTGAGGGTGTTAGTTGCTGTGGTGGTTGGTGTGGGGGTGTGTGTGTGGTGTGTTGTGGTGTTGTTTGTGTGTGTGTGGTGTGGTTGTGTGTTGGTTTGTGGTTTTGTGTGTGTTTGTTGTGGTGGGTGTTTGTTGGTTTGTTGTTGTGTTGTGGTTGTGTGTTGGTGTGGTGTGGGTGTGTGGTTGGGGTTGTGGTGTGTTGTGTTTGGTTGGTGTTGGGGTTGTGTTTTGGTGGTGGTGTGGGGGGTGTTGGGGGGTTGGTGTGTGGGGGTGTTGTGGGTTGTGGGGGTGTTGTGTTGGTGTGTGGGGTGGGTGGTGGGTTGTGGTTGTTGGGGTATGGTAGGTGTTAGTTTGTGGTGTTGTTGGTATGTTAGTCAGTTGTTGGTGAGTTATGTTGTTAGTAGCAGTGATGGTGGTAGTGTTAGTAGCAATGATGGTGATAGGTGTTAGTAGCAATGATGGTGATGGAGTGTTAGTAGCAGTGATGGTGGTGGTAGTGTTATAGCAGTGGTGATGGTAGTGTTAGTAGCAGTGAAGGTGATGGTAGTTAGTAGCAATGATGGTGGATAGTGTTAGTAGCAATGATGGTGATGGTAGTTAGTAGCAGTGATGGTGATGGAAGTGTTAGTAGCAGTGATGGTGGTGGTAGTGTTAGTAGCAATGGTAGGTAGTGTTAGTAGCAGATGGATAGTGTTAGTAGCAGTGATGGGATGGTAGTGTTAGTAGCAATGATGGTGATGGTGTTAGTAGCAATGATGGTGATGGTAGTGTTAGTGTTATGATGGTGGTGGTAGTGTTAGTAGCAGTGGTGATGGTAGTGTTAGTAGCAGGATGGTGAGTGGTAGTGTTATAGCAATGATGGTGATAGTGTTAGTAGTAATGGTGGATGGTGGTAGGTTAGTGGTGGTGATGGGAGTGTTAGTAGCAATGATGGTGATGGTAGTGTTGCAGCATGATGGTGATGAGAGTGATAGTAGCAATGATGGTAGTGGTTAGTAGCAGTGTTGATGGAAGTGTTAGTAGTGATGGTGGTGGTAGTGTTAGTAAAGGTGGTGATGGTAGTGTTAGTAGCAGTGATGGGTGTAGTGTTAGTAGTGCAAGTGGTGTTAGTGTTAGTAGCAGTGTTGGTGGTGGTAGTGTTAGTAGCAGTGGTGATGGTAGTGTTAGTAGCAGTGATGGTAGTGTTTGTAGCAATGATGGTGGTGGTGTTAATAGCAGTGTTGGTGGTGGTAGTGTTAGTAGCAGTGGTGATGGTAGTGTTAGTAGCAGTGATGGTGGTAGTGTTAGTAGCAGTGTTGGTGGTAGTGTTAGTAGCAGTGATGGTGATGGTAGTGTTAGTAGCAGGATGGTAGTGTTAGTAGCAATGATGGTGATGGTAGTGTTAGTAGCAGTGATGGTGATGGTAGTGTTAGTAGCAATGATGGTAGTGTTAGTAGGTGTTGTTGGTGGTAGTGTTTAGATGGTAGTGTTAGTAGTGATGGTGATGAGAGTGTTAGTAGCAGTGATGTTGATGGTAGTGTTAGTAGCAATGATGGTGATGAGTGTTAGTAGCAATGATGGTAGTGTTAGTAGCAGTGGTGATGGAAAGGATTGTGGTGGTAGTGGTGTTATAGCAGTGGTGATGGTAGTGTTAGTAGCAGTGATGGTGGTAGTGTTAGTAGCAGTGGTGATGGTAGTGTTAGTAGCAGTGATGGTGATGGGTAGTGTTAGTAGCAGTGTTGGTGGTAGTGTTAGTAGCAGTGATGGTGATGGTAGTGTTAGTAGCAGTGATGGTGGTAGTGTTAGTGCAGTGGTGATGGTAGTGTTAGCAGTGATGGTGATGGTAGTGTTAGTAGCAGTGATGGTGATGGTAGTGTTAGTAGCAGTGATGGTGATGGTAGTTAGTAGCAGTGATGGTGATGGTAGTGTTAGTAGCAGTGATGGTGGTGGTAGTGTTAGTAGCAGTGGTGATGGTAGTGTTAGTAGCAGTGGATGGTGATGGTAGTGTTAGTAGCAATGATGGTGATAGTGTTAGTAGTAGATGGTGATGGTAGTGTTAGTAGCAGTGATGGTGATGGTAGTGTTAGTAGCAATGATGGTGGTAGTGTTAGTAGCAGTGATGGTGATGGTAGTGTTAGTAGCAGTGATGGTGATGGTAGTGTTAGTAGCAATGATGGTGATGGTGGTGTTAGTAGCAGTGTTGGTGGTGGTAGTGTTAGTAGCAATGAGTGGTGGTAGTGTTAGTGGCAGTGATGGTGGTAGTGTTAGTAGCAGTGATGGTGGTGATGTTAGTGGCGGTGGTGGTAATGTTAGTAGCAATGATGGTGGTGGTGTTAGTGCTGTGATGATGGTGGTAGTGTTAGTAGCAGTGATGGTGATGGTAGTGTTAGTGTGGTGGTGATGGTAGTGTTAGTAGCAGTGATGGTGATGGTAGTGTTAGTAGCAGTGGTGATGGTAGTGTTAGTAGCAATGATGGTGATGGTAGTGTTAGTATCAGTGTTGGTGGTGGTAGTGTTAGTAGCAATGATGGTGGTAGTGTTAGTAGCAGTGTTGGTGGTGGTAGTGTTAGTAGCAGTGATGATGGTGGTGTTAGTAGCAGTGGTGATGGTAGTGTTAGTAGCAGATGATGGTGATGGTAGTGTTGGTAGTAGTAGTGATGGTATGGTGTTAGTAGCAGTGGTGATGGTAGTGTTAGTAGCAGTGTTGGTGATGAGTATTAGTAGCAATGATGGTGATGTTGAGTGTTAGTGGCAGTGATGGTGGTGAGTGTTAGTAGCAATGAGGTGGTGGTAGTGTTAGTAGCAGTGATGGTGGTAGTGTTAGTAGCAGTGTTGGTGGTGGTAGTGTTAGTAGCAATGATGGTGTGAGTGTTAGTAGCAGTGTTGGTGGTGAGAGTGTTAGTAGCAGTGATGGTGGTAGTGTTAGCAACAGTGTTGGTTGTGGTAGTGTTAGTAGCAGTGATGGTGGTAGTGTTAGTAGCAGTAATGGTGGTAGTATTAGTAGCAATGATGGTGGTAGTGTTAGTATCAGTGTTGGTGGTGGTAATGTTAGTAGCAATGATGGTGGTAGTGTTAGTAGCAGTGTTGGTGGTGGTAGTAGTAGCAGTGATGGTGGTAGTGTTAGTAGCAGTGGTGATGGTAGTGTTGTGCAATGATGATGATGTGGTAGTGTTAGTAGCAGTGGTGATGTGGTAGTGTTAGTAGCAGTGGTGATGGTAGTGTTAGTAGAAATGATGGTGATGGTAGTGTTAGTAGCAGTGGTGATGGTAGTGTTAGTAGCAGTGGTGATGGTAGTGTTAGTAAAAATTATGGTGATGGTAGTGTTAGTAGAATGATGGTGATTGTAGTGTTAGTAGCAGTGGTGATGGTAGTGTTAGTAGCAGTGTTGGTGGTGGTAGTGTTAGTAGCAATGATGGTGGTAGTGTTGGTGGCAGGTGTTTGTGGTGGTAGTGTTGGTAGCAGTGATGGTGGTAGTGTTAGTAGCAGTGTTGGTGGTGGTAGTGTTAGTAGCAGTGATGGTGGTAGTGTTAGTAGCAGTGATGGTGGTAGTGTTAGTAGCAGTGTTGGTGGTGGTAGTGTTAGTAGCAGTGATGGTGGTAGTGTTAGTAGCAGTGATGTGGTGGTAGTGTTGGTAGCAGTGTTGGTGGTGTGAGCAGTGTTGTGGGTGTTGGTGTTGGCAGCGGTGTTGGTGGTGGTGGTGTTGAGTAGCAGTGATGGTGGTGGTGTTGGTAGCAGTGATGTAGTAGTGTTAGTAGCAATGATGGTGGTAGTGTTAGTAGCAGTGTTGGTGGTGGTAGTGTTGTATCAGTGATGGTGTGGTAGTGTTGTAGCAGTGGTGATGGTAGTGTTAGTAGCAATGATGGTGATGGTAGTAGTAGTAGCAGTGATGGTGGTAGTGTTAGTAGCAGTGATGGTGGTAGTGTTAGTAGCGGTGGTGGTGGTAGTGTTAGTGGCAGTGATGGTGGTAGTGTTAGTAGCAGTGGTGATGGTGGTGTTAGTGGCAATGATGGTGATGGTAGTGTTAGTAGCAGTGGTGATGGTGGTGTTAGTAGCGGTGGTGATGGTAGTGTTAGTAGCAGTGTTGGTGATGGCAGTGTTAGTACAATGATGGTGATGTTAGTGTTAGTAGCAGTGATGGTGGTAGTGTTAGTAGCAATGAAGGTGGTGGTAGTGTTAGTAGCAGTGATGGTGGTAGTGTTAGTAGCAGTGTTGGTGGTGGAGTAGTGTTGTAGTAGCAATGATGGTGGTAGTGTTAGTAGCAGTGATGGTGGTGGTAGTGTTAGTGGCAGTGATGGTGGTAGTGTTAGCAACAGTGTTGGTGGTGGTAGTGTTAGTAGCGGTGATGGTGGTAGTGTTAGTGGCAGTGATGGTGGTAGTGTTAGTAGCAATGATGGTGTGAGTGTTGGTATCAGTGTTGGTGGTGGTGTGTTAGTAGCAGTGATGGTGGTAGTGTTAGTAGCAGTGGTGATGGTAGTGTTAGTAGCAATGATGGTGATGGCAGTGTTAGTAGCAGTGATGGTGGGAGTGTTAGTAGCAATGATGGTGGTAGTGTTGAGTAGCAGTGTTGGTGGTGGTTAGTGTTAGTGGCAGTGATGGAGGTAGTGTTAGTAGCAGTGGTGATGGTGGTGTTAGTAGCAATGATGGTGATGGTAGTGTTAGTAGCAGTGGTGATGGTGAGTGTTAGTAGCAGTTGGTGATGGTGGTGTTAGTAGCAATGATGGTGATGGTAGTGTTAGTAGCAGTGGTGATGGTAGTGTTAGTAGCAGTGGTGATGGTAGTGTTAGTAGAATGATGGTGATGGTAGTGTTAGTAAATGATGGTGATGGTAGTGTTATTGGCAGTGGTGATGGTGAGTATTAGTAGCGGTGATGGTGTAGTGTTAGTAGCAATAGCAGTGATGGTGGTAGTGTTAGTAGCAGTGTTGGTGGTGGTAGTGTTAGTAGCAATGATGGTGGTAGTGTTAGTAGCAGTGTTGGTGGTGGTAGTGTTAGTAGCAGTGATGGTGGTAGTGTTAGCAGCAGTGTTGGTGGTGGTAGTGTTAGCAGCAGTGATGGTGGTAGTGTTAGTAGCAGTAATGGTGGTAGTATTAGTAGCAATGATGGTGGTAGTGTTAGTATCAGTGTTGGTGGTGGTAGTGTTAATAGCAGTGATGGTGGTAGTGCTAGTAGCAGTGGTGATGGTAGTGTTAGTAGCAATGATGGTGATGGTAGTATTAGTAGCAGTGATGGTGGTAGTGTTAGTAGCAATGATGGTGGTAGTGTTAGTAGCAGTGTTGGTGGTGGTAGTATTAGCAGCAGTGATGGTGGTAGTGTTAGTAGCAGTGGTGATGGTAGAGTTAGTAGCATTGATGGTGATGGTAGTGTTAGTAGCAGTGGTGATGGTAGTGTTAGTAGCAATGATGGTGATGGTAGTGTTAGTAGCAGTGATGGTGGTAGTGTTAGTAGCAGTGGTGAAGGTAGTGTTAGTAGCAGTGGTGGTAGTAGTGTTAGGAACAGTGGTGGTGGTAGTGTTAGGAACAGTGGTGGTGGTAGTGTTAGGAACAGTGGTGGTGGTTGTGTTAGGAACAGTGGTGGTGGTAGTGTTAGGAACAGTGGTGGTGGTGGTAGTGTTAGGAACGGTGGTGGTAGTTTAGGAACAGTGGTGGTGGTAGTGTTAGAACAGTGGTGGTGGTAGTGTTAGGAACAGTGGTGGTGGTAGTGTTAGGAACAGTGGTGGTGGTAGTGTTAGGAACAGTGGTGGTGGTAGTGTTAGGAACAGTGGTGGTGGTGAGTGTTAGGAACAGTGGTGGTGGTAGTGTTAGTAGCAGTGGTGGTGGTAGTGTTAGTAGCAGTGGTGGTGGTAGTGTTAGGAACAGTGGTGGTGGTAGTGTTAGGAACAGTGGTGTTGGTGGTAGTGTTAGGAACAGTGGTGGTGGTAGTGTAAGTAGCAGTGGTGGTGGTGTTAGTACCATTGGTGGTGGTGTTAGGAACATTGGTAGTGGCAGTGTTAGGAACAGTGGTGGTGGTAGTGTTAGGAACAGTGGTGGTGGTAGTGTTAGGAACAATGGTGATGGTAGTGTTAGTAGCAGTGTTGGTGGTAGTGTTAGTAGCAGTGTTGGTGATGGTAGTGTTAGTAGCAGTGTTGGTGGTATTGTTAGTTGCAGTGGCGGTGATGGTAGTGTTAGTAGCAGTGGTGGTTATGGTAGTGCTAGTAGCAGTGTTGGTGGTATTGTTAGTTGCAGTGGCGGTGATGGTAGTGTTAGTAGCAGTGGTGGTTATGGTAGTGTTAGTTGTATGTATATTCTGTATTATGTATGCTGTATTATGTATTATGTATGTATATTATGTATGTGCTCCATTTATGTATTATTTATTCAGCCTAGCTAGCAGCGTGTGGCAATGTTATTACCATGTCCCACATGCTTAATTAATGTGCCTGGCGACGTATGCAAGCTGCTAATGCATCACTTGCCATACGTAGTCTATAGAGCAGTTGACAAGCAGCCAGGTCGAGGAGCGGTACTTCCCTCTGTGTACATATCTCTTATCCAGTAAATCGAACCTACAAAATCTATATAGGTGTTTGTGTTCGCTCCTGTATATTGAACTTATTACCCAGAACATATCATGGCGCAGTGCGTACTTTTACTGGATAATTACGAGTGACAGTGCAAAGTTTGTGAAAAGCCGGCTTATGGACCCCTTGCCCTGTGTCAACCGCCGCCCGCCACCCCTCCTCGAAGAATTTAGCAACTTTGAGCAGTGTCAATGACAGTGATTTTCTGTGAAGTGTTTAGTGCATTGTGTGTTTCGTGCCATTCATGTGTGACCTTGTTCTAAAGGATTCCCAAGGTACACGGCATGTTCTGGGCATTTGTAAGGAGTAGACTTCAGTACACCTCCCCTCACGAAGCCTGGAGGGTAACTGCCGCTAGTAGTCGTCTCCACCCCCCCCTCACAGCGTCGTCTCCACAACCCTTCACAGCTCGAGGAGACCGCTCTCACTGCCCGGGACACACACACACGTACACACTCACTGACCGCGGCGGCTCCCTTATATATATTTTATATATATAACCTACTTATCTGTGTATTTAATTAATTTTTTGTCTGAGATCTTGTTGATACGACGGGCTGACCGGTCAACACTGATTTAAGACACGGTACACAGATGAAGTAGTTATGTCTCATGCCTTACGTAGCCGTGGACCCAGCGTCCGGATGAGCCAGTCGGATGATAGCCCCGCAGAGATGGATGACCAGGCTGACCACGACGCTCCAGCTCCCACAACATCGCGCAGCCCTTCACCTCGATATTCAGCGTTGTCTCCAGAGATAATTGCTTTAATGAAGTTTATGAGAGATGAAAGGCGCGAGGATGAAGCTAACAGACGTGCGGCAGACGAACGCAGAAGACAAGCAGAGGCAGAGAGAGACCACCAACGGAGATTGGAAGACAGTGCACGGTTTGAAGCTTTGATATCTCGCCTCACTGTTAACCAAGCCCCTGGCTCTAACACTGCCTCGGTACTGACTGGTTCAGATACCTCATCAATGCTCTCTTCACGCCCCCCAGCCCCACCTAAAGCAGCTGCTCAAACACCGCCCATCTTGAAGCCTGATGTGACTTTCCAGACTTTTCGTGAATGGCGGCGACGGTGGACTGATTATTCTACAATGGTGGATCTCCAGAGTTTGTCACAGCCTAAACAACTCATCCAGCTGCGTATGTGCCTGTCCTTGGAAATTCAGCGTGTCTTAGAACATACGTTGCAGGTACCCCCGACCTCTTCGCTGTCTGTAGAGGAGGTACTGGACATTCTACAACGGCACATCAAAGGACAGCAGAATGAAGCTCTGCGCAGGAGGGAATTGTTTAGCTGCAGACAGATGGAGGGTGAGTCTTTTGATGCCTTTTATGTACGTCTTAAGAGAGCCTCGGAAGAGGTAGATATATGTCTAGGCCACCACCAGCAGTGCGAGGAGACCCAGTTGAAGCAGGTGATCCTGATGGGTGTTAAGGACGAGGAACTTGTCCAACGCCTCACCTCCCTCGACTCTTCCTCTTCTCTCAAGGATGTGTTGACGATATGTCGCTCCTATGAGGCTGCCAGGTGTGCCACCTCTGCCATCCGAGCTCCCCCTACAGCTGTACGCGCTGTGTCCCGGTACAAGAAGGACAAGAAGTCTGCTCCTACGCCTTCGCCCACCACGTCCACGCCCGGTTCATTTTGTAACAACTGTGGTAAGCAGCACGGAACACAGGTGTGTCCAGCTGCTCAGTCTACCTGCAACAGTTGTGACCGTAAGGGCCACTGGTCGCTCACAGTGCGGTGCCCAGCTAAGTACGTACAGTGCAATGTGTGCGGTCGTCTGGGCCACTATGACAAGTGTTGCCCTACCCACAAACCCAAGGGACAGCGTCGGCGGAAGCTTCAGCGCCCTTCCACCAGAGAGGGCCGCCCACAGTCGCCAAATCAGAGGCACGACGACCCTGGACAAAGCCCGACCCATATTAGGAGGGTGTACTCCTCGCATCCCAGGACCAAAGTTCCGCAGTACATCAGTGTCATCGTGACCTATGGCAGTGTGTCATCCCGTCTTCAGATGTTGCCTGACACCGGCGCTGATGCTACAGTCATCGGTCCCCAGCATTTGCAATGCTTGGGGCTCTCTCCAAGCGATCTAGGACCGCCTCCCAAGGACCTCTGCGTCACGGCAGATGGTTCACAGATGGCCCCAGCCCTAGGTTCACTCTATGCACATGTCACCTTTGGCAACAGGTCGTGTCAAGCCTGGATTGACGTGCATAATGGTGTCCCGACTCCTTTGCTGTCCTACAGACATTGCCAAGAGTTGGCCATCATCTCCCAGGACTTCCCAACACCGATTCTGGAGGTAAAATACGCCAACAGGGTGCACGAAGGGAGCAGCAACTACCTTGCTGCCACCCTACCCCTACCTCTGGCCAGTGACACCTCTCCTTCGGTAGTTGTCCCTGCTGCATCACGTCCCCACGTCTTGGCTCGCCTTCACGACAGTCACCGTGGAGCTGAAGCCACCAAACGACGTGCACGACAGACTGTGTTCTGGCCCGGCATCAACTCCGACATCTCCAATGTTGTCCGTGCGTGTGAGCCCTGCCAAGTATTACAACCCAGCCAGCAGCAGGAACCCTTCATGAGTGACGACAACCCCACCCGCCCCTTTGAGTCTGTGTCGGCCGACTTTTTCTCTGTGTCAGGAAAGTCCTTCCTTGTTATCGTCGACCGTCTCTCTGGTTGGCCGGTTGTCATCAAGTGCGGTAATGACACGACGTCTGCCGCCACCATCAGCAAGTTCCGCCACTACTTCCGTTACGTGGGCGTTCCTGTGCGCCTGCGAACCGACGGAGGGCCTCAGTTCACAAGCCGGGACTTTGCTGTGTTCCTTAACCGATGGGGAGTCCGGTATGTGTTGTTATCGCCCCATTACCCGCAGTCCAACGGCCACGCTGAGGCTGCTGTCAAATCCCTGAAGCACCTCATCCTTAAGGTGGCCCCTTCTGGGAACATTGACTGCGAGGCCTTCGACCGGGGTCTTCTTGAACTCCGCAACACACCTAACTACACCGGACGCTCCCCTGCCCAGGTTTTGTATGGACGCCCCCTTCGTTCTTCTGTCCCTGCTCACCCTCAATCCTTCTCCAAAGAGTGGCAGGCCAAGACAGAGGATTGCGATCGCCGAGCCGCCGAACGTGTTCAGGACGTCGTCGCCCGCTACAACGACCACGCCCGTTCTCTCGCCAGGTTGAGTGTCGGCACCCAAGTCCGTGTTCAGGACCCGACCTCCCTACGTTGGGACAAAGTAGGCGTAGTCATGGGTCTCGGTAGGTCACGGGACTACCAGGTGCGGTTACCCAGTGGTCGTGTGTGGTGGAGGAACCTCCGTTTTCTCCGCCCCGTAACAACGCCTTCTGCTGACCCCGCCACCAGTGTTGAGTCCCATACCCTTCCCAGTGATGAAGTCCCTCGACGCTCAGAACGGATCCAAAAGAAAAGGTCCGCTCAAGACTTTGCTATGAGCGTATAGGGGGGAGGGAGGTGTATATATATTCTGTATTATGTATGCTGTATTATATATTATGTATGTATATTATGTATGTGCTCCATTTATGTATTATTTATTCAGCCTAGCTAGCAGCGTGTGGCAATGTTATTACCATGTCCCACATGCTTAATTAATGTGCCTGGCGACGTATGGAAGCTGCTAATGTATCACTTGCCATACGTCGTCTATAGAGCAGTTGACAATCAGCCAGGTCGAGGAGCGGTACTTCCCTCTGTGTACATATCTCTTATCCAGTAAATCGAACCTACAAAATCTATACAGGTGTTTGTGTTCGCTCCTGTATATTGAACTTATTACCCAGAACATAACATTAGTAGCAGTGTTGATGGTAGTGTTAGTAGCATTGGTGGTGGTGTTAGGAACAGTGGTGGTGGTAGTGTTAGGAACAGTGGTGGTGGTGGTGCTAGGAACAGTGGTGGTGGTAGTGTTAGGAACAGTGGTGGTGGTAGTGTTAGGAACAGTGGTGGTGGTGGTGCTAGGAACAGTGGTGGTGGTAGCGTTCGTATGTAACAGCACCATTTACATTATATAAAATTCACCCAAATGTATAATACTTAAATGTATAATACCAAATTATTCACCAAGTTATTTAACAATTACTCAGTTGTTATTCACTAAGTTATTCAACAATGACTCAGTACTTGTTCATGTCTTACATGCTGAGGTCTATAACTTCATTAGAGGTTGAGCCAGGTCATGCCGAATTAGCAAATACCTCGCCTGCTCCTCTTTGACTCTCACGCTGTGAGCGAGAGGAGGGAGCAGGCAGACTCTTATCACTAGTTACCCAGTGAACACCCCACTTAAGTGTTCTTATATATAAGAACATAAGAACATAAGAATAGAGGAAACTGCAGTGGGCCTATTGGCTCATACTGGGCAGTCCCGTTTACACCCAATCCCTGTTGCTCATATAAGCATCCAACCTATGTTTGAAGCTATTCAGCGTATTCGAGTTAATGATGATATTTGGTAACTTGTTCCATTCATCCACTACTCTGTTTCTAAACCAGTGTTTACCTATTTCACGCCTAAATCTAAATTTGTCTAATTTAAAACCATTGTTACGAGTTCGCTCCTGGTTGGATAGTTTGAGTACCTTTATAATGTCCCCTTTGTTTAGCCCTGCCTTCCACTTATACACCTCTATCAGGTCGCCCCTCGCTCTACGTCTCTCGAGGGAGTGCAAATTAAGATGCTTTAACCTGTCTCTATACTCAAGGTTCCTAATGCTCGGGATTAGTCTTGTCATTCTCCTCTGAATTCTTTCCAAGGATTCTATATCCATTCTGTAATACGGTGACCAGAACTGAACTGCGTAATCCAGGTGTGGTCTCACAAGAGCAAGATACAGTTTTAGGATGACCTCACTAGTCTTGTAACTAGCACTCCTTTGTATGAACCCAAGTACTTTATTAGCCTTGTTACGAGCAAAAACACATTGTTTACTTGGCTTAAGGTTCCTACTTATCATTACTCCTAAATCTCTCTCGCAGTCGGATTTCTCTATGGCATCGTTGTTCATCTGGTATCTGGTTTCCGTTTACATCTCCTATACTGAGTACTTTACATTTGTCCACGTTGAATTTCATCTGCCATTTTTAAGACCATTCGAAAAATTTGTTTAGATCTTCCTGTAGTTTTGTGGAGTCCTCGTCAGATTTAATAACACGTCCTATTTTAGTGTCATCAGCAAATTTGCTTATGTTGCTGTCTATGCCGATATCTATGTCGTTTATGTATATAATAAATAATAATGGTCCAAGTACTGAGCCTTGGAGAACTCCACTTGTGACGTTGCTCCAATGGGACTTAGTGCCATTAATGCTCACTAGCTGTTTCCTGTCCTGTAACCACGCCCTAATCCATTTAAGGATATTACCTTTGATGCCATGTGCTTCTACCTTTCTAATTAGTCTTTCGTGGGGGAATCTGTCGACGGCTTTGCTAAAGTCGAGATATACCACATCATAATTGTGCCTCTCGTCCACCGATTCGAAAACTGATGAAAAGAATGTTAATAGATTAGTTAGACATGAACGTAAGCTTGTGAAGCCATGCTGGGAACCATTGATCAATCGGTGCTTCTCCAGGTGATTTCGAATAGATTTTGAAATGATTGCTCCCAGTAATTTGCCTACTATTGATGTTAGACTGATTGGGCGGTAGTTAGAGGATAGTGATCTATCCCCCTTCTTGAAAATCGGTATTACATTCGCTATCCTCCAGGATTCTGGTACTACACCTGTTTTTAAGGACATGTTAAACAACTTTGCTAAGGGCATACTAAGCTCTTCCTTACATTCCTTTAATACTCTGGCAAATATCTCATCAGGACCCGGTGACTTATTAGGCTTTAGTTTGTCTATTTGCTTACTAACATCGTTACTACTCACTACTATCTCGCTTAATTTGTTTTCTTCACTATCTCTGAATAGAGTCGGTGCCTCGCTTATCATGTTTAAATTTTCGGTGGTGAAAACTGTTGAAAAATATTTATTCAAATTATTGCTCATTTCTCTGTCGTTATCAGTGAGCTCGCCGGTGTCTGACCGTATTGGTCCAATCTTTTCTCGTGTTTTAGTTTGATACATTTGGTAGAATTCTTTAGGGCTTGTCTTCGCCCCCCTTGCTATCCTTACCTCATTATTCCTCTTGGCTTTCCTTATCTCGGTTTTAACCCTACTCGCCAATACCCTATAATAATCCCGGAGGTAAATTTCGCCACGATTTATCCTTCTACCTATAGCCTTCCTTTGGCCAATGATGTTCTTTAAATAATTATTTATCCATTTAGGGTCATTGTTATCTGATCTGAGTTTTTTGTATGGTATGTTCTGCATTTGTGCATTAAGTAACTCACTATTTAAATTGTCGTGGAACTCGGCAATCTCAGATCTCGTTATCAGGTCGGTGTCATCTGTCAGGTTCACGGCCAAGCGCGACACCCCCTCTCTCAGCTGCCTCTTTAAACTGTCAAAGTTTGCCCTTCTGAAATCTGGTACTTTAGTGGAATTTTCCTTACGTCTGCCCTGAAAATCTAACTGGAATCTAATTTCTTTGTGATCGCTGTTTGCAAGTTCGTTCCCTACCTCGACATTGCTAAAGAGGTTTTCTCTGTTTGACAGAACTAAATCGAGTATATTATTACCCGGGGTGGGTTCGGTTATATGTTGACTTAGAAAACAGTCCTGGATCGTCTCGAGAAAATTCCCTGATTCTGAGTTACCTGTAAAGTCAGTCCAATCTATTTGGCCAAGGTTAAAGTCGCCTACTATACAGACTTTGTTGTGTATGGAAGCCCTGCGCATTTCATCCCAGATAAGTCCCTCATTGACTCTATCAAGATTGGGAGGTCTATATATTAGTCCTGTGACTAATTTTTCCCTACCGTCGATTAATTCTATCCAAATTGTTTCTGTACTCCGCTTAGTTTTTATTTCCTTTTTTATTTCACACTTCAGATTATCCCGAACATAGATTGCTACTCCGCCTCCTTTCCTGGTCTGCCTATCGGTATGGAACAGTTTGGAACACGCAATTTGGTATTCGACCGGTAACTCACGTGTGTCTAGGTTGATCCACGTTTCAGTGAATGCTATTATATCGATTTTTTCGGTACATACCAAGGCCCTAATATCATCCATTTTGTTTCTCATACTTCTACTGTTCGCGTAGTATACTTTTAAGTTAGTCGTGTTCTGAGTCCTCCCCTTACCGCGTTTAGTTTTAAACTCCCTGTCTAATTTAGTTTTGTCATCATTCCTAACACTATTTCCCTGTAATCTTTCACTTTGTTTACCCGCTCCCACTGTAGTCTCCGCCACCCCCATGCTCATAACTGCACTCAAGACACTTCCCCTGGTAGAGAAAGTATAATGTACTCTTAACCGAACTAGTACCTGTGAAACTATATTTTCCTACAGTACAATAAAGAAAAAACAGTAAAATGTTTATTTCACCCCAGCCAGTGGCGGACTGGCCCACCGGGATACCAGGAAATTTCCCGGTGGGCCCCAAAGTGATGGTTCCTTTGACTACGTTTTGGGATTAAGTGGGCCCTTTTGGACCCTTTTGAGTGGGCCCTTTTACAAGTTTTCCCGGTTGAAATTTTTGACCCAGTCTGCCACTGACCCCAGCTACTTAAGAGTTCCAGAACTTATTTAAACAATTGATGTAATAACAAAAGAGCTATTGCATATGGTGGCAGTGGTGGGATGAAGAAAATAATCAGTCAGACACTCAGAAACAAATAAAACAAGCGGATAGCCCCAGGTCATCCCCAAGGCTGATCCCACCAAGACAGAGAACAGTCCCAGGTCAACCCCCAAGCTGATCACCACAAAACCCAGGACAGCCCCAGGTCAGCACCCAAGCTGATCGCCTCAAGACTCAAGTCAGCCCCGAAGCTGATCGCTGCAAGACCCAAGTCAGCCCCAGGTAAGCCTCCTCAGGTGGATCGCCGTAAGACGTGACGTCATCCTTCTCTGACAAGGACGTCATCGACTCCTGACGTCATCGCCAGAGGGAAGCTATACGGACTCTCCACTCAGGTAGATCACAAACAATATTATTTTATAAACTACACAAACACAGGTGAACTTCAAGAAGTCTTCACATGTAGTCAATTTAAAATATAAATTTCTTGCACGAATGCGCAAACGTAAAATTAAATAAACACATTTAGAGAGTACGTCCTGTACTTACAAAAAGTTGATATATATTCTATACTTTTACATACTTTTAGTACTGTTTAATACTTTTAATAACTTAAATATTTTTCTCTTCATTTTCATAATTCATTATACTAAATATTTTGGCATTACCCAGTGAGTGGGCAACGGAGTGAGTTTTATACAGTGAGTGAAGTGATAAATATTCCTATATATGGACCCTCTTGCAAAATTTTTAGGCATCAGATTGGAAATTAATGACTCAGACTCTGATAGTCAGTCATCTAATAATTCACAGGAGCTAGTGGCAACAGATAGTGAGGAAGAATTACCACAAATTAGCCAAAAAGAGGCACTGTAACACCTACCGACTCTTTAGCTAGCAATGGAAATTTCATAGATTCTCAGTTTGAATATTTACACAGTAGACAATTAAGGTCAGGTAACATTTACCCATTGCCTTCACCTGTTAATAACGCTAGTGCTTTAACTAACACTACAAAAATGGCATCAGGTGGTTCTACTAACCCACCGACTTCATCGGTCTGTCAAACTGTAAAGATACTTCCAAATTACATTAAGGTACAAGAGTTTACTGCAGGGAATCTAGATTATACAACTTTAGCATTTTTGTGGAAGTGAGAAGATGTTATGAGAAATAATAATGTCACTAACGATGTAGATAAAATCTCAGAGGTCCGAAGCCTCATCAAAACCGGCAGTCGGGCAGCGAGGGCTATCTATGCTTCAGCCATCGATGTCTAACAGAAATCAGACAAAAATATTATTGGAAAACTATAAGGACCGACATCGAGCATCACATTGCTAAGTGTTTATCTTGTGCAAAAAGCAAGGGAACGACGATGGAACCCGCTCCAATCTTAGAATACCCGACGCAGGAACGTCCATGGGATACAATTGCGATCGATTTATTGCAACTACCCAAAAGCCATCAAGGCTCTAGTTACGTACTTGTCTGCGTTGACCACTTCTCTAGATTTGTGGTATTAGCACCATTGCAGAACAAGCCGGCCGAATCAGTGGCTCATGCATTAGTCACTCATCTTATCTGTCCATTTTCTACACCTACTGTAGAGTGATACTCTCAGATAACGGGGCAGAATTTAAGAATCAACTCTTAATTGCAATATGTCAACAATATGCCATCACACAAACCTTCACAACCGCCTACCATCTATCTTCAAATGGGTTGGTCGAGCGTACAAATAGAACAATTCTTGAGATTCTCTGACATGTAGTGAATTCAATGCATAGTTCCTGGGATGACTAGCTTCCACAAGTTGCAGCGTCCATCAATGAATCTATAAATAGCTTTACAGGCAAATCGCCATACTACATAATTTACGGTACCGATAAACGCTTGCCATATGATCTACTAGCAGGAACCCCAGAACCTGTGTACAACATGGATGACTATGCCAAGAAGCAAATTAATGTTTTCACAAGCATCCATGGAAAAGTACGAAAACACTTAGCAGCCTCACGTGCTGAAATGACCTGCAAGCAACATAAAAAAGCTAAGCCTATAACTCTAGATATAGGAGACAAATTAATGATAAAAGCACCGGAACGCCAATCAAAACTCTCGCCTAAATTCACAGGTCTGTACGTGATTTGAGTGAAAGAACATGGAAACAAATTCCAAGTAGTTGAGCCAACGACAAATGTCACAGATATAGTACATGTAGATAGAATGAAAAAAGTCAGCAGAGACTTAGTAGGGATCCCAAATGTTAGTCAAGAACATCCCACTTATACTACAACCGTTGCTCAACAAAATTTAACGATAGACAATACATATCGTCAAAAACTACGATCAGCAAACAAAAATCGTTAATTATCCTGTTGGTCTGGAGCGTGGTAGCAACAGCCGTCATCCCCATCAGACGTCGTCAAACCCGGAGCTTAAGTTGCCACACTAGGCAAAGTACTAGTAGTACAAGACATTGGCGCTAACTATCAAGTACGAGCTCCATGATTTAGTGTGCATGCCAGTGCACCTGAGGTCAATAGCTGCCCACATTGAAACAGCTATGCAAACTATGCAAAATCTCCAACAACAATCTACAATATCTACAACACTCAGACAAACCATGTCATTTCAGAACGACCGTATGAACAGTCTACTCAAACGAGTGAAGAATGTACATTCTCAGCGGCGTCAAAAACACGGTCTATTTAATTTTGTTGGTTTGGCACGGCAACCACAGAAGATGTAGTTAAACTAGGGAATAAAATGAATGCAGTTTCAGAAGTGGTTAAGAAACAAAATAGGGCCATTATACAGTCCTGCAAGGCAATACAAACTCTGACCTCTTTACATGAATGCTATTGTTGACGAAACTAATCAACTAACACGCGTTGTCCAGGGATTCACACGGTCAGAATCTACAAATGGATGCTCTACTTTACAGAATATATGCATGCAGCTGAAGCCTCTGTACACGCTTTCATAGAAACCAACAGCAAGCTCATAGCTGATCTAGTGAATGCATGGTTAGACCGTGTTGATGCACAGTTGTTGCCAGTTGGTCAACTTATTGCCGCTTTACATATAGCGACAACTAAATATCACTTAACTCTTATCTTTCAGGAGCATGAAGTGGAGTATTATTACCCATTATTGAAGGCAACCTTAACACATAAGGAAATACTAATACACATTCAACTAAAATCACCAAAAAATTGATGAATGGCATTTGGAACCATTTCCGTGAAAACGATACGAGGAACTTTTAATTCTGAACAAACAAACTGAACTAATAGTAGTATCAAGATTTTTCAGTAGTTGCTGTGACTAAGCCTGAAGTCCTAAATCATTGTAAGTCAACATACTTACACTTGCATGTATGTCCTGAATATGCTTTCGCTTTCATACAGGCTGCAGAAGCTACATGTGAATTAGCTGTAGTACATACTAATGCCAATACAGCTCTACAACAATGTGAATACGCTCTAATACCACATAGGTTAGTGTTTCACGCACATGTCAATAATGTACAATATTTTCATTTCCCAAATCAAACCAGTGTGATACTTATATGCCATGATGTAGGTAAACATTTAGTGGTGGAAGGTTATCATATGCACCAGACTATTGTGAAATTAGCAGTAATACAATCACAACCTTGTCAACTCGCCATCATCTTGCATTTGTCACAAACATTACTTCTGAGCTGGAAACCAGACCATTTTTCCTGAATATAATTTCAGCAGTCTTCATATTGTATCTCATAAGCTTAAACTTCTATCTTATATTAATGTAACACAGTTTCCTGACTTACAGGATTCTCTTCCTTTATATATATCTTCCTTATTTCATGTAAATCCACAATGAAAACGTGGATAAGATAAATCTTGATAAAATCACACGGGAAAATGGAAACAACGGAGTACCTTAGCTTTCGTCTTGAATAAAGACGAAAGCTAAGGTACTCCGTTGTTTCCATTTTCCCGTGTGATTTTATCAAGATATATCTTCCTGTATAATACTACCTGGTTTCATTATACCTACCATTATATTTACCCGTTATATTTATCCGTTCCTTGGTTGTTGTGATAATTTGTTGCAGAAAGATTTCTTTTAGGTACACAATAATTTCTAAGGGGATTTTTCGGAAGGAATTGCAAAAGCATGTACAAGAAGAAAAAGTTTAGCTAAAGCACCCTTTAATGTAACAAGGTTAGGTTCACCTTGGATTTAAACCGCAAGGAATCAGTTGGAGGTGGCTGAGCGGTGAAGCAGCACCAATTACATTATATAAAAATTCACCCAAATGTATAATACTTAAATGTATAATCCCAAAATATTCACTAAGTTATTCAACAATGACTCAGTAGTTATTCTCTAAGTTATTCAACAATGATTCAGTATCTTACATGCTGAGGTCTATAACTTCATCAGAGGTCGAGCCAGGACAAGCTGATTTAGCAAATACCTCGCCCGCTCCTCCTTGACTCTCACATTCTGAGCGAGAGGAGGAAGCAGGAAGACTCGTATCACTAATTAACCAGTGAACATCTCACTTAGTGTTCTCATATATAAATGCACTCAAGACACTTCCCCTGGTAAAGAAGGCATAATATACTCTCAATCAAACTAGTACCTGTGAAACTTTATTATTCTACAATAAAGAAAAAAAAACAGCAAATTGTTTACTTCAGCCCAGCTACTTAAGAGTTCCAAAACTTATTTAAAGCAATTAATGTAAAACCAAAAAAGCTATTACAAGTAGCAATGGCGGTGGTAGTGTTAAGAGCAGTGGTGGTGGTAGTGTTAGGAACAGTGGTGGAGTTAGTGTTAGTAGGAGTGGTGGTTATAGTGTTAGGAGCAGTGGTGGTGTTAGTGTTAGGAGCAGCGGTGGTGGTGGTACTGTTAGGAGCAGCGGTGGTGGTAGTGTTAGGAACAGCGGTGGTGGTGGTAGAGTTAAGAGCAATGGTGGTGTTAGTGTTAGGAGCAGCGGTGGTGGTGGTACTGTTAGGAGCAGCGATGGTGGTAGTGTTAGGAGCAGCGGTGGTGGTAGTGTTAGGAACAGTGGTGGAGTTATTGTTAGTAGGAGTGGTGGTGGTAGTGTTAGGAGCAGTGGTGGTGGTAGTGTTAGGAGTAGCGGTGGTGGTAGCGTTGTCATTGATGGTGGTAGTGTTAGCATCAATGATGGTAGTGGAAGTGTTAGGACCAATGGTGGTTGTGGTAGTGTTAGGAAAAGTGGTGGTGGTAGTGTTAGCAATGGTGCTGGAAGTGCTAGGAGTAGTGTTGGTGGTAGTATTAGGAACAGGGGTGGTGGTAGTGTTAAGAACAGGAGTGGTGGTAGTGTTAGGAGCAGAGATGGTGGTAGTGTTGGGATAAGTGGTTAACAAAACCGTGCAGAGAGACCTTTGGCTAGATCGAAAGAACACACCAGGACTGGTTTGATGAAAATGACCCAGAAAATCAAGATACTCGTCGATGATAAACGTGCTGCATCAACTGAATGGCGGAACAACCCTCAGTCTCGGGCCAAAGTTGATACCTTCCACGAGAAGAAAGCGGCGGCCTAGCACGAAGTTCGCAGTCTAAGGAACGACTGGTTTAAAAATAAAGCATGTGAAACACAAAAACTTGACGATCAGTACAAGATGCGCAAATTTTTCAATTCCACTAAAACATTTTTTGGGCCAATAACTCATGGCACAACCCCCTCCGCTCTACGACGGTAACTCCCTAATTAAAGACGAAAAAGGCATTCTCCAGAGTGGGGAAGGGCGCTACCATTTGCTGCTCAACCGAAACAAAGATGTGGATGTCCTGACTACCCAGCAGGTCCTCAGCATCCAGAGCTGACCCACCCTAGCTATCCTTCGTCACTGGATGAGGTAACTTCTGCAAGCAAACAGATGAAAAATAGCAAAGCCTCAAGGCTTGATGGAATCCCAGCTGAGGTGTATAAGGCAGGAGGACCTCTGTTTACCAGCCGTCTCCAATCTCTCCTGGAGAATATATGGGAAAAGGAGGAAATCCCCATGCTCTTAAAGAAGCCTCCATCATCAATTTTTATAAGAACAAGGGAGACCGGTCAGACTGTGGCAACTACGGCGGCATCTCGCTGCTGTCCGTAGATGGCAAGATTATAGCCCGAGTCCTTCTAAACAGAATTTTTCCTGAGGCGGAAAACTTCCTCCCAGAATCACAATGTGGCTTTAGACCATCACTTGGCACAACAGGTATGATCTTTGCTGCTTGCCAGATACATGAAAAGTGCAGAGAACAGCGTAGTGACCTGCACATGTCCTTCATCGACCTAACCAAGGCCTTCGTCTAGGTCAACAGGGAAGTCCTCTGGCGGACCCTCAACCGTTTTGGCTGCCCACCAAAATTCATGGCCACTGTGAGGCATCTCCCCGATGGCATGAACGGCAGCGTCCTGCACAATGGCCCCCAGTCTGAGTTCTTCCCCATCCAATCGGGGGTAAAACAAGGATGTGTACTGGCACCAACTCTCTTTTCCATTTTTTTGGCTCCCTTCCTTACTCATGCCAGTGCTAATTTAGCCGGCGGGGTGGACATCCAGTACCGGATAAAGGGTCTTTTGAACATAAGACGAGTCCAGGCAGGAATAAAAGTGTCGGCAGCTTCCATTACTGAATTTCAGTATGCAGACGACTTCACCCTTGTCGCTCACACTGAACGTGACCTTCAGGAAATCCTGAACACCTACAGAGATGCGTATGCACACTTCGGCCTTGAGGTGAATGTACGTAAGACTGAGATTATTTTTCAGCCTGTCCCTGGTTCAGTCACACCTCCACCATCCACTCACTTTCGGTATATCGGCTTCCACCTGTCCACCACCACGGATATCGATGAAGAGATTCAACATCGGACCAGATGCGCAACTCAAGAAGTTAGCAAACTCCGTACCCTTGTCTTCAGCTGTAGGGAGCTGAAATTATCTACAAAGTTACACATATATTGGCAGTGGTCTTCCCTATCCTGTTATATGGCAGCCAGACATGGGTCACATACAGGAGACACCTTAAGGTACTTGAAATATTTCACCAACGTAGTCTACGTTCCATCCCCCGAGTTTGCTGGGAAGACAAGAGAACAAATGTCAATATTGTCAGTGACACCAACTGTAGGAAAATCGAGGCTACCATTATCCAAGAACAGCTACGCTGGACTGGACAGGCTACCTGCATGGACGACAGTAGACTGCCAAAGCAGCTACTTTATAATCACCTGTCGAATACTAAACGTAGTGCTGACGGGCAACTGAAAAGGTATAATGATAATCTTAAGACAAACCCGAAAAAGTGCCAAATCGACCCCCTCACCTGGGAGACGAGTACGCCATATTACAATGCTTGAAGGAGCACCACAGAAGAAGATGTCAATATTTTCGAGTTAGCACGACTGTATACCGAGGCAAACAAGCGCCAGCGCCGGAGAGATGCTGTCACCGGCCCTCCAGCCCCTACAGTATACGTAGACCACCCACACGTGCAACATCCGAGGACAAACCCTGCCGGTCCCGTATCGGTCTCTTTAGTCACCTCAAACCTCACCAATGAAGGTGACATCCTTAAAAAGGCATATAATTTTACCATTGTTGAATAATCGTCATACTCGATTCCGAGTAGTGTCGGTCGACCAAGTGAGTATATATAACTAATATTACATCAGTGCGACCATAGAAATAGTGGTTACGTCTGCCAAGGATATATAAACAATTGTTAGGTATGACAATTCTTGCTCCCAGTGTATCATTCTGATGTGTGAATTGTCGCCCACAGGGGTTGCATACACACCCACGCGCGCACGTATGTCCCTACTACCCGGACACAGCAGTCCAGCCTGTCACCTTTCTGCCCTTTACTCATAAGAACTAGTTTCTTCTTCTGTTTGGGGTCAAAGCAGATGTCGGAGGCGGACGTAACTTTCGCCTAAGGTGCGGAACACTATTTCGGGTAGCAGACATTGCTGCGTCTGTGCTAGCCAGTACCAAAATTGAGCTAGCTGTGAATGTGCGAGAAACAACCGAACATGTGTGGTTTGCAGAAAGGAAAACAATTGTCGAAACCTATATGGCAGGGAGCCGACACAGGAGGCCACAGTGGATATCGCCGGGACCCAACCGCCCTATGTTATTCTAAATGACAGTAGTAAGTCTACTCAACCTGAAAATGTAGTATTAATAAACGCTGCTCCAATAGTAGCAGATATCCACGAGGTGATTGAGAGATAGCTACCACAGTGAAATGGCATGTCTATGGAAATGCATAAATATGGGTTAAAGAAACTTACTCAGAAAGTGTCAGGTGATCGCCAGCTAACCTTTTTGAACCACCCAAGTGTGCGGCCACCAAAGAAATGATTCGGGAGATGATTCGACTCATAACTGAGTCCACTCAGGACTGCTTCCTTGCCCATTTGGCTCTTCAAATACTGGCAATAATACCACATCTATTCTGTCAGAGGACACACACAAAGACTCTGCACAAAGAAAATGCGGCAGCAATGAAGAGAAGATTGACAATGTGGCAGAGGCCCTTGATGATCTCCTATGTGAAGCAAGAACACTGCAGGAGAGACTAAAATTTATAGGAGACGGAAAGCAAAACACCGATGACGTTGCAAGAAAGTTTGGAAACAAAATGCGTGAGGGAAAAGTGTCTTTGGTGGTAAGATCTCTCACAGAGAAATCCTCCGGTGGGGTTCTGCCAATAAACAGAGAGACATTAAACCTATTGAAAGAAAAACATCCCCCTGCAAGTGAAGACGAAGGCATCAGGTTCCAGGGTGACTATATCCCACCAAACGCTGTCCTGTTCGAGAAAATAACAGGAGGGATTGTGTCGAAAAAGGCACTGACGACTCAGGGAGGTGCCGGCCCTTCAGGTCTGGATGCAAACGGTTGGAGAGTCATTCCTCAGCACTAACAAGTTTGGCCCCGCAGCAAGTGATCTCTGCACTGCTATTGCCGTCATTGCAAGAAAGGCGGGACCGGTGGTAGAAGCGGTACCGTTCTTGCCTCGCTAGCGAGATATCACGGGTTTGATTCCCGGGCCGGTGGAAGTTGTTTGCACTTACTTCCTAGCCCCCATTAGTCCCTGTTCACCTAGCAGTAAAGTAGGTACCTGTTGTAAGTCGAAAGTTGCGAATTCGTATTCAGGGAGTTGTTGGAGCTTCCAATAACTTGATGACATAAGCCACTGACTCTTCAGGCTTCTACGCCCTTGACTCCTCAGGCTTCTACGCCCTTAACACGTGAGACATACAGGCAAGCATGAACTTAGCATGCTTCCCTGTTGGGAGCTGTAAACGCTTCTGCGCTTCACCTTACACAAGGATGTAGGGGGGTGCAAAAAAAAAAATGCAAGAAAGCTGGCATCCTCGTGCTGCCAACACCTCCATGCTCTGACGGCCTGCCGCCTCATTCCTCTGGATAAGATTCCAGGATGTAGGCCTAGAGGGGTGGCGGAAGTGCTGAGGCGGATCATCAGAAAATGCATAATGGAGGTAGTAAAGGATGATGTCAGGGCAGCATCAGGGAACCTGCAAGTATGTGCTGGCCACCAGGCTGGAGGGGAAGCTGCCATTCACGCCATGAGAACGATATTTGAGCAGCGCGAGTGTGAGGCCGTTCTCCTGGTGGACGCTTCCAAAGCATTCAACATACTTAACCGCAAGGTCGCACTGCACAACATCAAGATCAAGCGTCCAAGCTTTGCAATGTATGTTGAAAACTCCTATAGGAATCCATCAGACCTCTATATAGTAAACAACAAGACTCTAAGAGGTGATACCATCATACAGTCAAATGAGGGAACAACGCAGGGGGACCATGTTACAATGACAATGTACGCAATAGGCCTATCCGTGCTCAAACACACAATAAAATTTGAAACAACTGAGGTCAAGCAAGTGGCGTATGCTGATGACCTTACAGGAGCAGGAAAAGGGGAGGACATCAAAAAATGGTGGGACCTGGTAACATCATGTGGTCCACAAGTAGGGTACCACCCAAACGCCAGCAAGTCCTTCCTCAGTGTGAAGCCAGAACATTATGAACGGGCAATGGAGGTGTTCGGTGGAAGTAAGGTCGAAATAACAAAGGATGGCCAAAGACACCTAGGTGCAGTAATCGGCACGACGGACTTCAAGACTGAGTAAGTAACGGGAAAGGTGAATGTGTGGGTTAGGGAAATCCAACCCTTGTCTGAGATTGCTAACGCAGAGCCACATGCGGCTTTTGTGGCATTCACCCATGGAGTCGATTATCGCTGGAACTACCTGATGCACACTATCCCTGATATCGAACCCCTCCCCCACCCTCTGGAAGCAGCTATCAGTGTCAATTTCATTCCCAAATTAGTGAAACACATAACCCCAGCAGAAAGATCACTCCTTGCACTACCACCGAGACTGGGAGGAATGGGATTGACCAATCCAGAGGAGATTGCTGCTACCGAACATCAAAACTCAGTTAAGCTCACAGCAGCCCTCAATGACCACATAATAGCTCAGAACGCAACAGAGGAGGTGGATACCAGTGAAGTAAACAAGATTCGAAGGTCCATTACGACAGAACGACAGCACAGCCAAAGTAATAAGTTGCAGCAACTGTTGCTGTAAGTACCAGAGAATTTGAAAACAAAAGTAGCTATAGAGCAGGAGGTGGGCACCTCGAACTGGTCAACTACGTTACCGATAAGGGCAAATGGTTTAGTCTCAATAAACAAGAATTTACAGATGCCAATGCTCTAAGGTACGGTAGGCCAATAGAAGGTTTGCCCTCCCAATGCGTGTGTGGCTCTTCCTATGACGTCGATCACGCCATGGTGTGCAAGAAAGGGGGTTCATATGCATGAGGCATGACGAAATAAGGGATCTCACAGCAAATATGTTGAAGGAAATCTGCCGTGATGTCAGGGTAGAACCGACCCTCCTGCCATTGGACGGTGAGATTCTCCATCATAGGACTTCAAACACATCCAACGAAGCCAGTGTTGACGTCAGTGCTCGAGGATTCTGGATACAGGGACACCGAGCATTCTTCGAAATCAGATTTTTTGATCCCATGGCCGCATGTCACCATAATTTAGCTCTCGATGCTGCACACAGGAGGAACGAGAACGACAAGATAAGGGAATACGGGGAGAGAATTCAGAACGTTGATCAAGGCAGCTTCACTCCTCTCGTGTTCACAAACTCTGGTGGGATGGGACCAAGTGCAAGATGCTTCTACGCCATACTCGCGGAGGTGGTATCCGAACAGAAGCAGCAGCCCAGAAGTTATGTTACAGCCTGGATGAGATGTCATCTGTCCTTCTCTCTCCTTTGGTCGGCTTTGCTGTGCCTCAGGGGAACGAGAGCATCGGCCCCAAAGCCGACAACAGTTGCAGATATTGACTATGAGGCTACAGTCACTGAATGCTACATAGATCTGTAGCTCAACTAACTCAACACAGCTATGATAGCTACTTATGTATTAGGCTATTTAATAATAAGGTAATAAAATGGTGGCGAAGGAATGGCTATTGGGGGAGGCTAGAGGCCATTTAAAAAAAAAGTGTTAGGAGCATTAATGGTGGTAGTGTTAGGAGCAGTGGTGGTGGTAGTGTTAGGAGCAGTGATGGTGGTAGTGTTAGGAGCAGTGGTGGTGGTAGTGTTAGGAACAGTGATGGTGGTAGTGTCAGGAACAGTGATGGTGGTAGTGTTAGGAACAGTGATGGTGGTAGTGTTAGGAACAGTCGTGTTGGTGGTGTTAGGAACAGTGGTGGTAATAGAGTTAGGACCAGTGGTCATGATGGTGGTTATAGTGGGTGGACTTGGTAGTGTTAGGACCAGTTGTGTGATGGTGGTGATAGTGGGTGGACTTGGTAGTGTTAGGACCAGTTGTGTGATGGTGGTTATAGTGGGTGGACTTGGTAGTGTTAGGACCAGTTGTGTGATGGTGGTGATAGTGGGTGGACTTGGTAGTGTTAGGACCATTTGTGTGATGGTGGTGATAGTGGGTGGACTTGGTAGTGTTAGGACCAGTGGTCATGATGGTGGTGATAGTGGGTGGACTTGGTAGTGTTAAGGATTGATAGTAATAAGAGATTTTTTACTGACGTGGTTGGTAGAGGTGGAGACGTGGGGAGGAGGCCTTGTTCCAGCTGTTAGCTTCAGCAGCTGGGATCATGCTGCGGTCCAAGTCATCCTTTTGGGTATCATCTTGCTGGGTGTCTTCCTGCTGGTCCTGCTCTTCCTGCTGTTGTTGCTCTATCTGCTGCCGATGTTGTTGTTGTTGTAGCTCCAGGGGCTCTCCTGTGCCTTCTTTTCCGCTTACATTCTCTTCTGCCGGATGAATTCCATTGAGCAATTATTCCAAAAGCTTTTTTTATTATTGTAAGTATTCAACATTGTCATTAAACCAGTTGCTGTGCAACTGGTTTAATGATAATGTTGAATACTGGCTAACCATTACCTCGGAATACGAGGAATACTGTTGGGTAGACAGAAACAAATGGCGAAAAGAAACTTGCCCATTGATTCACCCTGCCCGGGGATCGAACCCGAGTCCGCTCGCTGACCATTTTATGCTGACCATTACACCACAAGCCACTTCTATTTCTTAAAACAAGGGGGTGACTGTATTCTGCTGTTGATGGATCAATGAATCTATCAAAAGTATGTTCTCATATCTGAAGCTTGGCGACCACTATCCTCCACTATAAACTTTTATAAGATGTTTTTACCAATCCTCCAAGCATGTCTCTTTGGGGACCCAGTTTTCTATTTCGTTCATCCATACCTGTCTGTGCCTTCCTCTGGCCCTCCTACCCTTAACTTTGCCCATTAATTTTTCTGCTATTATCCCCTCATCACTAATTATATGACCAAAGTTTCTTACTTTCCTTAGTACATAAATTTTAATTATTTGTTTTGAAGTGTTTGCCAATCTTAGTATTTCTTTGTTTGTTTTCATGTTAGTGTGAATTAGCATTAATATTCTCCTGTAGCCCCACATTTCAAAAGCCTCTTATCGGCATCTGGTGACCGCATGAAAGTGGTACACGCTTCTGACCATACAAATGTTCTCATCATACAGTCCGTTTTAGCAGAGCCTTTTTTCTCAAATTGATGTTAATGTCCCTTCTTGTTAGGTCTTTTAGATTAGAAATATTGGTTTTTGCTTGTTAGATTTTTGTGCTGAATTATTTTACACCAATACAATCACAGCTAATGTTACTTCGTAAATAAAAAAAAAACAGTTTCTCAGGATTCCTGTTTCCTACCATTTTATCGTTTATTTCTAATCAGGAAACAACTGTTACTGTACTTTCGTCTTTACAGCGTTAATTCCTAACCCATATTTTTTTGCTTTTCTACTGAGTACTGACCTATTTACCAGTTTTTGTAACGCCTCTTCACCATCTATTCTATTATTTTAGCATAGATAGCGTTGTTATTTAGAACTTCTGTCATTAGGAATTCTGATTATACAGTATATTATACAATGTTGGAGATAGAACACATCCTTGTCTTACTCCTTGTCTAACTTGAACCAATTAGCGAATCCATCATTTACTAACACTGCAGCCTCCTGTTGTCAGTGGAAAATTTTAGATTTCCAATGTATCCTTCGTTGTTGACTATTTTTTTCCAAGACTTCTATAAATTCATTGTCGTTTACTCCATCAAAGGTTTTTCAAAATCAACAATTCAGATTTAAAAATTTGGGGGGACCTCTAAAGCCCCTTCACTCAAAATTCTCAAACCAAATAAAGCTTCTCTAGTTCCTTTGCTTTTATAAATCTATTTTGATTTTCAGATAAGTTACTGTCTATTCTAAATTCTATTCCACTTCAAATTATGTTTAAAAAGCTTTGCAGGCATGAATTATTAGGCTAACTGTCCTGAACTGGGTGCACTCAAGGCTCCTGGCTTTATAGGTAAGAGCACAAATATTTTTTATATCATTGGGAAAGTGTCTTTTGAATTATAGTATACAGTATATAGTTAAATCTTTCATCAATCATTGATCCACTCTTGCCCGTTGGTTTTATAAATTCTGCTGAAAGCTGATTAACCCCATAAGCTTTATCATTTTTCGTTTTGCTCACAGCTGCCTCAACTTCTGTTTCCAGAATTGGTAGTTCGATCTTTATTTCCCCTTTTTGTTTCATACCTCCTCACTATCCTTATCATTGTATAACTTTCTAGACATTCTGATCATCTCTCTTTTACTTCTTCTTGAAATAGGATCCTATTGTCTTTGGTATTAATAGTCCCACTCAATTTAATTCTCTTCTCTGGTTCATTTTTCTAACCTCTTTATACATTTCTCTACAGTTCTTTCTCCTGTCATTGTTTTCTATCTCCCTTCATATCTTAATTAGAGAATTTTCTTTAGCCTGTCTACAGTCGATTATTTATTTATTTTTTAAGTTTTTGGTAAGCCTCACTTCCTCTTTATCATCTTTCTTCGTCTATCCATTCACCTTTAAATTTCAATTGATATCCACTCACTTTCAGCCTCGTTCCTCCGATGTAATATGTTATATAAGTTTCTCTACTTCTTTAGTATTGTTTCGTTGAAATAATTCCACTTTTGTTCTATTTCTTGTTCATCAAAACCTTCTTTAAGCAATAATTAAAATGTATTGAGTTTCAATTTTTCAATCTATCCCTGCCCTTGTTTCGAGCTTTTCCTAACTCTAATTTGAATCTGACCATTGTTTTTCTTTTTAAATTTCGAAGTTAAACTCATTACTGGGACAGTCTGATCCACAGTCTCCCCTTGGATCTTGGTTCGGATTACTTAACTTCTGAATGTTTTCTGAATTAAAATGTAATCTATTTGATTCCTGACACCTTTATTTACGTTGTCCTGGGGTGAGTTCCATGTATAAAGATGCCTCGGGTGATGTGTGAACCATGTATTGATAATTTTGGTCTTACTTCTGGTGCCCCTTTACCCCTTCCACCTTTGCGTTAAAATCGCCTATTGCAATCAGACAATTATTTAACTTTACAGTATCACTTAATCCTTCAATCTTCATACAACTTTTAAAAAATTTCGCCCTCACTCTCATTTGTTGGTGCATAAACCAAGGATATTCGTTTAACCTTAAACGTAACTAACAAAACCGTATCTGATACTGGCCGTTAGCCCATTACACTATTGGTCAACATATAAAGTAAAATTCTTCATAAATAATGCTACTTTAAACTGTCCATAGCTTCACTTAATCCCAGAATGTCCCACTGCAACCTTTTCCCTTTTCCAACAAAAATTTACAAACTTCCTATCCTCATATAAAGTTCTCACATTCAAAGTTCATACTGTAGCTGTGTTTAAGGTCCAAGTTTTTTTTTTTGCTCGGACAGTACTACCCGCAAGCACGGGAGGCAATGACACTGAACCCTTAGTCCAAAAATCGATTATTGCATATGTCCATGACTGCTCAAGGACAAGAGATTAAATTAATGAGAGACTGGTTATTAGGGGCGTGGAAAAAGCTGGGAATGGGCTATCGGGGAAGAGCTCGCTCGTACCTCACTCTGATAGACGACCAGCTCGTCACCATGCTCGTCAATCACTGATGAATAAAACACTCTATAATGGACAGCGCCTCAGGGGTCAACTGTTGACTGATATTTCTATTTTTGTTTCACATCCTTAACGCCAATGGAGTGAGCCATATCTTCAACAGAGACTAAGGCACCGCAACAGAAGAAAGAGTTCCAAATGACGCGTTGCTAAGAATTGAGGGTAATTTTTGTAGGTTATGTGTTCCTGGTATGATAAACATATGCTAGGATATTCTCTCTCTTTTGCGCACCTTAACACTCTCTGACACTACCTCTCTCTCACACGCTACCACACACACAAACACACACTACTACTATGACTACTTCTACTACTACTTTTTTTTTATTGGCCTCCATCCTCCCCCTATAGCCACACCTTCGCCGCCATTTTATTACCTTAAAATTAAATATCCTAATACATAAGTACCTATCCTAGCTGTGTTGAGTTAGTTGAGCCACAGATCTATGCGGCATTCAGTGACTGTTGTCTCATAGTCAATATCTGCAACTGTTGTCGGCTTTGGGGCCGATGCTCTCGTTCCCCTGAGGCAGAGCAAAGCCGACCTAAGGAGAGAGAAGGACATAAATTCTGGGCTGCTCCTTCTGTTCAGATAGCACCACCGCGAGTCTGGCGTAGAAGCATCTTGCACTTGGTCCCATCCCACCAGAGGTTGTGAACACTAGAGGAGTGAAGATGCCTTGATCAACGTTCTGGATTCTCTCCCCGTATGCCCTTATCTTCTCGTTCTCGTTCCTCCTGTGTGCAGCATCGAGAGCTAAGTTGCGATGACGTGCGTCCAGAATCCTCGAGCAATGAAGTCAACACGGGCGTCGTTGGATGTGTTTGAAGTCCAATGTTGGAAATTCTCACCGTCCACTGGAAGGAGGGTCGGTTCTACCCTGATATCACGGCAAATTTCCTTCAACATATTTGCTCTGAGATCCCTTACTTCGTCATGCCTCAGGCATATGAAGCCCCCTTTCTTGCACACCATAGCGTGATCGACGTCATAGGAAGAGCCACACAAGCATTGGGAGGGCAAACCTTCTACTGGCCTACCATACCTTAGAGCATTGTCACCTGTAAATTCTTGTTTATTGAGACTGAAACCATTTGCCCTTATCGGTAACGTAGTTAACCAGTTCGAGGCGCCCACCTCCTGCGCTATAGCTACTTTTTTTCAAATTCTCTGGTACTTGCAGCAACAGTTGCTGCAACTAATCACTTTGGCCGTGCTGTCGTTCTGTCGTAATGGACCTTCGAATCTTGTTTACATCACAGGTATCCACCTCCCCTGTTGCGTTTTGAGCTATTATGTGGTCCGCGAGGGCTGCCGTGAGCTTAACTGAGTTTTGATGTTCGGTGGCAGTGATCTCCTCTGGATTGGTCAATCCCATTCCTCCCAGCCTCGTTGGTAGTGCAAGGAGTGATCTTTCTGCTGGGGTTAAGTGAGGGTGTTTCACTAATTTGGGAATGAAATTGACGCTGATAGCTTCTTCCAGAGGGTTGACGAGGGATCAGATATCAGGGATAGTGCGCATCAGGTAGTTCCAGCGATCCTTGACTCCATGGGTGAATGCCGCGTGTGGCTCTGTGTTAGCAATCTGAGACAGAGCTTGGATTTCCCTAACCCATTCATTCACCTTTCCCGTTACATACACGGTCTTGAAGTCCGTCATGCCAATTACTGCGCCTAGGTGTCTTTGGCCATCCTTTGTTATTTTGACCTCACTTCCACCTAATTCCTCCATTGCCCGTTCATACTGTTCTGGCTTCACAATGAGGAAGGTCTTGCTGGCGTTTGGGTGGTACCCTATTTGTGGGCCTCGTGATGTTTTTAAGTCCCACCACTTTTTGATGTTCTCCACCTTTCCTGCTCCTGTAAGGTCATCAGCGTACGCCACTTGATTGACCCCGGTTGTTTCACATTTTATTGTGTGTTGGAGCACGGATAGGCCTATTGCGTACATTGCCATTGCAACAAGGTGTCCCTGCATTGTTCCCTCTGTTGACTGTATGATGGTATCCCCTCTTAGAGCCTGGTTATTAACTATATACAGGTCTGATGGATTCCTATAGGAGTTTTCAACATAAATTGCAAGGCTTGGACACTTGATCTTGATGTTGTGCAGTGCGGCCTTGCGGTTAAGTATGCTGAATGCGTTGAGAGCGTCCACCAGGAGAACGGCCTCACAATCGCGCTGCTCAAATATCGTTCTCATGGCGTGAATGGCAGCTACCCCTCCAGCCTGGTGGCCAGCACAAACTTGCAGGTTCCCTGCTGCTGCCCTGATATCATCCTTTACCACCTCCATTATGCATTTTCCGATGATCCGCCTCAGCACTTCCACCACCCCTATAGGCCTACATCCTAGGGGAATGAGGCGGCAGGCCGTCAGAGCATGGAGGTGTTGGCAGCACGAGGATGCCAGCTTTCTTGCATGGACGGCAACGGCAGTGCAGAGATCACTTGCTACGGGGCCAAACTTGTTAGTGCTGAGGATGACTCTCCAACCGTTTGCATCCAGACCTGAAGGGCCGGCACCTCCCTGAGTCTTCAGTGCCTTTTTCCACACCATCCCTCCTGTTATTTTCTCGAACAGGACAGCATTTCGTGGGATACAGTCACCCTGGAACCTGATGCCTTCGTCTTCACTTGTAGGGTGTTGTTTTTCTTTCAGTTGTTTTAATGTCTCTGTTTATTGGCAGAATCCCACCGAAAGATTCCTCTGTGAGAGATGTTACCGCCAAAGAATTTTTTCCCACACACATTTTGTTTCCAAACTTTCTTGCAACGTCATCGGTGTTTTGCTTTCCGTCTCCTATAAATTTTAGTCTCTCCTGCAGTGTTCTTGCTTCACGTAGGAGATCATCAAGGGCCCCATTCTGCCACATTGTCAATCTTCTCTTCATTGCTGCCGCATTTTCTTTGGTGCTTAGTCTTTGTGTGTGTGTCCTCTGACAGAGTAGATGTGGTATTAATGTCAGTATTTGAAGAGCTAAAGGGGCAAGGAATCAGTCCTGAGTGTACTCAGTTATGAGGCGAATTATCTCCCGAATCATTTCTTTGGTGGCCGCACACTTGGGTGGTTCAAACAGGTTAGCTGGCGACCACCTGACAATTTCTAAGTAAGTTTCTTTAACCTATCTGCCCGCATTTTTTATCGACATGCCATTCCACTGTGGTGGCTGCCTCTCATTCACCTCTTGGACATCTGCTACTATTGGAGCAGCGTTTATTAGTACTATATTTTCAGGTTGGGTAGACTCACTGCTATCATTTTGGATATCATCGGGCCGTTGGGTCCCGGCGATATCCACTGTGGCCTCCTGTGTCGGCTCCCTGCCCTGTGGGTTCCCACAATTGTTTCCCTTTCTGCAAACCACACATGGTCGGTAGTTTCTCGCATAATCACAGCTAGTGCAATTTTGGTACTGGCTAGCACAGACGCAACAATGTCTGTTACCCGGCATAGTGTTCCGCACCTTGGGCGACAGTCATGTCCGCCTCCGACATCTGCTTTGGTCCCATACAGAAGAAGAAACTAGTTCTTATGAGTAAAGGGCAGAGAGGTGACAGGCTGGACTGCTGTGTCAAGGTAGTAGGGGCATAAGTGCTCGCGTGGGTGTGTAGGTCACCCCCCTGTGGGCGACAATCCACACATCATAATGATACACTAGGAGCAAGAATTGTCACACCTAACACTTGTTTATATATCCTTGGCAGAAATAACCACTATTTCTATGATCGCACTGATGTAATATTAGTTATATATACTCATTTGTTCGGCTGACACTACATGAAGTGACCGTTACTTTGGGGGGGGGGGGCACAGCAAGCGTATAGCACTTGGCCCCATAAGGGCGAGAGTCTCGATGCCACCCCTGCCAAAGTAGGCCGATCGACACTGGCACTGATACCTGGTACCTGCAGTAGCCGTCCAGCCAAATACTCACAAACTCGCTTGGTGATCGCCGGTGAACACACAGAATATTTGCGATTAATGCCGTAGGGGTTGAGAAGAACCTTCGGTGACAATGCTTAGGGTGAGATCCGATATTCACCGACACACTGTGAAATTCCTGCTCCCACACTCCGAATATGTCCCCTCCACTAACACTTTAGATCAGGGAGGACACTCCACTACACCCACGCTACGCTGGCCCACAGCTAATCGAGTATGACGATCATCCGGTTATGATAAAGTGATATGAGTTATTAAGGATGTCACCTTCGCTGGTAAGTTCTGTAGTGACTAGAGAAGCCGATACGGGACCGGCAGAGTCGTTCACAGATGTTGCACATGTGGAGAGCTACATCTAGTGCGGGAGAGGCAGCGGCAGCGTCTTTCCGGCGTTGGCACTTGTCTGCCTCGGTTTGCAGTCGGTCTAGCTCGAAAGTATTGACACCTTCTGATATGGCGCTCCTCCATGCGTTACGGTGTGGAGTAATCGTCTCCCAGGTGAGGTGGTCGATTTGGCACTTTTCAGGTTTGCCTTAAGACTATCCTTATACCTTTTCAGTTGCCCGCCAGCGTTATGTTTACTATTCGTTAAGTGACTGTAAAGTAGCTGCTTTGGCAGTCTACTGTCGTCCATGCGGATAACATGGCCTGTCCAACGTAGTTGTTCATGGATAGTGGTAGCCGCGATGCTCCTAAATTTGGTATCAGCATGTGTTCTCTTGTCTTCCTAGCAAACTCGGATGATGGAACGTAGAATACGTGCCTTGAGGTGTCTCCTGTATGTGACCAATGTCTTGCTGCCATATAGCGGGATGGGAAGGACCACTGCTCGATATATGTGCAACTTTGTAGATAATTTCAGCTCCCTACAGCTAAAGACACAGGTATGGAATCTGCCAAAGGCTCGAGATGCACATCTGATCCGATGTAGAATCTCTTCATCGATGTTCGCGGTGGTGAACAGGTGGGAGCCGACATATTGAAAGTGGGTAACAAAAGAGAAGGTTGTACCGTTAAACTGGATGAATGGTGAAGGTGTGGCTGAACCAGTGGCAGGCTGAAAGGGAATCTGAGTTTCTAGTACAATAATCTCAAGGCCAAAATGTGCATAAGCATCTGCATAGGTGTTCAGGATCTCTTGTAGGTCGCGTTCAGTGTGATCGATAAGGGTGAGGTCGTCTGCACACTGAAGTTCAGTAATGGTAGCTGTGAACACCTTTGATCCTGCCTGGAGTCGTTTTATGTTGAAAAGAACCCCCTTCATCCGGTATTGAATGTCCACCCCGACGGCTAAATTGGCACTGGGAAGAGTAAGGAAGGAAGCCAAGAAAATGAAAAAGAGAATTGGTGCCAGTACACATAAGAACCTAAGAACATAAGAAAATAAGGAGTCTGCAATAGGCCGGTTGGCCTGTGCATGGCAGCTCCTGTCGAGAGTTACTACCACTCTCTATCATCCATGAATCTATCTAGCCTCCTTTTGAAACTTTCCAGAGTTCCCGCACTTACTACAAAGTTGCTAAGCTTGTTCCACTCGTCCACCACCCTATTTGTGAACCAGTTTCTTCCTATCTCCCTCCTAAACCTAAACTTATCCAACTTGAATCCGTTGCTCCGAGTCCTATCCTGCTCGGATATTATAAGAACTTTATCTATATCCCCTTTATTGATTCCTTTCACCCACTTAAACACTTCTATCATATCTCCCCGCACTCTTCGTCTTTCTAGGGAATGCAAGTTAAGTTTCTTTAACCTATCCTGATATGGAAGGTTTCTAAGTCCCTGAATCATTTTTGTCATTCTTCGCTGCACCGACTCTAGTGAATTTATATCCATTCTATAATAGGGGCACCAGAACTGAACCGCATAATCGAGGTGCGGCCTAACTAGTGCAAGATATAGTTCCTTATTTTACCCCCGTTTGAATGGGGAAGATCTCAGACTGGGTGGCATTGTGTAGAAAACTGCCGTTCATACCATCGTGGAGTTGCCTCACAATGGCAATGAATTTTGGTGGGCAACGATAACGGCTGTGTCCGCCGGAGGGCTTCTCTGCTGGCCGAGTCGAAGGCATTGGTTAGGTCGATGAAAGCCCTGTGAAGGTCACGACGCTGTTCTCTGCACTTTACCTGTATCTGACGGGCAACAAAGCTCATGTCAATGGTGCCATGTGATGGTCTAAAGCCACTTTGAGATTCCGGGAGGAAGTTTTCTTCCTCAGGAAGAAGTCTGTTTAGGAGGACTCGGGCGATAATCTTGCAAGTTATGGACAGCAGCGAGATCCCGCGGTAGTTGCCACAGTCTGACCGGCCTCCCTTTTTCTTATATACATTGACGATGGAGGCGTCTTTAAGAGCTTGGGGGATTTCTTCCTTTTCCCATATATTCTCCAGGAGAAAGAGGAGACACTGATAAGTAGAGGTCCATCTGCTTTATACACATTGGATGAGATTCCATCAGGCCCTGAGGCTTTGTTATTTTACATTTGTTTGATGGCAAAAGCTACCTCATCCAGGGAGGGAGGATGGCGAAGGTGGGTCAGCTCTGAATGCTGAGGGTCCTGCTGGGCACACACACACACACACACACACACACACACACACACACACACACACACACACACACACACACACACACGCTCTTCAGAACCGTCAAGGATCTCCATTAACCTGTAGATCCATAGCAGCATTATATAACCCATTAACCACCCAAAACATCGACCCCAGTACCACCAGTAACCCTATTAATATTAGTAAACTCAGTAACCATACTAACCCCAGTAACCTTATTAATCCTATTAACCAGAGTAACCAGAGTAACCCAAGTAACCTTATAAACCCTAGTACCCTTAGTAACCACAGTAACAAAATTCACCATATTAACCACAGTAACCTTAGTATCCCTCGTAACCATAGTAACCCCATTGTCCTTAGTAACTTTAGTAATACAGTGCCCTTAGTAACCCCAGTGCCAAGAATAATCCTAGTGCCCTTAACAGCCCCACTAACCTTAGTAACCTCAGTTCCCTTAGTAACCCCACGAACCTTAGTAACCCCAGTGCCCCTAGTAACCCCAGTGCCGTTAATAACCACAGTTCCCTTATTAAACCCAGTGCCCTTAATAGCCCAGTGCCCTCAGTAACCCCAGTGACCCTAGTAACCCCAGTGCCCCTAGTAACCCCACTAACCTTAGTAACCCCAGCGCCCTTAGTAATCTCAGTGCCCTCAGTAACCCCACTAACCTTAGTAACCCCAGCGCCCTTAGTAATCTCAGTGCCCTTAGTAACCCCAGTGCCCTTAGCAACCCCACTAACCTTAGTAACCCCAGTGCCCTTAGTAATCCCAATGCCCTTAGCAACCCCAGTGCCCTTAGCAACCCCACTAACCTTAGTAACCTCAGTTCCCTTAGTAACCCCAGTGCATTTGGTAACCACAGTGTCCATAGCAACACCACTAAATTTAGTAACCCCAGTGCCCTTAGTAATCCCAGTGCCCTTAGTAACCCCAGTGCCCTTAGTAACCCCAGTGCCCTTAGTAACCCCAGTGCCCTTAGTAACCCCAGTGCCCTTAGTAACCCCAGTGCCCTTGCCCTTAGTAACCCCCCCATAGTAACCTTAGTAACCCAGTGCAATGTGCCATTAGTAACCCCAGTGCCATTAGTAACCCCAGTGCCCTTAGTAACCCTACCTTAACCTTTAGTAACCCCAGTGCCCTTAGTAACCCCACTAACCTTAGTAACCCCAGTGCCCTTAGTAACCCCAGTGCCCTTAGTAACCCCAGTGCCCTTAGTAACCCCAGTGCCCTTAGTAACCCCAGTGCCCTTAGTAACCACAGTGCCCTTAGTAACCACAGTGCCATTAGTAACCCCACTAACCTTAGTAACCCCAGTACCCTTCGTAACCCCAGTACCCTTAGTAACCACAGTACCCTTAGTAACCACAGTGCCATTAGTAACCCCACTAGCCTTAGTAACCCCAGTGCCCTTAATAACTCCAGTGCCCTTAGTAACCCCAGTGACCTTAGTAACCCTAGTGCCCTTAGTAACCACAGTGCCCTTAGTAACCCTAGTGCCCTTAGTAACCCTAGTGCCCTTAGTAACCCCAGTGCCCTTAGTAACCCTAGTGCCCTTAGTAACCCCAGTGCCCTTAGTAACCACAGTGCCCTTAGTAACCACAGTGCCATTAGTATCCCCACTAACCTTAGTAGCCCCAGTGCCCTTAATAACCCCAGCGCCCTTAGTAACCCCACTAACCTTAGTAACCCCAGTGCCCTTAGTAACCCTAGTGCCCTTAGTAACCCCAGTGCCCTTAGTAACCCTAGTGCCCTTAGTAACCCTAGTGCCCTTAGTAACCCCTGTATGTATATTATGTATGGTGTATGTATACCATGTATGTACCCCATTTATATACATTACCTTTCTAGTCAGTAGCGTGTGGCAATGCCCCTGTTACATGTCACCACACGCATAGATAATGTGCCTGGTGACATCTGGAAGCTGCTAATGTACCACTTACCACATGTCGCCTGAGAGGTCAGAGAGAGGTCAGTTGACCCATATATGAGTATAGGGACTACCAGCGCTTGTAAGTGCACTCCTGTATACTTCCGTTCGTTAAATAGAACCTACAAAGCTGTACAGGTGTTTGTGTTCGCTCCTGTACTTAGAACTGAATACCCGAACATCTACATGGCTCAGTGAGCCCCTACAACACCAGTGCCCTTAGTAACCCTATAAACCTTAGTATCCCCAGTGCCATTAGTAACCCCAGTGCCCTTAGTAACCACAGTACCCTTAGTAACCACAGTGCCATTAGTAACCCCACTAACCTTAGTAACCCCAGTGCCCTTAATAACCCCAGTTCCCTTAGTAACCCCAGTACCCTTAGTAACCCCAGTGCATTTGGTAACCACAGTGCCCTTAGCAACACCACTAACTTTAGTAACCCCAGTGCCCTTAGTAACCACAGTGCCCTTAGCAACCCCACTAACCTGAGTAACTACAGTGCCCTTAGTAACCCCAGTGCCCTTAGTAACCCCAGTGCATTTGGTAACCGCAGTGCCCTTAGCAACACCACTAACTTTAGTAACCCTAGTGCCCTTAGTAACCACAGTGCATTTGGTAACCACAGTGCCCTTAGCAACACCACTAACTTTAGTAACCCCAGTGCCCTTAGTAACCACAGTGCCCTTAGCAACCCCACTAACCTTAGTAACTCCAGTGCCCTTAGTAATACCAGTGTCCTTAGTAACCCCAGTGACCTTAATAGCCCCAGTGCCCTTAGTAACCCTATTAACCTTAGTATCCCCAGTGCCATTAATAACCCCACTAACCTTAGCAACCCCAGTGCCCTTATTAATCCCAGTGCCTTTAGTAATTCCAGTGACCTTAATAGCCCCAGTGCCCTTAGTAACCCTATTAACCTTAGTATCCCCAGTGCCCTTACAACCCCCACTAACCTTCGCAACCCCAGTGCCCTTAGTAATCCCAGTGCCCTTAGTAACCCCAGTGACCTTAGTAGCCCAACTGCCCTTAGTAACCCTATTAACCTTAGTATCCCCAGTGCCCTTACAACCCCCACGAACCTTCGCAACTCCAGTGCCCTTAGTAATCCCAGTGCCCTTAGTAATCCCAGTGCCCTTAGTAATCCCGGTGCCGCCAATGGCTTAGTGTGTGTAGCCCCACTGCCCTTAAGTAATCCCAATTGCCCTCCAGCAACCCCAGTGCCCTTAAGCCTTCAATTGCCATAAGTAACCCTATTAACCTTAGTAACCCCAGTGCCATTAGTAACCCCACTAACCTTAGTAACCCCAGTGCCATTAGTAACCCCAATGCCCTTAGTAACCCCAGTGACCTTAGTAACCCCAGTGCCCTTAGTAATCCCTGTGCCATTAGTAACCCCAGTGACCTTAGTTACCCCAGTGCCCTTAGTAGCCACAGTGCCCTTATTAACCACAGTGCCCTTAGCAACCCCACTAACCTTAGTTTACCCCAGTGCCCTTACAACCCCCAATAACCTTAGCAACCCCAGTGCCCTTAGTAATCCCAGTGCCCTTAGTAACCCCAGTGACCTTAATAGCCCCAGGGCCCTACGTAACCTAATTAACCTTAGTATCCCCAGTGCCCTTACAAACCCCACTAACCTTAGTAACCCCAGTGCCATTAGTAACCCTATTAAACTTATTATCCCCAGTGCCCTTAGTAACCCCAGTGACCTTAGCAGCCCCAGTGCCCTTAGTAACCCCACTAACCTTAGTAACCCCAGTGCCCTTAGTAACCCTAGTGACATTAATAACCCTATTAACCTTAGTAACCCCAGTGCCATTAGTAACCCCAGTGCCATTAGTAACCCCAGTTCCATTAGTAACCCTATTAACCTTAGCAACCCCAGTGCCCTTAGTAACCCCACTAACCTTAGTAACCCCAGTGCCCTTAGTAACCCCAGTGCGTTAGTAACCCAATGACTTTAATAACCTAACCTTAGCCAACCCCAGTGCCATTAGTAACTTCAGTGCCATTAATAGCCCTATTAACTTAGTATCCCAGTGCCCTTAGTAACCCCAGTGCCATTAGTAACCCCCAGTTCCATTAGTAACCCTATTAACATAACAGCAGTGCATAGTAACCCCCAGTGACCTTAGCAGCCCAGTGCATAGTAGCCCCAGTGCCATTAGTAACCTAATAACATAGTATCCCCAGTGCCATTAGTAACCCTATTAAACTTAGTATCCCCAGTGCATAGTAACCCCAGTGCCATTAGTAACCCCAGTGCCATTAGTAACCCTATTAACCTTAGTAACCCTATTAACCTTAGTAACCCTATTAACCTTAGTAACCCCAATGTCCTTAGTAACCCCAGTGCCATTAGTAACCCTATTAACCTTAGTAACCCTATTAACCTTAGTAACCCCAATGCCCTTAGTAACCCCAGTGCCATTAGTAACCCTATTAACCTTAGTAACCCTATTAACCTTAGTAACCCTA
>NW_024748502.1:8200726-8282036 GCF_018991925.1 Homarus americanus | reverse complement strand
GCTAACCTTAGTAGCCCTAGTACCCTTAGTAGCCCCAGTGCCCTTAGTAACCCCAGTGCCCTTAGTAACCCCAGTGCCATTAGTAACCCCAGTGCCATTAGTAACCCCAGTGCCCTTAGTAACCCCAGTGCCCTTAGTAACCCCAGTGACCTTAGTAACTCTAGTGTCCTTAGTAACCCTATTAACCTTAGTATCCCCAGTGCCATCAGTAACCCCAGTGCCATTAGTAACCCCAGTGCCATTAGTAACCCCAGTGCCATTAGTAACCCCAGTGCTATTAGTGTAATAGCACCTTTACATTGTATAAAAATTCACCCAAATGTATAATACCTAAATGTATAATCCCAAATTATTCACTAAGTCATTCAACCATGACTCAGTTGTTGACATTATACGTGGCTAAGGCTGCAGTTCCTGCAGGGAGCAAGCGAGGTCAACTAACTAAGCATAACAAGTTTTATCTGACGTGTTCCCTTTCCCACACTCTCAGAGGGCAGACGGGGTCAACCAAACCTAAACACCTTGCCTGCTCCTAAACACTCTCTCACGTCATAGAGACAGGAGAGAGGACAGAGTGACATTCAACGAGTGAACACCTCACTTAAGTGTTCTCCATAAGTGTACTCAAGACACTTCCCCTGGTAGAGAAGGCATAATATACTCTCAACCGAACTAGTACCTGTGAAACTATATTTTTCTACAATAAAGAAAAAAACATTAAACTGTTTACATTAGTCCAGCCACTTAAGAGTTCCAGAAGTTATTTAAAACAATTAATGTAATACCAGAAGAGCTATTACATTAGTAACCTCACTGCCCTTAGTATCCTCAGTGCCCTTATTAACCCTAGTAACCTTAGTAACCCTACTAACCTTAGTAACCCCAGTGCCCTTAGTAACTCCAGTGCCCTAAGTAACCCTACTAACCTTAGTAACCCCAGTGACCTTAGTAGCCCCAGTGCTCTTAGTAACCTCAGTGTCCTTAGTAGCTCCAGTGCCCTTATTAACCCCAGTTCCCTTATTAACCCCAGTGTCCTTAGTAACCGCAGTGCCCTTAGTAACCTCAGTGCCCTTAGTAAACCCAGTGCCACTCTTCATTTATTTATTTTTTTTTTTTTACGGGCATTAGCCCAACCGGGCACAGGTCATTATATGACCCACATCAAGGCCTGGGGTGCAAAAATATAACAAAGTAGAATAATAATAATAATAAAAATAACATAAATAAAACTTACTATAAATTATACTACTACTACTACTACTTTTTTTAATGTGGCCTGCAGCCTTCCCCAATAGCCACACCTTCGTCTCCATGTTATTACCTTAAAATTAACTATCCTAATACATAAGTAACTACCCTGGCTATGTTGAGTTAGTTGAGCCGCAGATCTATGCGGCATTCAGTGACTGTTGCCTCAAAGTCGATATCTGCGACTGTTGTCGGCTTTGGGGCCGATGCTCTCGTTCCCCTGAGGCAAAGCAATGCAGACCTAAGCAGAGAGAAAGACAGTCGACATCTCAACCAGGCTGTAACATAACTTCTGGGCTGCTGCTTCCATTCAGATAATACCTCGGCGAATCTGGTGTTGAAGCATCTTGCACTTGGTTCCATCCCGCCAAAGGTTGTGAACACTAGAGGAGTGAAGCTGCCTTGATCAGCGTTCTGAATTTTCTCCCCATATTCCGTAATCTTGTCGTTCTCGTTCCTCCTGTGTGCAGCATCGAGAGCTAGGTTGCGGTGACATGCGGCCGTGGGATAAAAAATCCTTATGTCAAAAAAGTCCCGCTGTCCCCGCGTCCAGAATCCTCGACCACTGACGTCCACACGGGCTTCTTTGGATGTGTTTGAAGTCCTGTGACGGATGTTCTCACCGTCCAATGGAAGGAGGGGCGGTTATACCATGACGTCGTGGCAAATTTTCCTCAGTAGATTTGCGTCGTGGCAAATTTTCCTCAGTAGATTTGCTGTTAGATCCTTTACTTCGTAATGCCTCATGCATACAAAGCCCCCACACCATGGCGTGGTCGATGTCTTAAGATGAACCGCACACGCATGTGAGGGCAAACCTTCTACTGGCCTACCGTACCCAAGAGCAATGGCATCTGTGAATTCTCGTTTATTAAGGATGAAGCCTTTTGCCCATATCGGTAAAGTTGTTAACCAGTTTGAGGCGCCCACCTCCTGCTCTATAGCTACTTTTCTTTTCACGTTCTCTGACACTTGTTGCAACAGTTGTTTCAGTTTATCACTTTGGGTGTGATGCCGCTCTGTCATAATGGACCGTCGAATCTTGTTTAATTCGTTGGTATCCACCTGACTTGCTGCATTCTGATCTATTATGTGTTTAGTGAGAGCTGCCGCGAGCTTGACAGAGTTCTGCTGTTCTGTACGGGCAAGCTCCACTGGATTAGTCTATCCCATTCCCCCTAGTCTCAGTGGTAGTGCAAGGACTGACCTTTCCGCTGGGGTTAAGTTAGGGTTTTTCACTAGTGTTGGAATGAAAGCGACATTGATGGCTTCTTCCAGAGGGCAGAGAAGGGGTCCGGCAGCAGATATAGTGCGCATCAGGTAATTCCAGCGATGGTCGACTCCATGGGTGAATGCCGCAAGAGTCGCATGTGGTTATGTTTTAGCAGTATCAGATTGAGCTTGGATTTCCTTAACCCACTCATTCACCTTTACGTTACGTACTTGGTCTTGAAGTCCTTCGTGCCAATTACAGCACCTAGATGTCTTTGGCCATCCTTTCTTATTTTGACCTCATTTCCACCGAACACCTCCATTGCCCGTTCATAGTGTTCTGGCTTCACAATGAGGAAGGACTTGCTGGCGTCGTTTGGATGGTACCCTATTTGTGGACCTCGTGATGTTACCAGGTCCCACCACTTTTTGATGTCCTCCACTTTTCCTGTTCCTGTTAGGTCATCAGCTTGACCTCGGGTGTTTTATATTTTATTGTATGTTGGAGCACAGACAGGCCTTGTGCGTACATTGCCATGGCGACAGGGTCCCCCTGCGTTGTTCCCTCAGTTGACTGTATGGTGGTATCTCCTCTTAGGTTCCCTGAAGCTTGTTATAAAGAGGTCTGATGGGTTCCTATAGGTGTTTTCAACATACGTTGCAAGGCTTGGAAACTTGAACTTCATGCTGTGCAGTGTAGCCTTGCGGTTGAGTATGTTGACTGCGTTGGAAGCGTCCATCAGAAGTACTGCCTCATAATCACCCTGTTCAAATACCTTTCTCATAGCGTGAATGGCAGCTTCTCTTCCAGCCTGGTGGCCAGCACATACTTGCAGGTTCCCTGCAGCTGCCCTGACATCATCATTTACCACTTCCATTATGCATTTTCCATTGCACCGTCTCAGCACTTTCCCCCACCCCTATAGGCCTACATCCTGCATTTTTATCCAGGGGAATAATGCGGCAGGCCGTCGGAGCATAGAGGTGGTGGCAAGACGAGGTTGCTAGGTTTCTTGCAAGGGCGGCGATGGCATTGCAGAGATCACTTGCTACGGCACCAAACTTGTTAGTGCTGAGGATGACTCTCCAACCGTTTGCATCCAGGCCTGGAGGGCCAACCCTTCCCTGGGTTTTCAGTGCTTTTTTCCACACCATCCCTCCTGTTATTTTCTCGAACATTAGGAGGGATATAGGCACCCTGGAACCTGATGACTTCCTCTTCACTTGCAGGGGGATGTTTTCCTTCAGTTGTTGTAATGGCTCTCTGTTATTGGCAGAACACCACCGGAAAATTCCTCTGTGAGAGAACTTACCGCCAAGGACACTTTTCCCTCGTGCATCTTGTTACCCAATTTTCTGGCAGCATCCTCGGTGTTTTGCTCTCCGTCTTTTCTGAATTTTAGACTCCTGCATTGTTCTTGCCACATTGTCAATCTTGTTTTATTTGTTGCCACGTTTTCTTTGCACATAGACCTTGCGTGTGTCCTCTGACAGAATAGATGGGGTATTATGGCCAGCATTCGAAGAGCTAATGTGGCCAGGGGGATGTCATAATTGTAATTGAATATGAGGCAAGTCATCTCCCGGATTATTTCATTGGTGGCCGCGCACTTGGATGATTCAAAGAGGTTAGCTGGCGACCACCTGACCACTTCTGAGTGTGCTTCCTTGACCCATTTCACCGCATCGTCCCCCGACAAGCCTTTCCAATTTGTTGGCTGTATGTCATTCACCTCATGAACAGTATTTTCCGACTGAGTTGGTTCACTAGTATCGTCTGACATGTCGTCTTCAGGTGATGGATCTCTGCCGTATGGATTTTGGCAGATAGTCCCTTTCCTACAACCCACACATCGTGTGTTACTTCTCACACATATACAGGTTGCGCATTTCTGATTCCAGCATTTGCACTGACAAGCACATTTGCCACTCATGATGTCGTCCCGGGAAGGAGAGGGCAGTTGGAGAGGTAGGAAGTTGTGGTTTGGGAGGAGAGGAGGAAGAGGTCAGTTTTGTTGTACTGACTGACGAGGTGGGGCGGGGCGGGGCGGGGCAGGTCCAGGGCAAAGCACGGCTGGGCACAGAGCGACCAGGACCGTTACCACCCATGACCAGCTAGGGTTACAAGCCAAGATCTACGTGGCACTGGCCAACACCAGCGCCACCTGCTAAACAGTCGCCGGCTCTCCAATAACAATCACCAATATCCACTCACGAGGCCCACAGGTGGATGACACTGTGATCTCTTGACGCCCTACACATTCACAAGTAATAATTCCAGACGTTCTGGCTGGTTGTCCATCTTAATATCCTGGTTTTTGACGAAAAACCCATCCCATACAGAAGAAGAAACTAGTTCTTTTGAGGCAAGGGCGGACATGTGACAGGCTGGACTGCTGTGTCCGGGTAGTAGGGGCATACGTGCTCGCGAGGGTGTGTAGGCCACCCCCCTGAGGACGACAATCCATACATCAGAGTCATGCACTGGGAGCAAGAAATGTCACACCTAACTCTTGTTTATATATCATTGGCAGAAATAACCATTATTTTTATGGTCGCACTGATGTAAGATTAGTTATTTATACAACTACTACTACTTTACATTAATAATGGCCTCCATCCTCCCCCTATAGCCGCACCTTCGCCGCCATTTTATTACCTTAAAATTAAATATCGTAATACATAAGTAGCTACCCTAGCTGTGTTGAGTTCGTTGAGCTGCAGATCTATGCGGCATTCAATGACTGTTGCCTTATAGTCAATATTTGCAACTGTTGTCGGTTTTGGGTCAGATGCTCTCGTTCCCCTAAGGCAGAGCAAAGCCGACCTAAGGAAAGAGAAGGACATAACTTCTGGGCTGCTCCTTCTGTTCAGATAGCACCACCGCGAGTCTGGCGTAGAAGCATCTTGCACTTGGTCCCATCCCACCAGAGGTTGTGAATACTAGAGGAGTGAAGCTGCCTTGATCAACGTTCTGAATTCTCTCCCTGTATGCTCTTATCTTCTCGTTCTCGTTCCTCCTGTGTGCAGCATCGAAAGCTAAGTTACGGTGACATGCGGCCATGGGATAAAAAATCCTGATGTCCAAGAAGGCTCGCTGTCCCCGCGTCCAGAATCCTCGAGCACTGACGTCAACACAGGCTTAGTTGGATGCGTTTGAAATCCTATGTTGAAATTCTCACCGTTCAATGGAAGGAGGGTCGGTTCTACCCTGACATCACAGCAGATTTTCTTCAACATATTTGCTGTGAGGTCCCTTACTTCGTCATGCCTCAAGCTAATGAAGCCCCCTTTCTTGCACACCATGGCGTGATCGCCGTCATAGGAAGAGCCACACACGCATTGGGAGAGCAAACCTTCTACTGGCCTACCGTACCTTAGAGCATTGGCATCTGTAAATACTTGTTTATTGAGACTGAAACCATTTGCCTTTATCGGTAACGGAGTTAACCAGTTCGAGCCACCCACCTCCTGCTATATAGCTACTTTTTTTTTCAAATTCTCTGGTACTTGCAGCAACAGTTGTTGCAACTTATCCCTTTGGCCGTGCTGTCATTCTGTCGTAATGGACCTTCGAATTTTATTTACTTCACTGGTATCCACCTCCTCTGTTGCGTTCTGAGCTATTATGTGGTCCATGAGGGCTGCTGTGAGCTTAACTGAGTTTTGAAGTTCGGTGGCAGCAATCTCCTCTGGATTGGTCAGTCCCATTCCTCCCAGTCTCGGTGGTAGTGCAAGGAGTGATCTTTCTGCTGGGGTTAAGTGAGGGTGTTTCACTTCTACTACTACTTATCATAATAATAATAATAATAATAATAATAATAATAATAATAATAATAATAATAATAATAATAATAATAATAATAATAATAATAATAATAATAATAATAATAATAATAATAATAATAATAATAATAATAATAATAATAATAATAATAATATTAATAATAATAATAATAATAATAATAATAATGAACAGCCACAAATAAAAAATAATAATATATTAATAGTAAGAAATGATATATGTATGTTTTGTTGTGAAAGAGAAACACTTGAACCCTGCAATTGTGTGTAAATGAGGCAGAAAGTCAGATGAGCAACCTGGAACTTGGTCACAATTTTCGTGGTGCCATATGGCAGCAGTGTCTACCATTAGACAACACATTATGCTTCCAATATCTTCCCAGGCGGTAGTACCTCCCTTAGAAACCTCAGTGTCCCGAGTAACCCCTGTGGTCTTAGTAACTCTAATAATCTCAGTAGCCCCTGTAACCTTAGTAACGTCACTAGCCCAGAAACCTCAGTAGCCCCAGTAATCTTAGTAGCCTCGGTAACCTCAGTAGCCCCTGTAACCGCAGTAGCTCCAGTAACTTTAATAACGTCACTAGCCCTAGTAACCTCAGTGGCCCCAGTAACTTTAATAACGTTAATAGCCCTAGTAACCTCAGTAGCCCCGGTAACCTCATTAGTCCCTGTAACCTCAGTAGCCCTATTAACTTTAATAACGTCACTAGCCCCTGCATCGTTAGTAGCCCCAGTAAGTTTAATAACCTTAGTAACGTCACTAGTCCCAATCACCTCAGTAGCCCCAGTAACCCTAGTAGCCCCAGTAACATCAGTAACTTCAATAACCTCAAAATCAGATGCTATCGTTCAACCCCAGTAACCCCCTCCAGCTCCGGTAATCCCAATAGAACCTGTGATCCTAGTAGTATTAGTAGCCCTGACGGCTCTAGTAGCCTTTGTTGCCCCAGTAGTCCCAGTATTCTCCGAAGTCCCAGCAGCTCAAATAGTCCATGCAGCCCCTGTAGCCCAGTAGTCATTTCAGATCCATTAGTCCCAGTAGCACCTGGAGTCCAAGATGTTCAACTAGTGCCTGCATCCACAATAGTCCCTATAGCCCAGTAGTCCTTGTAGTCCCAGGAGACACAGTAGTCCCTTTAGCTGATTAGTTCTTGTAGTCCCTGCAGCCCCAGTAGTCCCTGTAGTCTAGTAATTTTTGTAGGCCCTGCAGCTACAGTAGTCCCTATATCCACTTCAGAGCCAGTATTCCCAATAGCCCCTGCAGATCTAGTAGTCATTGACGCCCTTCAGGCCCAGTAGCCCTTGTAGCTATTTTAGAGCCAAGTATTCACAGTAGCACTAGTAGTCCCAGTATCCCCTGTAGCCCTGGTTGTGCTAGTAGCCCTTGTAGTCTTGGTATTCCTAGTAACCAGTGCAGCCCCAGTAGTCCCTTTAGCCGCAGTAGTTCCTGTAGTCCATTGAACTCCAGTAATCCTAATCGCTAGTGCAGTTTCAGTAGTCCTTATAGTTCTTGTAGTCCGGCATTCCTAGTAGCCCCAGAAGCCCCAGTAATACTATTAAGAGCTGCCCCAGTAGCCACAGTAATACTAACTAGAGCAGTCCCAGTAGCCCCAGTAATACTAACAAGAGCAGCCCCAGTGATACTAACATGAGCAGTCCCAGTCGCCACAGTAATACAATTAAGAGCAGTCCCAGTAGCCCCAGTAATACTAGCAATAGCAGCCCCTGTGGTCCTAGTAGCCCCAGTAATACTAACAAGAACAGCCTCAGTGGTCCTAAAAGCCCCAGTAATACTAACAAGAGTAGTCCCGGTAGTCCCGTTAATACTAACATTAGCAGTCCCTGTGGTCCTAGTAGCCCCAGTAATACTAACAAGAGCAGTCCCAGTAGCCCAAGTTATACTAACATTAGCAACCCCTGTGGTCCCAGTAGCCCCAGTGGTCCCAGTAGACCCAGTAATAAAAACATTAGCAACCCCTGTGGTCCCAGTAGCCCCAGTGGTCCCAGTAGCCCCAGTAATACTAACATTAGCAACCCCTGTGGTCCCAGTAGCCCCAGTGGTCCCAGTAGCCCCAGTAATACTAACATTAGCAACCCCTGTGGTCCCAGTAGCCCCTGTGGTCCCAGTAGCCCCAGTAATACTAACATTAGCAACCCCTGTGGTCCCAGTAGCCCCAACAGAAACCCTCACCGCTGGTCTCGCTGGAAGGAAAGGCGCCTGGCAGAGCGTTGTCGTCCAGGAGGCTTACTGGAGGGTTCTGCTGATTGCCGAACTGGATGTCCTCAATGGAGCGCTTGGTGCCTGGGGGACAGGAAGACATGTACGCTCTTGTGGCAGACACGGGGTGTTATAATGAGACATTCACCATAATTTATATTCTAGTAAATAACAGGAAGTTATACCATCTGTACGTTGTAAAGTGTGACATAATAGGGTAACATATATTATTTGTTTGTTGGTAAGTAGCCAGCTGTATAGCAAGATCAGGAGCACATATCTGATTTGGGAATAAAAAATCCATTATATCTAAAAATGGAATGCAAATAGCAACCATTACTTTGCTTTAATATGTTCTTAACAACAAAGGTATAATGAAAGTATGACAACTAAGGGGCAGAGTCAGCGTGTGGGGGCGACAGACCAACGTCACAACACTGCCAGTCACCGTCACCTGACTGCCTGAGCCAGCCACCCACCTCATCACTACACACACACACACAAAAAATATATATTTTTTTACATAACCCATGAATATTCATTGACATACACACAAACTACAATGTTATGAAACATACAATGAAAAACAGTAACTAGAGACGCGAAGGGCAGCTGATAGATAATGTGACTCACTTTCCTCATTAATTTTTAACCTTTGTCCTATTAACGTCAACAGAATGGAATAAATTGTAAATCTCTCTGTAGCTGTCAGTGAGGATGTCAAGACAAGTCTTCGTGAGGGTGGTCTCTAAACTAGTCACAACAGAAAACACAGAAAATAATCCGGGTGCTGTGATGATAAATCTTTGACCCCTAAAAAGATAACAATAAAATATAACTTTTAAGACATTTCTTGCGTATCTTTGTAAAAAAAAATATCTTTAATGAGGAGGTTATAGGGTGAAATACCTGTGTGCTGTGTGACCACCTACTATACAAACTAAAATGCGTTGTAAACAATTCAAAAGAATAAGGTTTGTGACCGTGTGGCAACAAGTGACTGTAGTGTCATACCAAGTTTTAAATCGGTTGATCTGAAAACAAGGGAATATCATGAAATTTTGACTGTTAATAAATAAAAAAAAGAAGGAAGAAGAAATAATTTTGTTCCTATGATAAGGGGGTAGACATTGATAAATTATAATAAATAATACCTCACTCTTCCATTTTAATTCCTTTTATTTTATTTTTTTATCATTTCAGCACTTATCAACTTACTAGCCGTTCGGGCGTTGGTAACTTGGTATATTCAGTGTAAGTACAGCAGGAAACCAGTGTCCAGGAAACCTGTGATGTTTAGTAGGGCCACACTGAATAACACCTTTCTCAGGTGTGTCCGGGCCAAGTAGGACTCGAGCCTGACCTAAAATGCAACCCAGCTAACGCATGACGTCATCGGGAAGACAGGCCGAGAGACCACGTCCTCAGTCGGTTGCAGCCACTTAGGTGAAAACCGGTGTCCTCTATTTGTGCAGTGTTTGGGTTTAATTCTGTATTCAAATGAGAGGGGAATATGCTCTACCATACATTTTTTAAAGATGAAGAACTAATATGCAAGTGGATTAACATCTGCAAGAGAAAAGTTAACATCAGTACTGACATCACCAGGAAGTTTTCCCTTGAACCCTCTCCTACGTCTCACCCTTTATAAACAGAACATTCATGGTTCCACTTACAGTACTGTACTGTGTTATCTCAGTATCTCACAAAAAAAATAATACTAGTAGAGTGTCTAATCTTGCATATAACTTTAGCTAAGGACACCAATCAGTGCAGTGGCTGATACAGAATATATATGCAGTAACAGAGATGGAAAGGTTAAAAGACAAACAATGCATTTCAGTTTTAGCTATGTATTTAAGGCAGTTATAGACGAGATACCTGCTGCCGATTTTTCATAGAAAATTATTATAAAAATGATACACTTTCAACAAATGTTGAAAAGTAGTTATTTCTAAATTTAACCTAACCCAACTTTAGTTGATTAGAACAACAAGTGATAGAAGCAGTGTTAAAAGACCATATCAACCAAATAAAAAAAATAAAAACTAACCATACCTAACTTCCAAGCCGTGGGGCTCCGCCCCCCTCCCGGAGCCCCTGGTGTAATTTTTCGTTTTTTTGTGGACTTCTGCACTCCTTCTTTTCCTCCTCTCTTCCGACCTGATAACTCTATAGCTAACTCTCCCCCTGACAAAGCCAACCTCTTTGGCACCTTATTCTCCTCTAATTCCACCTTAGACGATTCCCACTGTATCCTTCCTACCCCTGCTCCTCCTGCTGAACCTATGCACTTTCCTATAATCTCCACTCGCAGGGTTGCCGGTGTGTTATCCAGGTTGGATGTGAGTAAGGCCTATGGACTGGACGGAATACCCCCTCGTGTTCTGAGGAAGTGTGCTGAAGCTTTGGTCCCTGTGCTTGCTTGCCTCTTTCGCCTCTGCATCAAAACACAATCTTTTCCTTCTTTTTGGAAGTATGCCTTGGTTCTGCTCATCCCGAAGAGGGGTAACCATTCTAGACCCTCTAACTATTGCCCCATTGCCCTAACTTCATCCCTCTCTAAGATTTTCGAAACTATCTTGAACTCCCATTTTCTCCGACACCTTGAACTCCACTCTCTTTTGTCGGATCACCAGTATGGCTTTCGCCATGCGAGATCTACTGGTGATCTGCTCTCCTATTGCACCATCATTGGTCATCTTCTCTTAGGGATTATGGGGAAACTTTCGTAATGGCCCTCGACATCTCCAAAGCATTTGACAGGATATGGCACAAGTCTTTGCTTTCTAAACTTCCCTCTTTTGGTTTCTCTCCCCAACTTCACAGTACAACTAATTCTATCCAATCTTACGCTGATGATTCTACTCTTCACTCTTCTTCACATTTTACCCTTCCTCCTAAATCTCAAACTAGGTCTATTTCTAGAGCTGATATCATTACTTCTATCAATGCGGATCTGTGCAGCATCTCTGAATGGGGAGGTACAAACTTGGTAAATTCAATAGTAATAAAACTCAGTATTTACCAATTACGCTTTCTAAATTAGATGATCTCCCACCAATTACATTTCAGGACGCTATCATTCTGCCAAATTTTGAAATAAATATGCTAGGCCTCACCATTTCCTTCAATATGTCCTGGAAATCACACATCCTCAACATTGCTAAAGCTGCCTCCCGAAAGTTGGGAATGCTGTACAGATGCCGTAGCTACTTCACTCCTGAGTAGTTGCTCCAAGTATATAAGGGATTCATTCGTCCTTTAGTCGATAATCTCTCTTCCCTTTCTCTTCGCCGCAATGTTGCTTCACTCTCTCTCTTTTACAGATACTTTAACGGGCAATGTTCGGTGGATTTTGCATCTTGTGTACCCCCGGCAAGGCCGTGGGCTCGTAACACACGTCTTGCCCGCAGTGCCCACCGTTTCTCTGTGGATGTCGGTCACACGAGAATAACCCGTTATAGTACCTCCTTCTTTCCTTACACAGCCAAACTGTGGAATGCTCTGCCTTCTTCTGTGTTTCCATACTTATACAATCTGTCTCACTTTAAAAAGCTGGTTTTCCGGCATAAAATTTTCTTCTCTATTTTCAATTTCTTTCTGTTCTTATTTTTTCGCCCCCCAGGCCTCGTTGTGGGTCGTTTGACCTGTGCCCGGGTGGGCTAATTCCCGTAAAAAAAAATAATAATATAAAATAAAATTAATAAAAAGCCGCCCTGACCGATTTACCACTTAGCAAGGCAAAGTAGTGCTGCTAGTGCGAGCCTTGTGGCCTATCTCCCAAACAAAGCATTTGCCCAAGAAATGAATATCATATCAGAACTCACAGATGAAAATATAATAAGAAAAGAAAAACGTAAACAAAAAAATAATGCAGCGGCTGGTATATCGTCAATATTAACTACATTTAAATAAGTGGTGACATGAGGTGACAGGAGTTATGACTTCACATGACAAGAGTTACTGCCACTGACGCCAGATTATAGGGGGAGTGGTAGTTAGGTTAGGTGATCACAGGTGCCGCCTGTGAGATGGGGTGACGGGAGTTATGACATCACACGACAAGTAGTACCCCTACTGACACCATTTAGGCAAGTGATCTGTGAGTTGATACAATAAATTTTGACTATTTTAAGATGTTTATTTAACTTTTCCCATAAAAAAATCAGGGCAAAAAAATTTCATCCATAAATTTGCCAGGGCAAGTAAAAAAGCACACAAAAAACATAACATTGTATATTTCCCTATCTGAAGCAGATGGATTTATAAAAGAGGACTTATCTCCATACCCGCAGCCAGGGTATTCAACAAGCTCATATTAAGTGGGCCAATATAATTAACTACAACAGCTATTGGATATCCAGTTGCTTCTCCCTATACAATTGTCATACAAAATAGCCTTGTTCATATCATTCTCAAATTTTTAATATATTAGTTGCTTCCATGAGTCAATCACACACTGAACTCGTTTTTTAGGTGCATAGAGGATGTAGACTCATTTCTATGCTGCAACAGCTGCAGAACTACATGCTACACCCCTGGTTCCACATTGAACTCAGAAATCCAGCAATGCAGTGTATTGCATATATATTCTGTATGCAGTTATATGCAAAATTAGGCACTCTAGCAGTAGTATTTTCTATGTGAAATACTGAGGTAACAAAGTACAATATGTGGAACCATAAATGCTCTGCTTATAAGGGGTGAGAGGTAGGGAAGAGAGCGCGGGAGTCTTGTAGTGGATCTCTCCTCTACAACTGCGTATCTGCATTCCAATGCGACAGTATCCTAGCAACCAGCGAGCTGTTCAGGGTGAGGGGGTCACCACCTGCTACGTCTGCCCTAGCAACGGAGTCAAGAAACCAGCGAGTTCCCACGGGTTTACTTCCGGCTGCTGTGTATATAAGCTCGCAGTCTCTCCATTGACATTCATTCGCAAGGTGGATTGCCCACCTGCTGTTAAACTCCTCCTCTATTTCCCACTTCTTAACTTTACCTTGTACCCTCAGAGCAAATGCCCTCTTCTCTCCGTATCACCGACCACCTGACATTCATTCTGCCCTACGTTCCTGAACACGCAACACCTCCTCCAAGCAAGCTCCTCGCTGTCCAGCTCTCATTCAACCTGGAGGACAGCAACACGCAACATCTCTAACGAAGCTCCTGCACAGATACCTCCTCAAACACGCTACTCACTGAACGTTCTCTCTTGAGCAAGCTCCTCACCACACGGCATCTCCAGCACCAGACTGTCTTGTATATAATATATTTTATACAAGAAAACCACCACCTAGAGTTTCCATCCACCCATCCTGAGTGCTAGACAACATAATATCACGAAACCCTACAGTCTTTCAGATGAAGCCAGCTGTCACAAAAAGCATTGTGATGTATGTATATAAAGTTATAATTTATTGTTTGGAAGAAAATTAATATTAGGCCCAGGATAATGGACGAGTTGATGGTCACCATTTTTATTTATAAAAAAGCGCTTCAACAAGTAAAAAATGGGCCGAATTCACTACGGTAACCATATTTTCTTATAAAGTAGGCCAGAAAGTATAAAGAATAAGGGTTAAAGTTGCTAAAAAATCACGTGACTGTAAAACGCCCAGTGATTGGCTGTGACGTCACTGGCTGGTAGTGAAGCCGAGTGCAGTAGTCAACCAATAAATGTGCGCACTTTGACAGGCACCATTGACCAAAATTAATGTTCAAGGGAAGAAAAATGTATCGATGGTGCTTCTTTCCAATGTACAACAGTACGGACAGAGCCACATCAGGAAATACATTCGTTACAGTACGGAGGGAAATGAAGAAAAGTAAGATTTGGTGGCTTGTTGCTCGCCGAGAGTTCCTCATATCAGGGCTCTACTTCTACTGTTGTGAAGATCATTTTATTGTGAGTACAGGTATCAAGTTAATATATACTGTCATGTAGTTAATGTAGGTAAAAATAAATTAGTTATCTGGTATAATCGTGTGTATTTGATTGTTGGGTGCCAGAAAGAGGCATAGAAAGATGATATATTTTGATAGTGGATATTAAAGCATTCCTCACTGATTTCCTAGTTTTTGAAATCAGGAAAGCACTTGGAATAACCTAGGCCAGATAATTTGCTTTTGTCAATCAGAGATAGGCTGGGGATAGCCAGGAACATGCTGAGGTGCCCTAGGGACAGGCCGGTGCCAAACATTTCACCCTTAACTTCTACCTTTTGTAGGTAAGATTTCATTTGGTTAGGTGAGGTTAAATTATGATGCCTTAGGTCAAATGTTGCTTCTTTTTAACTTTCTGATGTTCCTTTCAATATCCTGCCATGTTCGTTATCATGAGGTGAAAAATATATAGTTCCGCCATTTACATGATTGCTTAGACTTATTTATAATAATTTTTACCAAGGCATAATTTAGTATAATAATTTTTATGAACTAGGTGTTTTGATTATTTTCTATTCCAAGCAACAGATATTTTGGCAAGTTTAGGAAGAATTTCTTGTATCTGTATATTGGTGTATTACCTACAGTATGTAAGAATTGTCTTGAATGTTTTGCATCATTTTTCTAACAATTTACTGATGTAGTGAAAGCCTAGATCATTCTAGAGCCTTCCAGGAGTATCTTGTTCCAATCTGCAACTCTTGGGTGATGCTAGGATGTTCTGGGCGCCTTGGGAGATATATAAATAGCACCAGCGAGGCGTCTGGGTGGTAGTCACTATCATTCGCCAGCCAGCCTTCGCCGTGAACGGACCTCTCTCAAGACCCTTCACTGCCTAAGCCAGCTAGCCTTTGTCTCTGACCCAGTAGCTGTAACATCATTGGTAACCGACCACCACCGGAAGCCTGTTGATGGCGACCCGCCTGTTACGGACTACGCATTAGACCACCACTCCAAGCCTGATCGTCCCTACTAGGGCCCTGCGAAACCAGACATACCCCGTGAGCGCTCTGGACTGCCTGAGGCAGCAGAACTCCCCACGGGTAGTGTGAGTGACCCACACTCCTGCTGGAGGGCTGCTGTCGGCTGTCGGTCTGACGTGGTTTGGGGGTCTTTCCCTCCCACGCAGTCTTTCCTCTTTTCGCTCTGGCCTGGGGACCTGCACCCTCAGAGGTGTATTTGTCCTCAGGTCCCCCCTGTAAGTTTTCACCTCCCTCCCAGGAGTTTGTGAAAAGGAAAGGGGGCCGGAGCCAATACCACCGCTGAGCCTTCCTGGGTAACCGTGATCGTGCGGGTCCACCCAGGGAGGGGGTTGCTATCCCTCATCCTCCCATCCCTCCAATTAGGTACACTAGGCTCGTGCCTCACATAAGCGAGCAGCTTTAACACTAGAATAGTAGGTTCGCCATACAGGGCCACCGGGAGACACACACACATACATACACACGTACACACACACATACACACACACACCTCTTCGGGCGGATGACAAGAAGAACGACGCAGCAATGACCAGGACTACGGATAACAGGATTCGGGTGCGCTCCCTTCGGGGAGGAGTACCCGAAAAAAAAAAAAAGAGGAGTTAGGCACAATTCCATGCTCACGCCTAGGAATCAAATTCGCCACACTAAAAAAGCAAAGGACTCCTTCATAGTTCTTTGCATAGAAGAAAAGGATGTCGATCTCATGTTATCGTGAATCGATAGATACACTAAAAAGAGAAAACTTTGAAATAGCCATCCAACCACAGCTTAGAGCTAAGAAGTCAATAGTTATCAAGAGATTGGATAAGACCATTACTAACAAATCACCAATTGAAATATCACAAGAAATAGAACAGAAAAACACATGGGCTAAAGTGGAAGAGGTGGTACTGCTCCCCCGGGCTCCATTGATGATGAAAGTGAGATTCATAGAAATCGCCATGGCCCAGAAGGCACTAGAAAATGGCATTTGCATCTATCACTACCACCTTTCTAAAGACCAAATTGAAAAAGAAAATTTATATCCCATAACACCTTGCTGGATATGTTATAAATATAACCACGTATCAGCCAATTGCCCCAATAAAGACAAAAAGTTCTGCTCGGAATGTGGAGCTGAAGGACACACATTCAGGGAGTGTAACAGCAAAGAAAACCCAAAATGTCTGAACTGCAAAGGACCTCACTGTACTTTGGCAGCACGATGCCCAGTAAGGAAGGACATCATTAAAGACATGAAAGAAAAGGAAAAGTCGAACAAACATATAGAAACTGACCCAACCAAAACCGATGCTGCAATAACAAAGTTGCAAGACACCACCTCTAAAGTGTTAGAAAAAACAAAAGATAAAGCCAACGCAGAAAACACTTACCTGAAGCTAAGTGAAGGTCTACCCTTCACCATACTAACCACACTGATACATGCCCACATAAACAACGTGGCTAAACCAGGTACATTTGGAAGAACTGTCAGAGAAATGTTTGCAGCGAACAACCTACCACAGGTAAACTTCCCAGACGATGCTCCATCAGCAGACATTTTCAAAATAATAACCGAAAACAGTCTAGGAATCACCAGCAAGGATAAGGAAGATAAAATAACACAGCAAGAAGATTACACAGGAGAAGAGACTGAAATGGAAACAACCCACTCCCAACTAACACAACACACTACGAGACCCTAGAGAACACAACCGACCAATCAGCGAAGTCGCCACCAGTAAAACCACATAGAGAGATCGCCAATGGTCAACGGCCAACCGACGCCGGAGAAAGCATAGGAATCAGATCTTACTCAGTCAACTCCCAGGTAACAGTAACAAATGAGAGATTGTTAAAAGACATTCAAGAAGGAACAACCAAATACACATACGAAGATAAAAGGGTAGAAAAGGGACTCATAGAAACACTAATACGTGGAGGAAGAATAAGCAGCAAACATAATAAAATCGAGAGGGTAGACCTCACGAAATTCAAGAAAATAAGAACAGGACTGAAGGAAGAGAGACAGAGACACTCCCCTGGAGAAACCCGAGCAACCAAACAACACGCACCAAGTTCCCGCGACCCACGATTACGCAAAACAAAACACTGAAAATAATACAACACAACGTCCTGGCCTGGACACATACAAGAAAAACAGAACTAACAAACATATACAACAACATAGACCCAGACATAATTCTCATAAACTCACACGGTCGAAAAAACAATGACAAAATAAAACTCTTCAACTATTACACATCAACTGAACCCACACGAAGAATTTAGCGACGGAGCAGCAACAGCCATCAAAAGAAACATCAAATACAAACTCATAGACAACTTCCAAACCAACTTCTTAACAGTCGAAATCAATACAACTAAAGGCCCAATAACAATTGGTACAACATATTTACCTTGCCGATGACAAACATTCCCGACTGGTGACTTACTAATACTAATGAGACGCAACACACCAGCATATTTTATAGGAGACCTAAACGCGAGACACACCATACTCGGACACCGAACCAGAAACCCAAGAGGGAAGATAATACACGACTTATTAGAAAGCGGCAACATCACACACCTGGGCCCAGATTTCGAAACCTACATAGCTGCAGGAAACACTGGGAAGCCAGATATAGTTCTGACCAATAGACACCACCATTTGAATACACACATGAAACCTGGACCAACCACCACTAGCGATCACCTGCCCATAATTATCACTCTATCAACATCACCAATACAAATTCCCTCCATCCATAGATTCTTTTTCAACAGAGCAAACTGGGAGGGTTTTAAGGCAGAGCTCAACACAAACGAACAAATACATCTACACAACAAAAACACAGCAGACATTGACATAGCCCTGGAAACATGGTACACTAATGTCACTACAGCCATGAAAAACAACACCCCAAAACATCTTACCGCACACTACCCCACGCACAATTAACACACGAACAGAAGATAATCCAGACAAGACTGAATAACTTACAAGAACATACAAATGCACACGGCTGGAACCAAGAAACAATAACTCTTTTCAGAAACCTAAAGGAAGACCTGGAAGAAATATGTAAACAATCACACAACGACAAATGGAACCAGCTAATCACAAACACAGAGGCCGACTGTCACAATCCAAAACTCTTCTGGAGTAAAATAAAAAACCTAATGGGCACTAACTCCATAGATGACAGCCATCTTACAGATGACAACGGGGCAAAAGCTACAGAATCTGTAGGCAAAGAACTGATTTTCAGAAATTTCTGGAGTAACATATATAAAATCACAGAAGAAAACAGAAACTACTGTAGAGTAACAGACCAGATGGTAACAACACACCTTACACTAAACACAGAGAAATGGCAACCACCAAGAACAATAGACCTCAGCATACTAACCAGTGCAGACACATTAACCACGCCAATCACCACAAAAGACATAACAAACATAATAACCAGTTTTAAAAATAAAGCACCTGGACTAAGTCAGGTAAACAAAACTGTCCTTCAAAACATACCCACAATACTGATAAAACAACTTACACAGATCTTTAACGCCTCACTAACAACAGGACACTTCCCCACGAGATTCAAATCAGTGAAAATCAGACTCATGCCCAAACCCGGAAAAACCCAACTAGGCCGGAAAATTACAGACCTATATCGCCATTAGAAACACTAGGCAAAATACTAGACAAAATAGTCAACAACAGACTCAGAAACTATCTAGAACAGGAAAACAAATATAACACCAGACAACATGGATTCCGGAAGAACCGAGGCACAAACACGGCTATTGCACTAATTTACGAAACAATAGCTAACACCCTCAGCAATAAAAAACAGTGCAATGTCGTTCTCAAAGATGTATCAAAAGCTTTCGATAAATTGTGGCACGAAGGCCTCAAATATTAAATTAATTCAACTTGACATGCCAAAAAAACATGACACCCTTCTAGGAACTTCTTAGACAACAGATAAGCCAAACTCATTATAGACAACTACACTGGACAATCCTTCAACATACACAGTGGAGTCCCACAGGGCAGCAACATTTCACCCACACTGTACTGTACACAATATACACAGCAGACATACCAGACCCAAGACAGTCGGACTACATAGCGTACGCAGACGATATCACGCAAATAATACAATATCCAGGGAGATCTAAGCAAATGATGGCCATAAGAACAGGAGGAGAAATTGAAGCAATTAACAACTATGAGAGAAAATGGAAAATCCAAACCAACATCCTAAAACTAAAGATAATATACATTGCAAAAATAAATCCATACCCAATCATAATCAACAATCAACAGTTATCATATGAAGAAAGTGGAAAAACACTGGGGCTCAAAATTACCAGAAACGGTATACACCAACACATTAGAAAAAAGGTTGACGAAAGCCAAATTACAACTAATCAAACTCCGTCGCTTTAGAAAACTAAACACCAAAACACAGCTACATCTATACAAATCACTCGTCAGACCACACCTTGAATACCCACCAATTCCACTTAACACAATAACTAAAACAAACAAACTCAAGCTGCAAGCAGTCCAAAATACAGCACTAAGAAGAGCAGCAAAACATAGGCTGCCATACAGTAAAAAAATACGAGACATAAACATAGAATATAACATAGACACAATTAACATAAGAACACACAAACAAGCAAAAGCGGTATGGGACACACTACACCGAACACAGGAACACAGGAACTATTACAGGCAAACAACAATATATCACAACAGCTGGTGGCCAAGAAGCATCAACATTAACACAATCAGCCCGGAACCATTATACGCGAGAGAATAACGCCACTCATATAACCGAAAAGATGGGGACTATCCTGCCAGTTCACACAAGGACCTGGTGGGACCCCCCAATCACTAAAGATGAGGAACAGCCCTTCAGTTACACAATTAGCTGAAGGGACCCTCCAAGAAACAACCAACAAGAAAGACCATCACCACATGCATAACCTTAAAGATGGGAATTATCCTGGCAGTTACAAGAGGACCTGGAGGGACCCCCCAATCACAAAAGATGAGGAACACCTTTCAGCAACCAAAGACCTAAAGGGACCCTCCAGCAAACCCTAAAATAGCACTTTCCCTAGGATGGCACTTTAAACCAGCTTAGCTTAGCTTATTTAACCTTCCTTGCCCCTGGAGGACTGAGGGACGTCTGCCACTGGTTAAACTACAAACCGGCCTCCGTAAGGTGGAAAGCCCACCTGCTATCATTCTCCTTCTATACTTCCCACTTCTTAACTATACCTTGCTCTAAATCTCCTTGTTCACCTCAGAACCACGGCTCTCTTATCTCGGTGTTCTGACTGACTGGGTGGTAGTCGTCCTTTTCTGTACAGAATGTGAATTACAACCCTAGAGAGATCTAAAGATAATTGTTGTTCAATTATTGTGGAATGGACGAGTTTTCGGTTCTGAGTAAACACAACTAATGCACTCTCCCACGTTCGTAAAGTGATACGGTATATATAATTTATATTAAAGTTTAAAGTCCTGCTATAATAGTCGAGATAAGTTTATTTCTCTCGAAACAGGACCGCCATTTGCAATGATGACGCCACTTTCCCTGCAAACGACACAGGGATGGAGATACTAGTCAATTATAAGTAATGACATTGTCTGAACTGTTTTGAGAATACCAGATGCAAGTAAACATGACAACATAGTGCTGGGTAAAATTTTACTTTAACTACCATAAGTATTTGGACGCTTAGATTCGAGATAGGCTATATTGGGTAAATTTTATGTTTTGGTCATCCCTGTACTTAGACATGCAGACTATGTTTTTCTGGTGGTTTGCGATGTGTTATGAACGATTTAGACCTTCATTTCTATCTGAAAAAAAAACTAGTTTTGAGTTACTATCCCCTCCCCCCTTACCGGTGTATGTTAAGCTATTCTTATAAATTATAATATAACTTATCATAACCTAACCTAACCAAACATATGACCTGTATTTTTTTATGAGATCGATAAAGGTTTTGCGACAAAAATCCCGTAGAGATAATGTCTTATTGTTTAAAGTACTTAATCCCATAGTTAGAATCTTAAGGTTCCCCAGATGACCAAAACCAAAATAATACCAATATTGTTTGGAATGTTTATACTATGAAATTTGTAGTAGGGGCAGAAAATATCCATTGAATTAGTTAATGTGCTTCGTAATATTTATATATTCAATATAATATCACTGTGTTGCACAGTAAAGCACAATTAATTATCTAATAATATTTATTTACAGAGCCGATCAGCCGAGAAGATTGGACAACTACTTCCAGGGTTCATCAAGGCCGATGAAAGAAATTTACCAAAAGTAGATGTCTTTATGAGTGTAGAGTATTATCAAGAACTCCGCCATCCAGCTATGAAGCACGTTAAATTACATCTGCCATCTGATCATCTCAAGCCCATTCCCTGGCCATGGTCGTCCCTAGTCCTTCCACAACATTAAATATAGGCATCAGTGACGAAAACTTATATTTTTCAGACATGAAAAAGAGAGCAGTGATGAAAACTTCCCTGTTGGAGTTATCGGTCTTTTGCATAATTTTGGCGTTTATATATCAACTTAATACTCACATCAAAATAATCTTCACAGCAGTAGGTGCTGGACTCTGACATGGGGAACTGTCGTCGAACAGCAAGCCACCATCTCTTCCTTATCTTCTTATCTTTCAGTACTGTGATAAATATTTTGCCTGGTGTGTAGGTTATGTATATAAGCTACTGTGCCGAGTAGCAACCCTGTATATAAGCTACTGTGCCGAGTAGCATTTATATATATCATCACGTGGCAACACTGCACGTTATGTGGCAACATTGCCCCGAGGCTGCCATATGGCAAGGCAGCCTCAGTCTGACTGTGTGAGCCGTGCATGGCACACGCGAGTCACCACTTGTATTTCTCTCATCCAGAATAAACGGACTTCAGTGTTACACAGTGTTTCCCTAGCCATCACTGCATTCTTCAGGGCACACTAGTAACTTTCATGGCGCAGTGTCTAGGATCTGTGGACTTACAAAGTGTGTGAACAATGCCGACAGTTACGTCTGCCGGTGATGCGCGTCGACTCATAGTGTGTTGTGTTGTATTGCGCTGTGTTTCGCCGCGATGTGCAGTGTTGCGCCGTCACAGTGCGTTTTAGTGACGGTGGCAGTGCTAGTGTCAGTGTATTAGTGTGTGTCTAGAGCTGAGAGTTGTGCATTGGCCTGTTTTTTGTGGTACCCATGGAGCACGCAGGCGCGCACCCTTCTCGTGCGACATCCGGGGGACACTGACGGTCTTGCCGGACCACGCTCCCTCCGCTCTCTCAGACACACACACGCACGCACGCACGCACTCACTCACGGACAGAACAGTGGACCATATGCGTGATTTTTGCGCTGTTTATGTCATATATATGTGGTTCGAGCTGTTGAGGCGCCACTTTATATATTAAACAGTGCAGTCCACGCACACACAAAGATGGGAGGTAAGAAGGGACGTCAAGATGGGAGACACGACTCCCCACCACCTTCCCCTCCACCGGGCGCAGACTCTCATCCTCCACCTCCAGTGACGGACATCGCCACAATTCTGAAGTGGATGGACGACCGGGACGAGAGACGCAGAGAGATGGAACTTCAGAGGGAGGAGACACGAAGAGAGGAGGAAAAGTTGCGTTTTGAGGCGCTATTGGCGACCCTGGCGCTAACCCACCCTCCCTCACTTGCAGGTAGCGCGCTTCAAGGCGCCAGTACACTCCCTCCTCCACCACACCAGCGTCCTCCAGGTACTCTTGCTACCCCAACAGCTCCCAAGGCATCTGTTCAACCCCCACCCGCCCTCTCACCAGACGTCACGTTTCAGCTTTTTCGTGAGTGGAGGCGGCGTTGGACAGATTACTCCACGATGGTGGACCTTGACAGCATGCCTCCAAACAAACAGCTCATCCAACTGCGGATGTGTTTGTCGCTGGAGACCCAGAGAGTTTTGGAACACACGTTGCACGTGCCTCCCGACTCTACCTCTTCAGTGACGGATGTGCTCGACCTTTTACAGGAGCATGTTAAGGGTCGGAACAACGAGGCTTTGCGTCGCCGTGCCTTTACCAGCTGCAAGCAGGCGGAGAACGAATCCTTTGACGACTTTTTTGTACGCTTGAAGAGTTTGTCGGAGGAGATCGACGTCTGCAAGGCGCACAGCCGGGAATGTGAGGAAGCCTGGATCAAGCACGGGATCTTGACAGGTGTCAGGCACGAAGAGTTGATGCAGCGACTCATCCCCCTGGACGCTTCCTCCACACTCCAGGTGGTAGTGACTGAATGTCGGTCATACGAGGCCACCAAGTCCGCCACCTCTGCCTTACGGGCCCCACCTGCTGTGAGAGCTATCTCACAATACAAGAAGGGTAAGAAGGCGGCCAACAACGCGAAGGCTGCCACACGTTCTTCCACGCCTCCGCCTAGTGCTTCCTGTGGCAGCTGTGGAAAGCAGCACAGCCCCAAGACTTGCCCGGCCGCCGACGCACTGTGTCGTGGATGTGACCGTAAGGGCCACTGGTCTAACACAGACAGGTGCCCTGCACGAGGCCACAAGTGTCAGGCCTGCGGTCGCTATGGACACTACGACAAGTGCTGCCGCCAACCCAAGCCCAAAAGCCCGAGACGAGGAGGACAGCAGCGCACTTCCCTCGGGGTGGTTCGCACACAGCCCCCTCCAGATGGCCCACGCAGCCCCAAGCAGCAGCGGAGTCACATCAGGAGGGTGGAATCGACCACACGCCCCAGGGCTACCCCTTCCCCTACTATCCGCGTCGCCGTCACACACGGTGATGTGTCGGGTCACATCGAGGTGATACCGGACACCGGCGCCGATACTACGGTGATTGGGTTGAAGCACCTCCAGAAACTGGGCCTCACCAAACGCGGCCTGGGACCACCGCCGCAGCTGCTGTACTACAATGCGGACGGTTCCCAGATGCCGGACGCTGTGGGCTCCTTTCAAGCCGAGATCACCTACGGCGACAGGTCGTGTCACGGATGGATCGACGTGCAGCCTACTCTCGCTACACCCTTGTTGTCGTGGGAGCACTGCAAGGAGTTAGGCGTGGTGCCCAGAGACTTTCCCGAGCAGATCTCAGCTGCTCGTTACACCGCCAGCAGGGTGCGTGAGTCGACGAGCGACGCGCCTGGCGCTGCCACACGGAGCTGCCCAGAACCCGCGTCCACTCCCACCCACACAGGACGCTCCCCTGCCCAGATCTTGTATGGTCACCCTCTCCGCTCTTGCGTTCCTGCACACACCAAGGCCTTTGCGAAGGACTGGCAGGCCAAAGCCGAGAGCTGTGACCGCCGCGCCGCTTCACGTGCCCAGGACGCCAAGGCTCGGTATGACGACCGTGCCTGCCCTCTTCAGCCACTGGAGATTGGTGCCCTTGCCCGCGTCCAGGACCCGACGACGACACGTTGGGACAGGGTGGGCATAGTGATGGGCGTCGGCCGGTCGCGGGACTACAAGGTCAGGATGCCGAGCGGCCGTGTCTGGTGGAGGAACCGCCGCTTCCTCCGGCCAGTCCCACCCCCTGCTGCTGGCCCCCTGACCGAGGACGAGTCACCTACACCTCACGAGGATCCGCCCCACAGTGCACCTCGACGCTCGGAGCGACTTAGGACTAAGAAGTCCGCTCAAGACAAAGACTATGAGCGTGAGGGGGGAGGGAGATGTAGGTTATGTATCTAAGCTACTGTGCCAAGTAGCAACCCTGTATATAAGCTACTGTGCCGAGTAGCATTTATATATATCATCACGTGGCAACACTGCACGTTATGTGGCAACATTGCCCCGAGGCTGCCATATGGCAAGGCAGCCTCAGTCTGACTGTGTGAGCCGTGCATGGCACACGCGAGTCACCACTTGTATTTCTCTCATCCACAATAAACGGACTTCAGTGTTACACAGTGTTTCCCTAGCCATCACTGCATTCTTCAGGGCACACTAGTAACTTTCATGGTGAGGAATTGTCGGTACTCTTGCACATTGGCACGAAGCACCAACGAATCTTTGTCCTTTCCTTGAACATTGTATATGACCACAAGTCCTGTATTTCTGCTGGTAACAACACATACACCACAGGTGACTGCCTCCAGGATCCCTCTTGGCAGCTCGAGCCAGTCTGTGACGTCACAACCAATAACAGAGCTTTTCACAGTCACGTGACTTTTTAGCAACTTTAACCCTTATTCTCTTTTTTACACTTTTTGGCCCAATTTATTAAAAAAATATCATTACCATAGAGAATTTAAACGTTTTCTTTACCCATTGACCTGCCATCTTACGAAAAAATTCCAATATGAGCGATATGAAGTGAAAAAAAACAAGGAATTGTACAATGGAAGTGTGCTGACTGTATATATTCGAAGTGAGAAGTCCAGTTGTGAATACATACCCTGTGAACATTTTTTTTTTTTAAATTTAGTGATTATTAAAATGGAATACAGTTCACAGGTGTGTTTCTGTGACCTGGTAGAATTCTATTTGCCTGTTGTTTTGTCTGCACACTGATACCGAACCGTAGGGAAATTACCGGAAACTGGAGAGACAGCTAGTGGTAATTCGACGACACTTGTGATATTTTATCAACTGTTTCTGTGTATACGACCTGGCCGCTGGTAAGCAGCGAAAGGGGTTCGTAACAATATTCAGGATATTCGTTTTTATCCCAATAGGTATTTTGTATTTTTTACTATTATCTGTTTAATACTAGGATTCTTTTGAGTTAGGAACCAATTTCTTATCTGGCGTTTCCGGTGCAAATTTATATTTTTCGAGTATTTTAACTGATAAAATCAGCAACAATATTAATTGTTCAAAGTGGGCAGGACTTTGAAGTAGAAGGAAAATGTGGGAGTAGAATATTAAAAATAAAACCAAACAAACCTTTGAAAACCTTACCTAACCTTTCCGAACATTTTCGAGTTCATGGAGATGATTTACGGTTTTGTGATTTTTATAGGTTAGGTAAGGTTTTTAAGGGTTTGTGGGCATGATTTTCTGAGATGGTAGGGGGAAGGAGTCAATAAAAAAAAAAAAATAAATAAATAAACGTTTGCCCTCTGGAGACAATAAAAAAATTATGGGGAGGGGGTAATTATTTAGTTGTGACCGATAATTATGAGTGTACACACACAGCTTTATTGTAGTTGTGTCCATATTCCGTACATCATACTGATTATTAGACAATTATTTATTTTCTGCACAGTCATTATCCAAACATATAGCCAACATTTCATATAAAAGAAAATGTGCAACCATAAGAAAAAATGGTCAGCTTCATACTGTATTTTGCTGAGATTTACTTGAACGGTATTTACTAATTTGCATTTTAATGCTTCTAAATCTAATACAATAAAGCATTTGTGAATGTATAATATATATTACTAACCACAGTAGAGCTGTATCTGATAGCTGTGTCAAATATAAATATCATAGTACGGTGTTACGTGATGTAAGTTTAATTGAAGCGGGGCATCCCGATGTTCTTTTGTTCTTGTTTGTAGTGAGGCACACGGCCGCCAAGTAAAGAAAAGGACTCTTCTCTCCATGTATTATTATCACCCTACAATTCCCATTGGCTTGCTTGCTCGCCACGTAACATGGTAGCAACAGGTGGAATACTACATGATAAGAACATAAGAAAATAAGGAGTCTGCAAAAGGACGGTTGGCCTGTGCATGGCAGCTCCTGTCGAGAGTTACTACCACTCTCTATCATCCATGAATCTATCTAGTCTTCTTTTAAAACTTTACAGCGTTCCAGCACTTACTACAAAGTTCCTAAGCTTGTTCCACTTGTCCACCACCCTATTTGTGAACCAGTTCCTTCCTATCTCCCTCCTAAACCTAAAATTATCCAACTTAAATCCGTTGCTATGAGTCCTATCCTGCTCGGATATTATAAGAACTTTGTCTATATCTCCTCTATTGATTCCTTTCACCCATCTAAATACTTCTATCATATCTCCCCGCACTCTTCGTCTTTCTAGGGAATGCAAGTTTAGTTTCTTTAATTTATCTTGATATGGAAGATTTCTAAGTCCCGGAATCATTTTCGTCATTCTTCGCTGCACCGACTCCAGTGAATTGATATCCATTCTGTAATAAGGGCACGAGAACCGGACCGAGAAAATCACTCATGCATCGTCAGGGGGCGGCTCATCTGCTTATTCTTATTACTCTACTTCTGGCCCAAAATACACCATTACCGTCAAGTTGTACCACATGCATAGCACCAAACAATCCTTTAAAAAGCACCCCCACGTCCAGAGTGTAAGATCAACCATCAGAGTCGTCGACTTCACACCAGGAACTTGGTTAGACAAACCACATACACCCATAGTTGGAAAGATGAAGGAACCCTAGTAGAAGAATCAGCACCCAGGGCAACTTCTCTCCCAGTTACTTTATAGGATGGGGAGAACAATAAAGTTAATCCTGCTCAGTTAGGTCAGGTCACCGTACAACCAGGTGTACCTTGCCCCAGCTAGAAGAGAGATCTAATTTTCCCTCCCTAGCAATTTTCCTTAGGTGTGGGGTTGTGTAGTGTCGGGTTGGTGCCAGTCCCAGTGGGGTTCCTACACGCGTGTGTGGCACGCATCTGTCTCTCCTGGGAGATCTGGGTGAAAACCAGGTCGACCAAGTGGGGCCTAGTACCAGCCGCCTCCCGCTTGCATTACTACGCTAACAGCCCTTTCGTCAAAGTGGGACCTCCTGTCCTGCGAATGAAGTTTTATTAACTACTGTTTCATTCTTCCTCGCCCTATCTAAACAATGTATGCAATCGAACTGGACTTACTTGTGAACACGGTTGAAAGTGCCTATAAAATTTCAGAATATCATACATACACACACACACACACACACACACACACACACACTGAACTATTTTCAACAAGGCCATTGCACTAGGGCTGCCCACCAACCTGGTCTCATGGCACACTGATTTCCTGAGTGAGTGTCATCAGGCAGTGAGGTACCAGGGTTCAGTCTCCACATTCCAACACCTCACCTGCGGTGTTCCCCAGGGGACCAGTATGGGACCACTGTGCTTCCTAATCCTGGTCAACGACACTCTATCGGACACTCCTCACAGGTGGAAGTACACGTGGATGACTGCACTGTGGGGGTTACAGTGGACAACACCTCACCGGACTACTCATCGCTACAAGGCACCCTGGACAGGCTACAGGCATGGATTACGGAGAACACGGTCACCATCAATCACACCAAAACCATAGTCATGCATATCAACACCGCCACCACTCCATTGCAACCTCCAGCAGTTACAGTGGGTGCCCATCCTCTCCAGTTAGTGCAGTCTGCCAAACTCTTGGGTGTAACTATAGACCACAAACTGGACTGGAAGGCCCATGTAAACAACACTATCAAGGCAGCCTCGTACCGACTCTACATGTTACGACGACTCAGGTCACTTGGGGCACCCACGCCAGAGCTGAGGACTATCTACAACGCCTTTATTCTCCCCAAATTAACGTATGCGTCACCAGCCTGGTCGTCTTCTCTCAACTCTACCCAACAACGTCAGCTAGAGAAGGTACAGAAAAGGGCCTGCAGAATCGTGCTCGGCGCAGACTACTCCAGCTACAACAATGCTCTCTCCACCCTGGAAATGCCATCCCTCAGTAACCTCCACCACCACACTCTAGAAGGGTTTGGTAGAGGACTACTGCACCATCCTCGTCATCGCCACTTACTGCCACCTGCAGTCCCCCGCCCACCTCGTGCAGTCCGCCACTACAACAAAATTCAGCCCATAAGAACCCGCACTCATAGATATAAGAATAGCACCATCCCATCTATTGTTCAAATAATAAACAGCTCCTGATTTATGTACTGTACAGCCCTGTAAATGTATTGAACGTATGTAAGTGTGTATATTTTCAGCCACCGGCTGCAACTCTATTAATAAACCGCTTATTATTATTATTATTATTATTATTATTACACACACACACACACACACCGCCACCACTCCAGTGCAAGCTCCAGCAGTCACAGTGGGTGCCCATCCTCTCCAGTTAGTGCAGTCTGCCAAACTCCTGGGTGTTACCATAGACACGCAAACTGGACTGGAAGGCCCATGTAAATAACACAATGAAGGCAGCCTCGTACCGACTCTACGTGCTACGAAGACTTAGGTCATTTGGGACACCCACGCCAGAGCTGGGGACCATCTACAACGCCTTTATTCTCCCCAAACTAACGTATGCGTCACCAGCCTAGTCGTCTTCTCTCAACTCCACCCAACAACATCGGCTAGAGAAGGTACAGAAAAGGGCCTGCAGAATCATGCTCGGCGCAGACTACTCCGGCTACATCAACGCTCTCTCCACCCTGGAAATGCCATCCCTCAGTGACCTCCACCACCAAGCACTAGCAAGGTTTGGCAGTGGATTACTGCACCACCCTCGTCATCGCCACCTCCTGCCACCGGCAGTCCCCCACCCACCTCGCTCAGTCTGCCACTACAACAAAATTCAGCACATAAGAGCCGGCATCGATAGATATAAGAATAGCACCATCCCATCTATTGTTAAAATAATAAACAACTCCTGATTTATGTACTGTACAGCCCTGTAAATGTATTCAACGCATATCATTATATCTAAATGAAATGTAAGTTTGTATATTTTCAGCCACCGGCTGCAACTCTATTAATAAACCGTTTATTATTATTATTACACACACACACATATATATATATATATATATATATATATATATATATATATATATATATATATATATACTGATAACCACCAGGAAAGAAGAAAACACGAAGGTCGGAAGATCGTGTTTTTCTTTTCCTAATGATTATCAGCATATACCTAGATCACCTACAGTGATTAACTTGCATATATATATATATATATATATATATATATATATATATATATATATATATATATATATATATATATATATATATATATATATACATATGTGTGTGTGTGTGTGTGTGTGTGAATGTATAAATTAACAATTATAAATGATTTCCTTCACACACTGACTTTAGTAGGTTAAAATGGCCTAGTACGGTCGTTGTCGTGGTTTTGAAAATATTTCAAAATAAATTCATTTAGTTTACCATAACATTAGTCGCATTAGAAAGGATAAAATATTTATCTTACTGCCATGAAACTTATATCCTAAAATAACACAGAACTACAGAAAAATATGAGTCATAATGATTTCTCACATACAAATCAAAGCTGGCTGGCAGGGTGAGGTGTTGCCGTTAGACATCAAGCTCTCTCCCCTACCTGCGTGTGAGCATGCCTTGTATATCTTTAAACCTTGGTACTACCAATGTGCATAAGTAAATCGCTATTCCAAAATTCCCGACACCAGCAAAGTTCCGCCCACCTGCGCGTTGGATGACCTCCTCTTCTATAGACCTTGCCTTTGACCAAATATTGGTGAGAGATACACGTGTTACCATTGTACTCTTTTCACATCACCATGAGGTACGAGTACTGTACATGGCGGTTTTTTTTTTAATGTGGTATCCCCTGTAGGCCTACTCCAACAATATTGTGTTTATGGAAATGCCATTCTCTATGTAGCTTGTCCGGTATTAGTAGTTGCATATGAGGGATTCAGTATCAAAGGCTCTTTCATTTTCAGGAGGATCGCCTTCATAGTTAATCATCCAGAGCATCTTTTAGGTTTTCAGCATACCAGGAATCAGCTAAAATTGTGTTTTGGGTCTCGCGAACAGACTGCAGTAGGTTTATATGCAACACCACAAATAATTATATTGTCACCGTATTCTCTATAATTTCTTGTCTAATGCTTTTTATGCTAGTACGCATTCTTCCATGAGCTGCATCAATTTGTTTAGTGAAGGTAATCTATTCATGAAAATTGGCAGTCGTCACTGTCATCAGCGGTAGAACACATGCAAGGTCTTTCATCTTTGGTCTTTTTTTCACTTTTACTGGACGTTCATCTAAAAATACGACATACAGTTTCGTGATATATAGCTTCTCTAGCGCCCAACTCTGCACTGGATTAAGGTACGTGTCAAATTGAGAAACATTATACTATTAAATCTGGTCATAAATTTGAGTTTTCGTGATGTTACAGTGATTTTTGTAACATACTTGAGTTAAGATATTTTTTTCTTTAATTTGCCAAAAATCAGAAATATGATTTAAAACCACGATTCAGGTATTAATATGTTCATTATTTCTTGAAGTTTCATGTTGTATATTAAAAGTAAAAAAATAAATAGGTGTTGTATGACAATTTTTTGTTCGATTTTTGTTTTTTCCAAAGTTTTAAAATGTTCCCAAAAATCATGAAATTGATTAATGACCAGGTTTTTTGCAACAGTGTGTTCATAACATTTGTTATTTTCATTTGCATGCAATAACATAGTAATATTTATATATTTTCTGCATTTTCAAATTTTGTTTTTTTTTCCAACAATTTTGGAAAAAAAATTGGGGGGATCATACCATTAATTTATTTCAAAAACATATTCTCCTTCATCATACAAATCTAATGATACCCAATATGCACAAATTTTCGTACACATAGATAGACCGATCAACTTAAAGTCAATTATCTCAAAAGTAACATTTGGTCCGTTCGCCCTTCTGGCCCCGGACGCCTCATATGCGACTGCTAGGCATTTTTTAGAACCTTATAACGTCCCCAAATTTGCATCGTCTATGTACAGGTTTCTTCTTTTCTGTACCTTTATTACATATTTCTGAACAAAAAAGGCAGCATTTCCATGACTCAAAAGCCGAAATCGCAGATTTTAATTTTACTTGTACTGTAGAAGTCGTGAAACTCGCACTCTCTCTCCCTACTTCTAATCGTTTCTTTCCTTTGACAAAAATCGAATCTTTCCTTGTGTATTTCTTTCTACAATCTTGATGCAGTATTACTGTTTGCCTCTCTTTCCACAGAAACCATTTCCCATCATCTAACATTTCACTGGATCTCATCAGTGTAGGAAGAACGTCCTTGACAGGAATAACCCTGCCTGTGTAAAGACTCCCCACATAATGGACACAGTTCTCCCAATTTTAATGTAAAATTAACTTTGTCTGTAATTTTTTATGACTGTTTATCAATTAAGTAAGAACGGCAGACTCACATATAAGCTGCAAAAGATAGGAAACGTAGGACTAGGATGTGTTTTCCTGGGGCTGGGATAGGGCATGTAGCTGAGAGGATAGATAGGGTTTTGTCAGGGGAGGAGCCAGTAGTGTGACTTAATGTAGGAGGTAACGAAATAGGAAAGATTAGGAGTGAGGAACTTTTCAAGAGGTATAGGGAGGCGCTAGGGAAGGTTAGAGATAGGGGAGGGATCCAAATAGTATGTGGTGTCTTACCCAGAAGAAGTTGGTCGTGAATGGCTGTCCAGGGCAGTTGCTATAAATTGTCGACTGGAAAAACATTGTGCAAGCAACGGTTGGGCATTCATTGATAACTGGCAACCATGCTATGGCAACGACTACCTGTATAGTCGTGACGGAGTACACTTGTCTCGCGCGAGGGTAAAAACGTTGTCTGCATCCCCGGAGCGTGAAATTGTCACTCGAAAGGGGGGGTTTCGCCAGTAGAGACAGGTCAGGGTAAGTGGGAGTAAAATTGGTTACTCAGGACAAGGGGTAAAACAGGACCAGGGAAGGGTAGGTTTAAATGTATACTATACAAACAGTAGGAGCGTTAGAAATAAAATAGACTTGCTGAGAGCGGATGTATGTACTGAGAATGTAGACGTCATAGCAGCCACCTAAACCTGGATGAATCTGGCGAGCAAGAACTTTTTTTTTCTGAGTATCACATAGAAGGATACAACCTTTTTCACAAGGAAAGGGAAGGTAGGAAGGGGGGAGGGGTCGCACTCTTCGTCAGGGATACATTAAAATGATGCATTAATAATACAATAAAGGGTGAAATAGGAACTGATTCTGTATGGGTAGAAATTGCAGAAGGATGAGAAAAACTAATTATGGGAGTGATTTACAGACCTCCATGTCTAGGGGAAGAAGCAGTTCAGCCCATATGGCAGGAAATGAGTAGGGCAGCAAGATACAACAAACTGTGCATTATGGGGACTTCAACTTCAGAAATATTGACTGGGACAACATTATAGGTGACTATGAATCTGAAGACTTCCTAGATGCAGTAAAGGAATTTTTTTTTAAAACAACTAATTACAGAACCGACTAGAGGTGACAATATATTAGACCTAGTAATAACAATTAAAGAAAATATTATCAGAGATATCACAATAGAGGAAGAACCAGGGAACAATGATCACAGAGAAATTAGGTTTACCCTAAATTGGGAAACAAAATATAATGACAATATGGTCAGAGTCCCAGACTTTCGATTGGCGGATTATGAGGAGTTAAGAAGGTACCTAGGTGAGGGCACCTGTGAACGGCCAGGTCAGTTTCCGGTAGGAATGGGTGAGGTCACCGGCGACACAACAATTGATCATGACTATAATATATTCACGCGTATACTACGTAAGGCACAAGAACAAAATATACCATACAGAAAAATTAGGTCAAGTAAGAATGAACCAAGGTGGATGACCAAAAAACTTAAAGATGACATTGGAATAAAGAAAGGAATTTATAAGAAATTAAAGGGAGGGGAGGAGCATCTAAGAGATAGGTATAATGAACTAACTAGGAATGTTAAGAAAAATGTAAGGAAGGCAAAGAGGGACTACGAAATCAAGATAGCAACAGAATCCAAGGCGAATCCCAGGGGATTTTTCCAGGTATATAGGACAAAGGAAATGTGAGGAAATAAGCAAAGCAATAAAGAGCTACTTCTTATCAGTTTTCACAAAAGACTCTCACGAGGAAACGCCAGAGGTGGAACTGACATTTAGGGGATATGAAGAAGAGAAACTAAAGGATATCACTATCAGAAAATAGGATGTTCTTAAGAAGATAAATAAATTAAAGAAGACAAAATCCACAAGGCCGGATGAAATTTTCCCTCGAGTTTTGAAAGAGAGTAAGGAACAGATTAGCGGACCCCTCGTAAATTTATTTACAAAATCATTATACACGGGAGTTGTGTCAAATTACCGGCCGATCAGTTTGACGTTAGTAGTGGGGAAATTTCTTGAATCAATTATAGCAAATAGCAATTCTATCGCATTTAGAGAAAACAAATTAATCTACTACTCTCAACAGGGACTTACAAAGGGAAAATTTTGTCTAACAAATCTGCTAACGTTTTTTAGGAGTGTCTATGAGGAAGTAGATAATGGCGAAAAGTATAATGTTATTTACTTAGACTTTAGCAAAGCATTTGACAGAGTACCGTGTCTGAGGCTTCTGAAAAAAGTTAAAGCTCGTGGTATCGAGAGGAAAGTTTTAAATTGGATAAAATCATGGCTCACCGATAGAACACATAGGGTCAGCGTAGATGGTTTTAAATCTGAGTGGGACTGTGTAACTGGTGGGGTTCCCCAGTGGTCAGTACTGCGCCCTCTCTTGTTCATAATCAACATAAACGATGTAGATACTAGGATCAGCAGTGACATAAGCAAGTTTGCGGATGACACCAAAATAGGGCGTCAGATTAATTCAGGGCAGGATGCAAATGCACTGCAGGAGGATTTAAATAAACTGCAGGGGTGGTCATAAAAATGGTAAATAAAATTCAACACCAACAAGTGCAGCGTACTTAATATTGGAAGAACAAATACTCTAAACGTATACAGCCTTGACAACATCGCACTAGAGAAGTCTATTTGTGAAAGATACCTACAGGTACTCGTAAGCAAGGACCTTCGGCCTAGAAAAGTGCCTTAATGTTCAAAATTAGGCAAACAGATTTTATATGTAGAAGAGTAAGTAATGAGAGTGCGGAGGTCATATTTTTATTATATCTTGCGCTAGTCAAGCTGCACGTCGATAATGCTGTTCAGTTGTGGTGCCATTATTATAGAATGGATATCAATTCACCGGAGTCGGTGCAGCGAAGAATGACGAAAATGATTCCGTGCCTAAGAAACCTTCCCTATCAAGATAGACTAAAGAAAGTAAACTTGCATTCCCTTTTAAGACGAAGAGTGGGGGGAGATATGATAGAAGTATTTAAGTGGGTGAAAGGAATCAATAAAGGAGATATAGAGAAAGTTCTTATAATATCCGAGCAGGATAGGACTCGTAGCCACGGATTTAAGTTGGATAAGTTTAGTTTTAGGAAGGAGATACGAAGAAACTTGTTCACAAATAGTGTGGTAGATGAGTGGAAAAAGCTTAGTAACTTTGTAGTGAGTGCTTGGACGGTGGAAAGTTTTAAAATGAGGCTAGGTAGATTTTGGGGCCATGCACAGGCCAACCGGCCTATTGGAAACTCCTTATTTTCTTATGTTCTTGAGAAAGAAAAGCTGGCCGAGCTTTTTGGAGACCAGATCACTGTACGGAAGCTGATTAGCATAACGGAACTTGTCAGTTATACAAAGCAACTACCAAGCACCGTACTGCTGGGACGGGAGAAGAACTTGGTAAGACCATATGAAAAAAGACCCACAAGGTGCTATAAATTCCAGAGGGCAAAAAGACGCACTCCCTTTCCTCAGCCATCATTCACATGAAAACGCTCTTTAATAAATTAATGGTTATTCTTTACCATTACATTTCAGAAGCTTGCCCAGTTTTGGCACCACCTGTCTTTCAGTTTATCTTCCAGTCCCTTCATCCTTTGATATGGAGCAAAAACTTGAAGTCATCGGACGGCTATACAGTGTCAGGATTAAGCGCTCTACTACTTCCATTTAAGCTCTACAGGGAAATCTCCCCGAAACTTGCTAAATCCCTCTGCTCCATCAACAATACTTTTTTCAGACAAGCAAAATGCCTTGCTAACTGGGAGACTACAGGTATTTTTTCAAAATCAAAGTCAACAAGCCCACAATCATCCATCGATCCTCAGCCAAACATGTGAGGGTTCTTATTTGAGTTGGCTTATGTGGACAATGGAGGCTCCAGACGCCCTCAGTCGCTCCATAATATGATGACCTCCTGCCTTGTAAGGTTCCAAGATTTTTTTAAAGATTAATTTTCAACAAAACTATCAAACTTGATGTCCTGAGAAAGCTCATTTCTTGGCTTCCACAGAAAATGTTATACAGCTGTACGCTTCCGAGGGGCTGTCTCCAACTTCCAGTCACTTACCTGCGGCTTACCTCAAGGCATTAATTAAATACTACAGCACTGCGCTTGATTATAGGGCTCCCTCATAGCAACCTGAACAGTATTCAGAACTAAACCAAGAACATAATCCGCCTCCTTCTGTCTTAACCGGCCTTAACAGTCAACTTGTGAACGTCACCAAACTTCTCACCTTAATCAAGACCTTAAACTACCTACGTCTGACCTCTAGAGTATCATCAAAACCTCCACATTTTAAGGACACCAACATTTTATTATTATTATTATTAAGCGACTCACTTATACAGAACCATACAGAAGCTCACAGTAACATAAGGTAACTCACTCATACAGTAACTCACACAAACAGTAACATATGGGTAACTCACTCATACAGTAACATACAATAACTCACTCACACTGTAACATACAGTAACTCACTCACAGTAAAATACAGTAAATCACACAAACAGTAACATATGGGTAACTCATTCATACCGTAATATACAGTAACTCACACAAACAGTAACATACAGTAACTCTCTCACACTGTAACATACAGTAACTCACTCACAGTAAAATACAGTAAATCACACAAACAGTAACATATGGGTAACTCATTCATACCGTAATATACAGTAACTCACACAAACAGTAACATATAGTAACTCTCTCACACTGTAACATACAGTAACTCACTCACAGTAAAATACAGTAAATCACACAAACAGTAACATACAGTAACTAACTCATACAGTAATATACAGTAACTCACTCATACAGTAACTCACTCTTACAGTAACATACAATAACTCACTCATACAGTAACTCACTCATACAGTAACATACAATAACTCACTCATACAGTAACATACAATAACTCACTCATACAGTAACATACAATAACTCACTCATACAGTAACTCACTCATACAGTAACATACAATAACTCACTCATACAGTAACTCACTCATACAGTAATATACAGTAACTCACTCATACAGTAATATACAGTAACTCACTCATACAGTAACTAACTCATACAGTAACTAACTCATACAGTAATATACAGTAACTCACTCATACAGTAACTCACTCATACAGTAATATACAGTAACTCACTCATATAGTAACTAACTCATACAGTAATATACAGTAACTCAATCATACAGTAACTCACTCTTACAGTAACATATATTAACTCACTCATACAGTTACTTATAGTAACTCACTCATACAGTAACATATATTAACTCACTCATACAGTAACATACAGTAACTCTCTCACACTGTAACATACAGTAACTCACTCACAGTAAAATACAGTAAATCACACAAACAGTAACATACAGTAACTAACTCATTCAGTAATATACAGTAACTCACTCATACAGTAACTCACTCTTACAGTAACATACAATAACTCACTCATACAGTAACATACAATAACTCACTCATACAGTAATATACAGTAACTCACTCATGCAGTAACTAACTCATACAGTAACTAACTCATACAGTAATATACAGTAACTCACTCATACAGTAACTCACTCATACAGTAATATAAAGTAACTCACTCTTACAGTAACTAACTCATACAGTAATATACAGTAACTCACTCATACAGTAACTCACTCTTACAGTAACATATATTAACTCACTCATACAGTTACTTATAGTAACTCACTCATACAGTAACATATATTAACTCACTCATACAGTAACATACAGTAACTCATTCATACAGTAACAAACAGTATCTCACTCATACAGTAACATACAGTAACTCATTCATACAGTAACATACAGTGACTCACTCATACAGTAACATACAGTAACTCATTCATACAGTAACTCATTCATACAGTAACATACAATAACTCACTCTTACAGTAACATACAATAACTCACTCATACAGTAACATACAGTGACTCACTCATACAGTAACATACAGTAACTCATTCATACAGTAACATACAGTGACTCACTCATACAGTAACATACAGTAACTCATTCATACAGTAACATACAATAACTCACTCTTACAGTAACATACAATAACTCACTCATACAGTAACATACAATAACTCACTCATACAGTAACATACAGTAACTCATTCATACAGTAACATACAGTGACTCACTCATACAGTAACATACAGTAACTCATTCATACAGTAACATACAATAACTCACTCTTACAGTAACATATATTAACTCACTCATACAGTAACATACAGTGACTCACTCATACAGTAACATACTGTAACTCACTCATACAGTAACATACTGTAACTCACTCATACAATAACATACTGTAACTCACTCATACAATAACATACAGTAACTCACTCATACAATAACATACAGTAACTCATTCATACAGTAACATACTGTAACTCACTCATACAATAACATAAAGTAACTCACTCATACAATAACATACAGTAACTCATTCATACAGTAACATACAGTAACTCACTCATACAGTAACATACAGTAACTCTTTCATACAGTAACATACAGTAACTCATTCATACAGTAACATACAGTAACTCACTCATACAGTAACATACAGTAACTCTTTCATACAGTAACATACAGTAACTCATTCATACAGTAACATAAAGTAACTCTTTCATACAGTAACATACTGTAACTCATTCATACAGTAACATACAGTAACTCTTTCATACAGTAACATACAGTAACTCTTTCATACAGTAACATACAGTAACTCTTTCATACAGTAACATACAGTAACTCTTTCATACAGTAACATACAGTAACTCATTCATACAGTAACATACAGTAACTCTTTCATACAGTAACATACAGTAACTCACTCATACAGTAACATACAGTAACTCTTTCATACAGTAACTCACTCATACAGTATTCCCTCGTGTGCCAGAGTTAGCACATACAGCAGGTGTGGGGGAGAAGTGACGGGAGGGATCTCAGCTCTTCTCCGTATCCTGTGTCTCATGTGGAGTGAAACAATTGCCAAATGGCAGTGCAGTATTTCATTTATATTTATTAGAAATCCCTGTACAGGTACAGTATTTTTATTTATTCCTCACATTTACTGCTACAGCAATTCGCCCATTAATGTCATTGTTAGGTTTCTGAAAACCACCACTTTAAGTGAAAACGATTCTACCATAGACACAATGATATGAATAAGGTTTATGTTCCTTGGGTACATTTCAGGTCAAATTTTCTCACAACTTGCCACAAATGTTTCACTTTCAGCACTATCACCTTTTTTAAAGCTTAAAATATACTCTAAGCTTTTGCCTGTAAGGAGAGCAACGAACATGGAGAGTTTCGTTAGTGCTGTTCTTCACAGAGCTGTATAATATTTTTATGCAGTATAAAATTGTTAATATGTACAGCAAACACCATTTACTGCATTTTAATATTGAGTTGTACATTCTGAACTTAGGTACTGTATACCTCTTAGGGATTACTTCCTAAAGCCTTTTATTTTACTTTGACCCCAGAACTTGCCAACCACAGAAGCAATATAAAATGTAATCCCTGTTGTTGAAGAAGGCTTCCTGTAATCTACAAAAAAGTTGCTCAGTAAAAAGAAGCCAAAAATATTAGAGAGCTGCCTCTTAAAGACATATGAAAGGACCATGTGGTTTACATCAACATTGGCAGATAATGAAATAAAGTGTGAATTAATACCCATTCCTTCATGAATCATCCACAAAGAGAAGTAGAACTCTGCCTTGAGGAGGGCTGTGGACAGTATGGCTGGCAGCAGGAAACCACTGAGAAGGAATTCGAAGCGATGTTTTGACCATAGTTTGACAGAGCAAGTAGCCCCTTGTCAAGAGTATACTGTGTCACTGGAACATATCACGTCCAACTACTGAAGCATAATAAAGTAACATACAGTAACTCACTCATACAGTAACATAGAGTAACTCACTCATACGTAACATACAGTAACATACATTAACTCAGTCATACAGTAACATACTGTAACTCACTCACATAGTAACATACATTAACTAACTCATACAGTAAAATATAGTAACTCACTCACATAGTAACATACATTAACTAACTCATACAGTATCATAGAGTAACTCACTCGTACAGTAACATACAGTAACTCACTCATACAGTAACTCACTCATACAGTAACATACAGTAACTCACTCATACTTAACATACAGTAACATGCATTAATTCACTCATAAAGTAACTTACATTAACTCACTCATACAGTAACATACAGTAACTCACTCATACAGTAACTTACATTAACATACAATAACACACAAACAGTAACATACAGTAACTCACTCATACAGTAACATGCAGTAACTCACACAAATTGCAACATACAGAAATTCAAACATACAGTAACATACAGTAACTCACTCATACAGTAACATACAATAACACACGAACAGTAACGTACGGTAACTCACTCATACAGTAAAATGTAGTAACTCAGAGAAACTGTAGCATACAGTAATTCATACAGCAACTCACTCATACAGTAACATACAGTAACTCACCCATACAGTAACATACAGTAACACACCCATACAGTAACATACAGCAACATGTAGTAACTCACTCATACAGTAACATAAAGTAACTCACACAAACTGTAACATACAGTAACTCACTCATACAGTAACATACAATATCTCGCCCATACAGTAAAAACAGTAACTCACTCAAACATTAACATACAATAACTCACTCATACAGTAACATATAGTCATAAATTCATACAGTAACTCACTCACACACTAACATACAGTAATTCACTCATATAGTAGCGTACAGTAATTGACTCTTACAGTAACATACAGTTACTCACTCATACAATAACATACAGTGATTCACTCATACAGTAACTCTTACAAAGAGTAACTCACTCCTAGAGTGACATACAGTTACTCACTCATACAATAACATACAGTAATTCACTCAGACAGTAACTCTTACAAAGAGTAACATAGAGTAACTCACTCATACATTAACATACAGTAATTCACTCATATAGTAGCGTACAATATTTCACCCTTACAGTAACACACATTAATTCACTCTTACAGTAACATACAGTAACTCACTCATACAGTGACATACAGTTACTCACTCATACAATAACATACAGTGATTCACTCATACAATAACTCTTACAAACAGTAACATTCAATAACTCACTCATACATTAACATACAGTAACTCACTCATACAGTAACATACAATAGCTCACTCATACAGTAACTCACTCATACAGTAACATACATTAACTCACTCACACAGTAACATACAGTAACTCACTCATACAGTAACATACAGTAATTCACTCATACAGTAACATACAGTAATTCACTCATACAGTAACTCACTCATACAGTAACATACATTAACTCACTCACACAGTAACATACAGTAACTCACTCATACAGTAACATACAGTAATTCACTCATACAGTAACATACAGTAATTCACTCATACAGTAACTCACTCATACAGTAACATACAGTAACTCACTCACAGTAACATACAGTAACACTCTTACAGTAACATACAGTAATTCATTCTTACAGTAACATACAGTAATTCACTCTTACAGTAACATACAGTAATTCACTTTTACAGTAACATACAGTAATTCACTCATACAGTAACATACAGTAATTCACTCATACAGTAACTCACTCATATAGTAGCGTACAGTAATTCACTCATACAGTATCATACAGTAATTCACTCATTCAGTAACTCACTCATACAGTAACATACAGTAATTCACTCATATAGTAGCGTACAGTAATTCACTCTTACAGTAACATACAGTAATTCACTCTTACAGTAACATACAGTAATTCACTCATACAGTAACATACAGTAACTCACTCATATAGTAGCGTACAGTAATTCACTCATACAGTAACATACAGTAATTCACTCATACAGTAACTCACTCATACAGTAACATACAGGAAATCACTCATATAGTAGCGTACAGTAATTCACTCTTACAGTAACATACAGTAATTCACACAAACAGTAACATACAGTAACATACAGCAACTCACTCATACAGTAATTCATTCATACAGTAACATACAGTAATTCATTCTTACAGTAACATACAGTAACATACAGCAACTCACTCATACATTAGCATACAATAATTCACTCTTACAGAAACATACAGTAATTCACTCTTGCAGTAACATACAGTAATTCACTCATACAGTAACATACAGTAATTCACTCATACAGTAACTCACTCATACAGTAACATACAGTAACTCACTCATATAGTAGCGTACAGTAATTCACTCTTACAGTAACATACAGTAATTCAGTCATACAGTAACTCACTCATACAGTAACATACAGTAACTCACTCATATAGTAGCGTACAGTAATTCACTCTTACAGTAACATACAGTAATTCAGTCATACAGTAACTCACTCATACAGTAACATACAGTAACTCACTCATATAGTAGCGTACAGTAATTCACTCTTACAGTAACATACAGTAATTCACTCATACAGTAATTCACTCATACAGTAACATACAGTAACTCACTCATATAGTAGCGTACAGTAATTCACTCATACAGTAACATACAGTAATTCAGTCATACAGTAACTCACTCATACAGTAACATACAGTAACTCACTCATATAGTAGCGTACAGTAATTCACTCATACAGTAACATACAGTAATTCAGTCATACAGTAACATACAGTAACTCACTCATATAGTAGCGTACAGTAATTCACTCTTACAGTAACATACAGTAATTCACTCATACAGTAACTCACTCATATAGTAGCGTACAGTAATTCACTCTTACAGTAACATACAGTAATTCAGTCATACAGTAACTCACTCATACAGTAACATACAGTAACTCACTCATACAGTAACATACAGTAACTCACTCATACAGTAACATACAGTAATTCACTCATACAGTAACATACAGTAATTCACTCTTAAAGTAACATACAGTAACTCACTCATACAGTAGCATACAGTAATTCACTCTTACAGTAACATAGAGCAATTCACTCTTACATTAACATACAGTAATTCATTCATACAGTAACATACAGTAATTCATTCTTACAGTAACATACAGTAACATACAGCAACTCACTCATACATTAGCATACAATAATTCACTCTTACAGAAACATACAGTAATTCACTCTTACAGTAACATACAGTAATTCACTCATACAGTAACTCACTCATACAGTAACATACAGTAACTCACTCATATAGTAGCGTACAGTAATTCACTCTTACAGTAACATACAGTATCTCACTCACATAGTAGCGTACAGTAATTCACTCTTACAGTAATATACAGTAATTCACTCTTAAAGTAACATACATTATCTCACTCACATAGTAGCGTACAGTAATCCACTCTTACAGTAATATACAGTAATTCACTCTTAAAGTAACATACATTATCTCACTCACATATTAGCGTACAGTAATTCACTCTTACAGTAATATACAGTAATTCACTCTTAAAGTAACATACATTATCTCACTCACATAGTAGCGTACAGTAATTCACTCTTAAAGTAATATACAGTAATTCACTCTTACAGTAATATACAGTAATTCACTCTTAAAGTAACATACATTATCTCACTCACATAGTAGCGTACAGTAATTCACTCTTACAGTAATATACAGTAATTCACTCTTAAAGTAACATACAGTATCTCACTCACATAGTAGCGTACAGTAATTCACTCTTACAGTAATATACAGTAATTCACTCTTAAAGTAACATACATTATCTCACTCACATAGTAGCGTACAGTAATTCACTCTTACAGTAATATACAGTAATTCACTCTTACAGTAATATACAGTAATTCACTCTTAAAGTAACATACATTATCTCACTCACATAGTAGCGTACAGTAATTCACTCTTACAGTAATATACAGTAATTCACTCTTAAAGTAACATACAGTATCTCACTCACATAGTAGCGTACAGTAATTCACTCTTACAGTAATATACAGTAATTCACTCTTAAAGTAACATACAGTATCTCACTCACATAGTAGCGTACAGTAATTCACTCTTACAGTAATATACAGTAATTCACTCTTAAAGTAACATACAGTATCTCACTCACATAGTAGCGTACAGTAATTCACTCTTACAGTAACATAGAGCAATTCACTCTTACATTAACATACAGTAATTCATTCATACAGTAACATACAGTAATTCATTCTTACAGTAACATACAGTAACATACAGCAACTCACTCATACATTAGCATACAATAATTCACTCTTACAGAAACATACAGTAATTCACTCTTACAATAACATACAGTAACTCACTCATACAGTAACATACAATAGCTCACTCATACAGTAACATACAGTAACTCACTCATACAGTAACATACATTAACTCACTCATACAGTAACATACAGTAATTCACTCTTAAAGTAACATACAGTATCTCACTCACATAGTAGCGTACAGTAATTCACTCTTACAGTAATATACAGTAATTCACTCTTAAAGTAACATACAGTATCTCACTCACATAGTAGCGTACAGTAATTCACTCTTACAGTAACATAGAGCAATTCACTCTTACATTAACATACAGTAATTCATTCATACAGTAACATACAGTAATTCATTCTTACAGTAACATACAGTAACATACAGTAACTCGCTCATACAATAACATACAGTAACTCACTCATACAGTAACATACAGCAACTCACTCATACAGTAACATACAGTAATTCACTCATACAGTAACATACAGCAACTCACTCTTACAGTAACATCAAGTAACTCACTCATACAGTAGCATACAGCAACTCACTCATACAGTATCATGCAGTAATTCACTGATATAGTAGCATATAGTAATTCACTCATACAGTAACATACAACAACTCACTCTTACAGTAGCATCAAGTAACTCACTCATACAGTAGCATACAGCAACTCACTCATACAGTAACATACAGTAATTCACTGATATAGTAACATATAGTAATTCACTCATACAGTAACATACAGCAACTCACTCTTACAGTAGCATACAGTAATTCACTCATACAGTAACATACAGTAATTCACTCATACAGTAGCATACAGTAATTCACTCATAGAGTAACATACAGTAATTCACGCTTACAGTAACATACAGTAATTCAATTTACAGTAACTTACAGTAATTCACTCTTACAGTAACATACAGTAATTCAATTTTACAGTGACATACAGTAACTCACTCATACAGTAAGATACAGTAATTCACTCATACAGTAACTCACTCACACAGCAACTCACTCTTACAGTAACATACATTAACTCACTCACACAGTAACATACAGTAATTCACGCTTACAGTAACATACAGTAACTCACTCACACAGTAACATACAGTAACTCACTCATACAGTAGCATACAGTAATTCACTCATTCAGTAACATACAGTAACTCACTCACACAGTGACATACAGTAACTCACTCATACAGTAAGATACAGTAATTCACTCATACAGTAACTCACTCACACAGCAACTCACTCTTACAGTAACATACATTAACTCACTCATACAGTAACATACAGTAAATCACTCACACAGTAACATACAGTAACTCACTCATACAGTAGCATACAGTAATTCACTCATTCAGTAACATACAGTAACTCACTCATACAGTAACATACAGTAACTCACTCATACAGTAGCATACAGTAATTCACTCATACAGTAACATACAGTAATTCACTGTTACAGTAACATACAGTAACTCACTCATACAGTAGCATACAATAATTCACTCTTACAGAAACATACAGTAATTCACGCTTACAGTAACATACAGTAACTCACTCATACAGTAACATACAGTAAATCACTCTTACAGTAACATACAGTAATTCACTCATACAGTAACATACAGTAAGTCACTCTTACAGTAACATACAGTAACTCACTCATACAGTAACATACAGCAACTCACTCATCCAGTAACATACAGTAACTCACTCATACAGTAACATACAGTAAGTCACTCTTACAGTAACATACAGTAACATACAGCAACTCACTCATACAGTAACATACAGTAACTCACTCATACAGTAAGATACAGTAATTCACTCATACAGTAACTCACTCACACAGCAACTCACTCTTACAGTAACATACATTTAACTCACTCATACAGTAACATAGAGTAACTCACTCACACAGTAACATACAGTACCTCACTCATACAGTAGCATACAGTAATTCACGCTTACAGTAACATACAGTAACTCACTCATACAGTAACATACAGTAACTTACTCATACAGTAGCATACAGTAATTCACTCATACAGTAACATACAGTAAGTCACTCTTACAGTAACATACAGTAACTCACTCATACAGTAGCATACAATAATTCACTCTTACAGAAACATACAGTAATTCACGCTTACAGTAACATACAGTAACTCACTCATACAGTAACATACAGTAAGTCACTCTTACAGTAACATACAGTAATTCACTCATACAGTAACATACACTAAGTCACTCTTACTGTAACATACAGTAACTCACTCATACAGTAACATACAGCAACTCACTCATACAGTAACATACAGTAACTCACTCATACAGTAACATACAGTAATTCACTCATACAGTAACTCACTCACACAGTAACATACAGTAACTCACTCATATAGTAGCATACAGTAATTCACTCATTCAGTAACATACAGTAACTCACTCACACAGTGACATACAGTAACTCACTCATACAGTAAGATACAGTAATTCACTCATACAGTAACTCACTCACACAGTAACATACAGTAACTCACTCATACAGTAGCATACAGTAATTCACTCATTCAGTAACATACAGTAACTCACTCACACAGTAACATACAGTAACTCACTCATACAGTAGCATACAGTAATTCACTCATTCAGTAACATACAGTAACTCACTCACACAGTGACATACAGTAACTCACTCATACAGTAAGATACAGTAATTCACTCATACAATAACTCACTCACACAGCAACTCACTCTTACAGTAACATACATTAACTCACTCATACAGTAACATACAGTAAATCACTCACACAGTAACATACAGTAACTCACTCATACAGTAGCATACAGTAATTCACTCATTCAGTAACATACAGTAACTCACTCATACAGTAACATACAGTAACTCACTCATACAGTAGCATACAGTAATTCACTCATACAGTAACATACAGTAATTCACTGTTACAGTAACATACAGTAACTCACTCATACAGTAGCATACAATAATTCACTCTTACAGAAACATACAGTAATTCACGCTTACAGTAACATACAGTAACTCACTCATACAGTAACATACAGTAAATCACTCTTACAGTAACATACAGTAATTCACTCATACAGTAACATACAGTAAGTCACTCTTACAGTAACATACAGTAACTCACTCATACAGTAACATACAGCAACTCACTCATCCAGTAACATACAGTAACTCACTCATACAGTAACATACAGTAAGTCACTCTTACAGTAACATACAGTAACTCACTCATACAGTAACATACAGCAACTCACTCATACAGTAACATACAGTAACTCACTCATACAGTAAGATACAGTAATTCACTCATACAGTAACTCACTCACACAGCAACTCACTCTTACAGTAACATACATTTAACTCACTCATACAGTAACATAGAGTAACTCACTCACACAGTAACATACAGTACCTCACTCATACAGTAGCATACAGTAATTCACGCTTACAGTAACATACAGTAACTCACTCATACAGTAACATACAGTAACTTACTCATACAGTAGCATACAGTAATTCACTCATACAGTAACATACAGTAAGTCACTCTTACAGTAACATACAGTAACTCACTCATACAGTAGCATACAATAATTCACTCTTACAGAAACATACAGTAATTCACGCTTACAGTAACATACAGTAACTCACTCATACAGTAACATACAGTAAGTCACTCTTACAGTAACATACAGTAATTCACTCATACAGTAACATACACTAAGTCACTCTTACAGTAACATACAGTAACTCACTCATACAGTAACATACAGCAACTCACTCATACAGTAACATACAGTAACTCACTCATACAGTAACATACAGTAATTCACTCATACAGTAACTCACTCACACAGTTACATACAGTAACTCACTCATATAGTAGCATACAGTAATTCACTCATTCAGTAACATACAGTAACTCACTCACACAGTGACATACAGTAACTCACTCATACAGTAAGATACAGTAATTCACTCATACAGTAACTCACTCACACAGTAACATACAGTAACTCACTCATACAGTAGCATACAGTAATTCACTCATTCAGTAACATACAGTAACTCACTCACACAGTAACATACAGTAACTCACTCATACAGTAACATAAAGTAATTCACTCATTCAGTAACATACAGTAACTCACTCATACAGTAGCATACAGTAATTCACTCATACGGGAACATACAGTAATTCACGGTTACAGTAACATACAGTAACTCACTCATACAGTAACTCACTCACACAGTAACATACAGTAACTCACTCATACAGTAGCATACAGTAATTCACTCTTACAGAAACATACAGTAATTCACTCACACAGTAACATACAGTAACTCACTCATACAGTAGCATACAATAATTCACTCTTACAGAAACATACAGTAAATCACTCTTACAGTAACATACAGTAACTCACTCATACAGTAGCATACAGTAATTCACTCATACGGGAACATACAGTAATTCACTCATACAGTAACTCACTCACACAGTAACATACAGTAACTCACTCACACAGTAACATACAGTAACATACACTAATTCACTCATTCAGTAGCATACAGTAATTCACTCATACGGGAACATACTGTAATTCACTCATACAGTAACATACAGTAACTCACTCATACAGTAACATACAGTAACTTACTCATACAGTAGCATACAGTAATTCACTCATACGGGAACATACAGTAACTCACTCACACAGTAACATACAGTAACTCACTCATACAGTAACATACAGTAACTCACTCATACAGTAGCATACAGTAACTCACTCATACAGTAACATAGAGTAACTCACTCATACAGTAGCATACAGTAATTCACTCATACGGGAACATACAGTAATTCACTCATACAGTAACATACAGTAACTCACTCATACAGTAACATACAGTAACTTACTCATACAGTAGCATACAGTAATTCACTCATACGGGAACATACAGTAACTCACTCACACAGTAACATACAGTAACTCACTCATACAGTAACTCACTCACACAGTAACATACAGTAACTCACTCATACAGTAGCATACAGTAATTCACTCTTACAGAAACATACAGTAATTCACTCTTACAGTAACATACAGTAATTCACGGTTACAGTAACATACAGTAACTCACTCGTACAGTAACTCACTCACACAGTAACATATAGTAACTCACTCATACAGTAGCATACAGTAATTCACTCTTACAGAAACATACAGTAATTCACTCTTACAGTAACATACAGTAATTCACTCATACAGTAACTCACTCACACAGTAACATACAGTAACTCACTCATACAGTAACATATAGTAATTCACTCATTCAGTAACATACAGTAACTCACTCACACAGAAACATACAGTAACTCACTCATACAGTAACATACAGTAATTCACTCATTAAGTAACATACAGTAACTCACTCATACAGTAGCATACAGTAATTCACTCATACGGGAACATACAGTAATTCACGGTTACAGTAACATACAGTAACTCACTCATACAGTAGCATACAGTAATTCACTCATACGGGAACATACAGTAACTCACTCACACAGTAACATACAGTAACTCACTCATACAGTAACTCACTCACACAGTAACATACAGTAACTCACTCATACAGTAGCATACAGTAATTCACTCTTACAGAAACATACAGTAATTCACTCTTACAGTAACATACAGTAATTCACGGTTACAGTAACATACAGTAACTCACTCATACAGTAACTCACTCACACAGTAACATACAGTAACTCACTCATACAGTAGCATACAGTAATTCACTCTTACAGAAACATACAGTAATTCACTCTTACAGTAACATACAGTAATTCACTCACACAGTAACTCACTCACACAGTAACATACAGTAACTCACTCATACAGTAACATACAGTAATTCATTCATTCAGTAACATACAGTAACTCACTCATACAGTAGCATACAGTAACTCACTCATACAGTAACATACAGTAATTCACTCATTCAGTAACATACAGTAACTCACTCATACAGTAACATACAGTAACTCACTCATACAGTAGCATACAATAATTCACTCTTACAGAAACATACAGTAATTCACTCTTACAGTAACATACAGTAACTCACTCATACAGTAGCATACAGTAATTCACTCATACAGTAACATACATTAATTCACTCTTACAGTAACATACAGTAACTCACTCATACCGTAACATACAGTAACATACAGCAACTCACTCACACAATAACATACAGTAACTCACTCATACAATAACATACAGCATTTCACTCAAACAGTAACTCTCACAACAGTAACATACAGTAACTTACTCATACAGTAACATACAGTAACTCACTCATACAGTAACATACAGCAACTCACTCATACAGGAACATACAGCAATTCACTCAAACAGTAACTCTTACAACAGTAACATACAGTAATTCACGCTTACACTAACTCACTCATACAGTAACCTACACTAATTTACTCATACAGAAACACACAGAAACTCATTCAAATAGTAGCTTACAGTAACTTACATAAACAGTACCATACAGTAACTTACTCATACAGTAACTCACATAAACAATAACATACAGTAAATCATAAAAAAATAATATATAGTAACTAATACATACAGCAACATACATTAACTCAGTCATTCAGTACATAAAAACATAAGAACATAAGAATGGAGGAAACTGCAGCGGGCATATTGGCCCCTAATGGCAGTCCCATTTGCAACCAATTCCTATCGCTCATATATCCACCCAACCCACGTTTGAAGCTATCCAGCGTATTCTAGTTAATGATGATGTTTGGTAACTTGTTCTACTCATTCACTACTCTATTTCCAAACCATTGTTTACCTAGCTTGCGCCTAAATCTAAATTTGTCTAATTTAAAACCTTTGCTACTATTTCGCTCCTGGTTGGATAGTTTGAGTACCATCGTTATATCACCTTTGCTTAGCTCTGACTTCCATTTATACACCTCGATCATGTCGCCCTTCACTCTACGTCTCTCGAAGGAGTGCAAATTATGATGCTTTAAGCTGTCTCTGTATTCAAGGTTCCTAATGCCCGGGACTAGTCTTGTCATTTTCCTCTGAATTCTTTCGAGGGCTTCTATATCCATTCTGTAGTACGGTGACCAGAACTGAACTGCGTAATCCAAGTGAGGTCTCACAAGCGCAAGATATAGTTTTAGGATAACCTCGCTAGGCTTGTATCTAACACTCCTTTGTATGAACCCAAGTACTTTGTTAGCCTTGTTTCGAGCAAAAACACATTGTTTACTTGGTTTAAGATTCCTACGTATCATTACTCCGAAATCTTTCTCACAGTCGTACTTCTTTATAACAACATAGAGTAACTTACTCATACAGTAACATACAGTAACTCACACAAAAAGGAGACATGCAGTAACTCACAAAAGCAGTAACATAGAGTAACTTACACAAACGGTAACATACAGTAACTCTCTTGTATAGTAACATGCAGTAATGCACTCATACACTCACACAAATAGTAACATGCAGAAACTCATTCATACATTAACATACAGCCATTCACTCATACAATAACATACATTAAGTCACAAACGGTAACCTACAGTAACTCACACTAGCAGTAGGTATTAGGCAGCTACCAAACAGGGAGGTACTACCGCTTGGCAAGATATTGGAAGCATAATGTACTGTCTAATGGTAGACCTGCTGCCATATGGCATTACGAAAATTGTGACCAAGTCCCAGGTTGCTGATCTGACTTTCTGCCGCATTTACACACAATTACAGGGTCTCAATTGTTTCTCTTACCATTGACAACACAACATACATATATCATTTCTCACTCTTCATCATTTCTTTTAATTTTTGTAGTTCTTTATGATTATTATTATTATTATTATTATTATTATTATTTTATTTTTATTTTTTATTATTGTTACATTTTCGCTCCAGGCCCCGATGTGGGTCAGTGATCTGTGCCCGGGTGGGCTAATTCAAGTAAAAAAACAAAAAAACTAACTCACTCTTATAGTAACATACGATTACAGTAAGTCACTTACACAGTAACATACATTAACTAACTCATTCAATAACATACAAACAGTAACATACAGTAACTCACTCGAACAGTAACTACTACTACTACTACTTTGCTGTCACTCGGAATGGAGTATGACGATCATTCAGCTATGATACAATGATATGTACTATAGGAACACACGAACATGAGAAAATAAGGAGTCTGCAATAGGCAAGTTGGCCTGGGCATGGCAGCTCCTATCGAGAGTTACAAGCACCATATATCGTCCATGAATCTATCTAGCCTCCCTTTACAACTTTCTAGCGTTCCAGCACTTACTACAAAGTTGCTAAGCTTGTTCCACTCGTCCACCACCCTATTTGTGAACCAGTTTCTTCCTATCTCCCTCCTAAACCTAAACTTATCCAACTTATATCCGTTGCTACGAGTCCTATCCTGCACGGATATTATAAGAACTTTCTCTATATCTCCTCTGTTTATTCCTTTCGTCCACTTAAATACTTCTGTCATATCTCCCCGTACTCTTCGTCTTTATAGGGTATGCAAGTTTAGTTTCTTTAATCTATCTTGACAGGGAAGGTTTCTAAGTCCCGGAATAATTTTCGTCATTCTTCGCTGCACTGACTCCAGTGAATTGATATCCATTCTATAATAAGGGCACCAGAACTGAACAGCATAATCGAGGTACGGCCTGACTAGCGCAAGATATAATTGCAATATGACCTCCCCACTCTTATTACTTACGCTTCTAGAGATGAAACCTAATACTCTGTTTGCCTTATTTCGAACATCATCGCACTGTTTTCTAGGCCGAAGGTCCGGGCCTACAAGTACCCCAAGGTCTCTTTCACAAGTCGGCTTCTCTAGTTCGATGTTGTTAAGGCTGTATGCGTTTACAATATTTGTTCTTCCAATATTAAGTACGCTGCACTTGCTGGTGTTGAATTTCATTGGCCATTTTTCTGACCACTCCTACAGTTTATTGAGGATGTCACCTTCGTTGGTGAGCTATTTCCAAACCAGTCATTGTATATCTCGCCCCTGAATCTAGATTTGTTTAAATTAAAACCATTGCTACGAGTACCTTTGTTATATTACCTTTCTTAATCCCTGACTTCCATTTATACATCGCGATCATATCGCCCCTCACTCCACGTCTCTCGAGGGAGTGCAAATTATGATGCTTTAATCTGTCTCTGTACTTAAGGTTCCTAATGCGCGGGATTAGTCTTGTCATCCTCCTCCGAATGCTTTCTAGGGATTCTATATCCATTCAGTAGTACGGTGACCAGAACTGAACCGCGTGATCCAAGAGAGGTCTCACAAGCGCAAGATATACAGTAGTTTTCGGATAAACCCGCTAGTTTTGTAACAAACACTCCTTTGTATGAACCCAAGTACTTTCTTGGCCTTGTTTCGATCAAATGCACATTATTGTCTTGGTTTAAGATCCCTACTTAACCTACTTATCATTACTCCTGAATCTTTCTCGTATTCGGATTTCTCGAAACAACTTTGTTCATCATTCTGATATCTGGTTTCTCTGTTTCCATCTCCTAGACTAAGTACTTTATATTTGATCACATTAAATTTCACCTGCCATTTTTCAGAGCATGCGAAAAATTTGTTTAGATCGTCCTGTAGTTTTGAGGAGTCCTCTTCTGATTTAATTACACGCCCTCTTTTAGTGACATCAGCAAATTTACTTATGTTGCTGTCTACGCCTATATCTATGTCGTTTATGTATATTATAAATAGTTATGGTCCAAGTACTGAGCCTTGGGGGATGTTCCACTAGTGAAGTCACCCCAATCGGATTTAGTGCCGTTAATGCCTACTCGATGTTTGCTGTCCTGTAACTACACCCTAATCCATTTTCTAATATCTCCTCCAATTCCACGAGCCTACAATTTTCGTATTAGTCTTTCGTGGGGGACTCAAAATCGTGTCCGTCTTCCACTGATTTGAAAACAGTTGAGAAGAACGTTAATAAATTTGTCAGACATACAAATAGTCACATACAATTATTCACTCATACAGTAACTCACACACATATTAACATATAGTAACTCACTCATACAGTAACATATTGTCTCGGGAACGTGCTTATTATTTATATATTTATATTTACATGTCTGCATTATCTACAAGCCAAACTTCCTCCCTATTCAGACGATGAAGTTTTTCTTATGTTATTGCATCATACCCATGGCTCACATAAGAACATAAGAACATAAGAAAATAAGGAGTCTGCAATAGGCCGGTTGGCCTGTGCATGGCAGCTCCTGTCGAGAGTTACTACCACTCCCTATCATCCATGAATCTATCTATCCTCCTTTTAAAACCTTCCAGCGTTCCAGCACTTTCTACAAAGTTGCTAAGCTTGTTCCACTCGTCCACCACCCTATTTGTGAACCAGTTCCTTCTTATCTCCTTCCTAAACCTAAACTTATGCAACTTTAATCCGTTGCTACGAGTCCTATCCTGCTCGGATATTATAAGAACTTTATCTATATCGCCTTTATTGATTCCTTTCACCCAATTAGATACTTCTATCATATCCCCCCCGCACTCTTTGTCTTTCTAGGGAATGCAAGTTTAGTTTCTTTAACCTATCTTGATATGGAAGGTTTCTAAGTCCCGGAATAATTTTCGTCATTCTTCGCTGCACCGACTCCAGTGAATTGATATCCATTCTGTAATAAGGGCACCAAAACTGAACCTCATAATCGAGGTGCTGCCTGACTGTTTGCCTTATTTTGAACATTAACGCACTGTTTTCTCGTAGGTCCAGGCTTACAAGTACCCCTAAGTCTCTTTCACAAGTCGACTTCTCTAGGTTGATGTTGTTAAGGCTGTATACATTGACAGTATTTGTTCTTCCAATATTAAATACGCTGCACTTGCTGATGTTGAATTTCATTTGCCATTTCTGACTACTCCTGCAGTTTGTTTAAATCCTCCTGCAGTGCATTTGCATCCTGCCCTGAATTAATCTGCCGCCCTATTTTGGTGTCATCCGCAAACTTGCTTATGTCACTGCTGATCCTAGTATCTAGATCGTTTATGTAGATTATGAACAAGAGTGGGCCCAGTACTAACCCCTGGGGAACCCCACTGGTTACACAACCCAACTCAGATTTAACACCATCTAAGGTGACCCTCTGTGTTTTATCGGTGAGCCATGATTTTATCCAATTTAAAACTTTCCCCTCGATACCATGAGCCTTAACTTTTCTCAGAAGCCTCTGATGCGGTACTCTGTCAAACACTTTGCTAAAGTCTTAGCAAATAACATCGTAATTTTCGTCATTATCTATTACCTCGAAGACTTTCTTAAAAAACGTCAGCAGATTTGTTTGACAAGATTTTCCATGTTGAGAGTCGTAGATTAATTTGCTTTTCTCTAGATGCGATCGGATGCTATCTGCTATAATTGATTCAAGAAATTTCCCCACTACTGACGTCAAACTAATCGGCCGGTAATTTGACGCTGATGCTCTGTCTCCCTTTTTGAATATGGGTACTACATTTGCCTGTTTCCACAAGTTTGGCACAACTCCCGTGTCTAATGATTTTGTAAATAAATTTACTGTGCTTGGGACCACGTGGCGCCCACTCTGTTGGGTGTGGCGTGGTATTTCATCGCCCACCGGAAGTCAAGGGGTAAAGTTTTAATTTTTTCTCTTCTCGTTGCAACCATGTTCAGTTCTTCAGTCCTGAGGATTTTGTGGCTAACTCATCAGTGGAATCAGTTAGCCGCCCACTGTGGCTTGGAGGTTCAGTCCACTAATAAGAAAGACGAGATTCGCTTTCTGGTGACGAGTAACCGATTCTGATTTCCGTTCCCAACTTTGATTGTTATACGAGTGAGACTTGTGAAAATTTTATCTTAAGAACATAAGAACATAAGAATGGAGGAAACTGCAGCGGGCCTATTGGCCCATACTGGGCAATCCCGTTTACACCCAACCCCTATTGCTCATATAAGCATCCAACCTATGTTTGAAGCTATTCAGCGTATTCGAGTTAATGATGCTATTTGGTAACATGTTCCAATCATCCACTACTCTGTTTCCAAACCAGTGTTTACCTATTTCACGCCTAAATCTAAATTTGTCTAATTTAAAACCATTGTTACGAGTTCGCTCCTGGTTGAATAGTTTGAGTACCTTTGTAATGTCCCCTTTGTTTAGCCCTGACTTCCACTTATACACCTCTATCAGGTCGCCCCTCGCTCTACATCTCTCGAGCGAGTGCAAATTAAGATGCTTTTACCTGTCTCTATACTCAAGGTTCCTAATGCCCGGGATTAGTCTTGTCATTCTCCTCTGAATTCTTTCCAAGGATTCTATATCTATTCTGTAATATGGTGACCAGAACTGAACTGCGTAATCCAGGTGTGGTCTCACAAGCACAAGATACAGGTTTAGGATGACTTTTGCTAGTCTTGTAACTAACACTCCTTTGTATGAACCCAAGTACTTTATTAGCCTTGTTACAAGCAAAAACACATTGTTTACTTGGCTTAAGGTTCCTACTTATTATTACTCCTAAATCTCTCTTGCAGTCGGATTTCTCTATGGCATCGTTGTTCATCTGGTATCTGGTTTCCCTGTTTACATCTCCTATACTGAATACTTTACATTTGTCCACGTTGAATTTCATCTGCCATTTTTCAGACCATTCGAAAATTTTTTTTCGATCTTCCTGTAGTTTTGCCGAGTCCCCGTCAGATTTAATAACACGTCCTATTTTAGTGTCATCAGCAAATTTACTTATGTTGCTGTCTATGCCGATATCTATGTCGTTTATGTATATAATAAATAATAATGGTCCAAGTACTGAGCCTTGGGGAACTCCACTTGTGACGTTGCTCCAATGGGACTTAGTGCCGTTAATGCTCACTCGCTGTTTCCTGTCCTGTAACTATGCCCTAATCCATTTAAGGATGTCACCTTTGATGCTATGTACTTCTACCTTTCTAATTCGTGGGGGACTCTGTCGAAGGCTTTGCTAAAGTCGAGATATACCACATCATAATTGTGCCCCTCGTCCACAGATTCGAAAACTAATGAAAAGAATGTTAATAGATTAGTTAGAGAAGAACGGCCGCTTGTGCAGCCATGCTGGGAATCATTGATCAATCTGTGCTTCTCCAGGTGATTTCGAATAGAATTTGAAATGATTGCTTCCAGTAATTTGCCTACTATTGATGTTAGACTGATTGAGCGGTAGTTAGAGGATAGTGATCTATCCCCCTTCTTGAAAATCGGTATTACATTCGCTATCCTCCAGGATTCTGGTACTACACCTGTTTTTAAGGACATGTTAAACAACTTTGCTAAGAGCATACTAAGCTCTTCCTTACATTCCTTTAATACTCTGGCAAATATCTCATCAGGACCAGGTGACTTATTAGGCTTTAGTTTGTCTATTTGCTTACTAACATCGTTACTAGTCACTATTATCTCGCTTAATTTGTTTTCTTCACTATCTCTGAATAGAGTCGGTGCTTCGGGTATCATGTTTAAATTTTCGGTGGTGAAAACTGTTGAAAAATATTTATTCAAATTATTGCTCATTTCTCCGTCATTATCAGTGAGCTCGCCAGTATCTGACCTTATTGGTTCAATCTATTCTCGTGTTTTAGTTTGATACATTTGGTAGAATCCTTTGGGGTTTGTCTTTGCCTCCCTTGCTATCCTTACCTCATTATTCCTCTTGGCTTTCCTTATCTCGGTTTTTACCCTACTCGCCAATACCTTATAATAATCCCGGAGGTAAATTTCTCCACGATTTATCCTTCTACCTATAGCCTTCCTTTGGCCAATGATGTTCTTTAAATAATTATTTATCCATTTAGGGTCATTGTTGTTTGATCTGAGTTTTTTGTATGGTATGTTTTGCCGTTGTGCATTAAGTAACTCATTATTTAAATAGTCGTGGAACTCGGCAATCTCAGATCTCGTTATCAGGTCGGTGTCATCTGTCAGTTTCATGGTCAAGCGCGACACCCCCTCTCTCAGCTGCCTCTTTAAACTGTCAACGTTTGCCCTTCTAAAATCTGGTACTTTAGTGGAATTTTTCTTACTTCTGCCCTGAAAATCTAACTGGAATCGAATTTCTTTGTGATCGCTGTTTGTAAGTTCGTTCTCTACCTCGACATTGCTAATGAGGTTTTCTCTGTTCGACAGAACTAAATCGAGTATATTATTACCCCGGGTGGGTTTGGTTATATGTTGACTTAGGAAACAGTCCTGGATCGTCTCGAGAAAATCCTCTGATTCTGAGTTACCCGTAAGGTCAGTCCAATCTATTTGGCCAAGGTTAAAGTCGCCTACTATACAGACTTTGTTGTGTATGGAAGCCCTGCCCATTTCATCCCAGATAAGTCCCTCATTGACTCTATTAAGATTGGGAGGTCTATATATTACTCCTGTGATTAATTTTTCTCTACAGTCGATTAATTCTATCCAAATTGTTTCTGTATTCCACTCAGTTTTTATTTCCTTATTTATTTCACACTTCAGATTATCCCTAACTTAGATTGCTTGGCGCCTCCTTTCCTGGTTTGCCTGTCGGTATGGAACAATTTGTAACCAGCAATTGGTATTCAACCGGTAACTCACGTGAGTCTAGGTTGATCCATGTTTCAGTGATTGCTATTATATCGATTTTTTCGGCACATACCAAGGCCCTAATATCATCCATTTTGTTTCTCATACTTCTACTGTTCTCGTAGTATACATTTAAGTTAGTCGTGTTCTGAGTCCTCTCTTTACCGCGTTTAGTTTTAAACTCCCTGTCTAATTTAGTTTTGTCATCATTCCTAACACTATTTCCCTGTACTCTTTCACTTTGTTTACCCGCTCCCACTGCAGTCTCCTCCACCCCCGTGCCCGTATGTTCCCCTAGCAGTTTAAAGACTTCGATATCCTTTGAACTGCCCCCTCTAGAGACCCAGCCAGGGTTGCGACCCCATGCATAGACAGGTGCACCCCATCCCTAGCATAAAGGTCCCTTCTGCCGTAGAAGTTGTCCCAGTTGTCAATGAATGGGACTGATATTGACTTGCAATATCTGTCAAGATGGTCGTTGACACCAACTGCCCTTGACAACCATTCACTGCCAACTCTCCTTCTAGGCAGGACACAGCATATGATAGGGATTCCTCCCTTAGTCCTAATACGATCTATAGCTGCCTTGAACTTATCAAGAAGCTCCTCGCTCCTACACCGGCCAATATCATTGCCTCCTGCACTGAGGCAGATAATGGGTTTGTTCCCATTACCAGACAAGATATTGTCCATCCTGTCAATTATATCTCCCAACCCAGCTCCTGGCAAACACACCCTCATCCTATTTTTGTTTTTACCACAAAAAGCCCTGTCCAAGTACCTTACCTGTGAGTCACCAACAATTAAAGTTTTTATACCTTCCTTGTCATCCCTGTCCCTGACTGTACTAACGTCCAATTCGTCTATCAAGGGACTGAACGAGTTGGTACACTTAGCTGCTGATGTCATTGTTGAAGTATCCTTGGTGTGTTTTTTCATCACCAGCCTGGTCTTCCCTCTTAAATGTGTCATTTTTCTGATTGTGTCACCTTAGCAGTAGTCGGTAGTCTGCCAATTGTTGGTATCTAAGCCTTATTAGGTAATGATCTTGCCGGAGACCAAGTTTCACTTTGCCCTTGTGAAAATAACATTCTGGAGTTAGAAAGTAAATTTACTATGCTTTTCCCTCTTGTGGGATCACTTGCAGTGTAAGCCGTAATGTGTCGGAGACCCTCGTAATTGAGGAAAATCCACTTAACCATATGTCTGAACTAGTCGATGAGCCTTGTGATAGTCAAGATGTCCTCTCTGAGGATGATTCTCTCTGTAATTTCTTTGATGAGACCACTTATGAGTTAAATTCCACGCTACTTCTAGTCCTAATCACTGGAGCTAAACTCATTCAAGAGCAGTCTCGTGATTCCGATTTGAAATGGAACTACGATCACCTTATTGTTGAATCTGATTTGGAAAATTTCCCGAAAGGTCTGGCCTGGTCATGTGTAAATTTAGACCCTTAACAGCACCTGAGAGACCGTCCATCAGATAGTCATTCCGAAGCCCTACAATTACACAGCAGCTGTTCCAAGAACTGTTTGCTAATATTAAGTTTTCCACGCAATTTCTCTTCTGTTTATAGAGATGATTGATAAAAATCACAACCGAATGACAATGAGTGTAAATATTAACACAAACACTGGTACACATGACCAGAGACTTACTGAGGTTCGCACATTGGTAAACACAAAGATGTCAAGGCACGGGTAAACTATATCACTATATAGTCAATTGGAGTACCTACCCGCTGGTGACGGAGGGGACGCTGTGGCGGCTCCCAGGGCGAGCAACAGCAGCAGCCAAGCCGCCCGCACGCCCATCATGCTGCCCTCTCTCTCGAGTTTACACACCTGCAGGAGAGTACAATAATACAGTGACACAAGAATAAAGGGAAGCATGAATAAATAGACACATGATAAACGGCTAAATGAATACAGGAACACATGGAAAAGAGGTCAAGGGAATAAACGAACGCATAAGAACATAAGAATGGAGGAAACTGCAGTGGGCCTATTGGCCCATACTGGGCAGTCCCGTTTACACCCAACCCCTATTGCTCATATGAGCATCCAACCTATGTTTGAAGCAATTCAGCGTATTCCAGTTAATGATGATAATTGGTAACTTGTTCCATTCATCCACTACTCTGTTTCCAAACCAGTGTTTACCTATTTTACCCCTAAATCTAAATTTGTCTAATTTAAAACCATTGTTACGAGTTCGCTCCTGGTTGGATAGTTTGAGTACCTTTGTAATGTCCCCTTTGTTTAGCCCTGCCTTCCACTTATACACCTCTATCAGGTCGCCCCTAGCTCTACGTCTCTCAAGGGAGTGCAAATTAAGATGCTTTAACCTGTCTCTATACTCAAGGTTCCTAATGCCCGGGATTAGTCTTGTCATTCTCCTCTGAATTCTTTCCAAGGATTCTATATCCATTCTGTAATACGGTGACCAGAACTGAACTGTGTAATCCAGGTGTGGTCTCACAAGAGCAAGATACAGTTTTAGGATGACCTCGCTAGTCTTGTAACTAACACTCCTTTGTATGAACCCAAGTACTTTATTAGCCTTGTTACGAGCAAAAACACATTGTTTACTTGGCTTAAGGTTCCTACTTATCATTACTCCTAAATCTCTCTCGCAGTCGGATTTCTCTATGGCATCGTTGTTCATCTGGTATCTGGTTTCCCTGTTTATATCTCCTATACTGAGTACTTTACATTTGTCCACGTTGAATTTCATCTGCCATTTTTCAGACCATTCGAAAAATTTGTTTAGATCTTCCTGTAGTTTTGCTGAGTCCTCGTCAGATTTAATAACACGTCCTATTTTAGTGTCATCAGCAAATTTACTTATGTTGCTGTCTATGCCGATATCTATGTCGTTTATGTATATAATAAATAATAATGGTCCAAGTACTGAGCCTTGGGGAACTCCACTTGTGACGTTGCTCCAATGGGACTTAGTGCCGTTAATGCTCACTCGCTGTTTCCTGTCCTGTAACCACGCCCTAATCCATTTAAGGATGTCACCTTTGATGCCATGAGCTTCTACCTTTCTAATTAGTCTTTCGTGGGGGACTCTGTCAAAGGGTTTGCTAAAGTCGAGATATACCACATCATAATTGTGCCCCTCGTCCACGGATTCGAAAACTGATGAAAAGAATGTTAATAGATTAGTTAGGCAAGAACGTCCGCTTGTGAAGCCATGCTGGGAACCGTTGATCAATCTGTGCTTCTCCAGGTGATTTCGAATAGAGTTTGAAATGATTGCTTCCAGTAATTTGCCTACTATTGATGTTAGACTGATTGGGCGGTAGTTAGAGGATAGTGATCTATCCCCCTTCTTGAAAATCGGTATTACATTTGCTATCCTCCAGGATTCTGGTACTTCACCTGTTTTTAAGGACATGTTAAACAACTTTGCTAAGGACATACTAAGCTCTTCCTTACATTCCTTTAATACTCTGGCAAATATCTCATGGGGACCAGGTGACTTATTAGGCTTTAGTTTGTCTATTTGCTTACTAACATCGTTACTAGTCACTACAATCTCACTTAATTTGTTTTCTTCACTATCTCTGAATAGAGTTGGTGCCTCGGGTATCATGTTTAAATTTTCCGTGGTGAAAACTGTTGAAAAATATTTATTAAAATTATTGCTCATTTCTCCATGGTTATCAGTGAGCTCGCCGGAGTCTGACAGTATTGGTCCAATCTTTTCTCGTGTTTTAGTTTGATACATTTGGTAGAATCCTTTGGGGTTTGTCTTCTCTTCCCTTGCTATCCTTACCTCATTATTCCTCTTTGCTTTCCTTATCTCGGTTTTAACCCTACTCGCCAATACCCTATAATAGTCGGAGGTGAATTTCTCCACGATTTATCCTTCTACCTGTAGCCTTCCTTTGGCCAATGATGTTCTTTAAATAGTTATTTATCCATTTAGGGTCATTGTTGTCTGATCTGAGTTTTTTGTATGGTATGTTCTGCCTTTGTGCATTAAGTAACTCATAAATGAGTACATGAATAAAGGAAATCGCGAATAAAATTTAGCACATAAATAAGGGGACACATGAATAGACGAACACATGAATAGAGAAACAGGCGAACATAAAGAAAGAGGCGAATATAAAGGAACACGGGAATATAAAGGAACACGCCAATAAGAAGGAACATGGGAATATGAAGGGACACATGAATAAAAGAACACATGTATAAAGGAACATGTATAAAGGAATGCATGAATTTAGGAACAGATGAATAAATAAAAATATGAATAAAGGAACACAGAACTTTGACGGGCAAACCAGCGGACAGTCAGTGCCCAGTAGTTGAGCGAAATCAGCAGACTGCCCGGTTGTTTGGCGCCAGGCATGAACCGACGACGACGGGTACTATACAAAATGATCACTATTGACATTTAAGTTATTTTATGGAGAGAGTCTTGTATATACGTTCTGGAGTGTATGTAATTACTTTATACATTAAACAGTTTATTTCTTTACACAACAGTGGTGTCAATCAATAATACTATAAAAACAATCCAACCTGCAAGTAATCTTCCTTGAGTACTGCATATGTAGCTTCACATGTTTCTGGTATTATGAGCAGGGTTGCCAGATGTACGACAAGCTTCACGGCCAACTTCACGCCATCTCACGGCCAAATCACCCAAAATTCGGCCAAAATTTTTTGGATGGGAAGCACAAGGCTATTTTTGCAATCCACACAAAATAAAAGTATCCCCTACAATATCCACTTAAAATGTCGCAATAAAACCAAATTTTCACTTAGAATTGAGAGCCCACTAATTACATAAACATAATATCCATAATCTACAGTGAAGATTTACCTTAATCTGAAATGGTGGTGGAGCATGATAATGGTGAACTTGATAACAGTATTTGGTGTAAGCAAAAACGTCTAGTTCGTCATCGTCCCCTGCTTTGTTATATTTTCTACCACTGTCGTAGGACCCTTTCCATTTACTAGTGGACATTTTGAAAACTAGCACTCGGAATTTCAGAAAGTAACTCAGATGGCTTTGTAAGCTCTGAAGGTTAACCCATATGCTGGACACGTTCAGCCTGAACAACTCAAATATGAGAACTTACAACTAAGGTAGTAACTAGAAAGATCAGTCAGCTCAGTAGGTCACGTAAACATGTGAAGAGGTGAGGTCACTGATTAGGTGAGGTCATGAGAAGGTGAGGTCACTGAGCCAGCATTTTCATTGTGAAATTTGAAATTCTGCTAGATTTTCTTCAAAATCCACTAGATGAGGAATTAATAGGTGTTTTACAAAATTCGGCCAAAATACGGTCAAATAGTTTGACCGTGACCATCCATTTTTCCACGGCCAGGAGAAGTTTTTTACGGCCTAATTAGATAAATTTGGCCGTGGAAACGGCCATCTGGTAACCCTGATTATGAGTGACAAACTCTGCTTCGATATCCTCGTGGTATGCTACAGTGACGAGTATGTGCACCCAGTTGCTAGAAATCTGGGCGTTGCTTCGAGACGGGCTGCTGCTGCTGCCTCAGATGGGTATCTTCCTTTACTAGCTAGGAGTGTGTAAAAGGCGTTGATATCCGTTCTCATGTAGTTGGTGAAATCACGCTCACTTCCATCTTGTAGTTATCGTCATATGACTTCCCAATACTTCTCTCCTACTTAACCACTCGGTACACCAGATCGTTTTCTGCACTCTGTCCTTACTTTTGTTTTTGTTTTTTTTACAAATACAGCAATTAATATGTTATACAGCGCTACTTTCTTCTTTCCAACTGTGTTGTGCATCGTGATACCGCACTCAGGGGCTACCGACCACCTACTCAACAGTGTGGACAACATCACAGTCATGCCCGTCAGACTGTGCCCAGTGGCGCACCCAGGGGGGTTTCCTGGTTGCCCGGAAACCCCCCCTCCAGGTACTGCATGTTGCGGCCTACCCATACCTGACCTGGCGACACCTTAGTAACACGAAGGTTAGGTCAGTTTACCTGACCTCACCCCACGCCACGGTAACTTCCACCACTTCTGCCATTCCCACGCACCTGAATGCGCTTAATATACAGCACTGCCAGACAGTGTGAAATTGAGAGACTGACAGGTCTGACATTACTGCACATGCACCGAGATATACCAGTGGATATAAACCAAGTAATTGACACATTTGCACAGAGAAATCCCAGGAAGATGAAATTTGCCAATGTACTTGCAGAAAAATAAAGGCAATGTATTTTACGGGTGTAAAAAAACTGCTAAGCAAATTTTATGAGCTCTGTTAATGTTCAATGTTAGTTAGTCATTGTATTCAAGTATTAAAATGCTTAAGGATTGTTACACATTCAGTACAGTAATAACCATATTATATACTGTACTCTATATTTAGTGCAGTAAATTCATGTATTTTAAAATTGTGTAAATAAAATATTAAACAAAATTATGACTTCTATTATCCTGTAATATAAGTCTATATACAAAGATTAGGATGCTAAATTACACCATCTTCAACCTCAGATTATTTACTAAGATTCAGTGCAAATGGCGTCAAATATTGGTCAGATTTCAATTTTTTTTCCGGGGGGATCACAGTGCCCCCCCCCCCCAGCTGAAAGGGCTCGCTACGCTCGCCAGACTTCTCAGTAATTTGGAAACTCCCCGTACTCAATTTCTGGGTGCCCGGTAAGGGCACAGTCCGCCAGTCACTATCCGATAGTGTGGACGGGGCTTAATAAAGAAACACATGAATAAAGCAAGACGTGGATAAAAGAACAAATGAATAACGTGTCACATGAATAAAGTCTCACTTCCCTCCGTCTGGGTCAACGCCATCTGAGTGTCAGTAACATCACCACCTTGCCGCCTGGGGTCAACACCATCTGGTGGTCGGCAAGTTAACAACACTACCTTGCCGCATCACGACGTTGGAGCAAGAGTTAGAAGCAACCGTTGACCTCGGGGGTCGGGGTCCTCAAGTCGGTGAGGTATGAACAGAGATACTGACAGAACGTATGCTAGCACTTTGTAAAACCTGAGTTAAGTACTGCAAATGTGATATGTCTATGTTCCCCGCTCGGTTCATATGTTCAGTGTATAACCAAATATGCTTATGCAATGTACATTATTGGCGTGACAATAAACGGGAGTGTTTATGTATTATGTAATGAGGACATTCGTGTGTGTTCTTCGTTCCTGCCGCTCTCCTCACTCTAGTCCCATAGCTTCCTGTCGATGCATATCATAATTCTAACATTATTCAATGAATTTTTATGTACTACAAATCTCACCTGCAAGTAATCTTCCTTGAATACTTCATACATGGCTTGACAAGTTGCAGGTATTATGCGAGACAAACTTTGTTTTGATATCCTCGTTTTATACTAAAGTGACTGGAGGTGCAACCAGTTGAAAGACATATGAGCGTTGCCTCTAGATGAGCCTCTGCAGATATACTCTCCCTCATATTGGTATCCTGTTTTTTTATATATGGTTCCACTTTCGCTAGAAGTTTGTAAAAGGTGTTGGGGTCCATTTTCATGTAATTGGTGAAGTCTTGCTCATGTCCATCTTGCAGTTCACGCAAAATCGTGGCATGACTTCCCAATAATTTTCTTCGACCTAACCACTCTATGTACCATTCCCTTTTCTGCATTTGGTTCTTCTTTTTGCACATAGCAGCAATTATTATAGTACACAACGCTATGCTCTTCGTTTTAACTGTCCGGCGATTATGCCTGCGACACACCATGGTGATCGTACCGCACCCGCCACTGCCGACCACCTACTAGCTACCGGCGCCCAACTATGACTGCCGCCAACCACCTCCGTGTGTACAACAACACACAGGCTTTGCCCGGTAAACAGGCAAAGCCCGCCGGGCACTGGTCGATCGTGTGGACGGGGCTTAAAGGGTTACATGAATATAGGAACACTTAAAGGAACTCTTGAATAAAGGAACACGAATAAAGGACGACATTTAAAGGAACACATGAATAAAACAACACATGAATAAAGTGACACATGGATAACAGGAACACTTACAAAAAGAACCAAATGAATAAAGGAACACTTGAATTATGGAACACATGAATAAAGGAGCACTTACATCAAGGGACACATGAATAAAGGAACACGGGGATAAAGAAACACAGTGTTGTCATTCAGATTTAACTGTTACCCAGTTCAAGATAAGGCCAGGCCAAGGTGCAAATATTACAAGGGAAATTACAATGGGATGAGGGAAGAGATGAGGGGTATCAACTGGCCTGACTTATTAAGGTACAAGCACGCAGACACTACGCTGAATATCATAACTAGTAAAATGACCCATTTGATCGATAAATATATACCCAAGACCAAACCCAGTCCTTCTAGGAATACGAGGGGATCACAACACAACCATGCGGCGGTCGACAAAATTAAGAAGAAAACCGAGAAATTCAAGACGTGGGTTGGGTCCAACGATGAGCAAGACAGGAGGATGTATGCAAGAGCCAGAAACAAACCATAGATAGAGTGTAGGAGGGCTGAAAAGGAGTTCCAAAGGCTGGTTGCAAGCGAGGTCAAGTCAAACCCAAAGGCGTTTTACCGCTATGCAAAGTCGAAATTGAAAACGCGAGTAGGAGTATCAGACCTGAGGCTTGAAGATGGTAGTTACGCAGATTCTGACCAGGATAAAGCTGAGGCATTGAACAGCTTCTTTTCCTCAGTGTTCACAAGAGAGGATGCAACTAACCTTCCTGCGTTTGAGGACAGACGGTTCGACACAGCACTGACCCACATTTTGTTCACAGAAGAGGGTATTAGAAATAAACTGTCCAGGCTAAAGGTCCATAAGAGTCCCGGCCCTGACATGGTGCATCCTAGAGTGTTAAAAGAGTTGTGCAACGAGCTTGCAGAGCCCCTGAAGATCCCGTTTTGTAAATGCCTGGATGAACAACTGGTCCCCAGTGAATGGAAAGTGGCTTATGTGAGTCCTATCTTCAAGAAGGGCGATCGTCACTCCACGAACAACTATAGACCGGTGAGCCTGACCAGCATAATATGTAAAGTACTTGAGAGTATTATCAGAGATGCAGCAATGGAACATCTAATACAAAACAACCTTGTAAAAGATTGCCAACACGGTTTTATGCCGGGGCGCTCTTGCTTAACACAATTGCTCAAGGTATTGGATATTTAGATCCATATTCTGGAACGGGGTGGTAATATCAACAATATTTACCTAGATTTTGCCAAGGCTTTCGACAGTGTACCCCACTAAAGGCTGAAAATCAAACTGGAAGGGTACGGAATTCGGGAAAATGTCCTAGAGTGGATAGAAGACTTTCTACATGACTGCAAGCAGTGTGTGGTGATTAATGGCACGAAATCGTCATCTGTACCTGTAACAAGTGGGGTACCAGAGGGCAGTGTATTGGGCCCGCTGTTGTTTGTTTGTTTCATAAATGACATGCCTGACGTTGTACACTCCTCCATACAAATGTTTGCCGATGACGCCAAGTTATTTCGGGAAATTAAGAACCAAGCGGACTGTGAAGAGCTGCAGAAGGACCTCTGTGGGCTCCAGGAATGGTCGAAGAAATGGCTGCTGAGATTTAATGTCACGAAGTGTAAGAGGATGCACCTGGGGCGTACCAACGGTAAGGAGGCGTATCATATGTCCCAACGGGATGAAGAAACTGCACTAGTTGAGACTATGTGTGAGAAGGACCTAGGTGTGTATGTTGACAATGAGCTGAAGTTCTCGGGCCATTGTGAGAAGAAGGTAAATCAGGCAAATAAATTATTGGGTCTTATAAGAAGGTCGTTCAGATATCTAGACGGTCCGTCCCTCGTAACGATCTTCAGGAGTGAAGTGCTTCCCCATCTGGAGTACTGTCACCCCATCTGGTCCCCGAGATATGCTAGGGACTGTCAGTTGGTTGAAAATGTTCAAAGGAGGGCCACCAGACTGGTGCCTGCACTTCGGCACCTCAGCTACCCTGAGAGATTGGAGAGCCTGAACTTGCCTAGCTTATACTACAGACGGGCAAGGAGGGACCTAGTTGAGGTGTATAAGCATCTTAGGGGGCACTACTCAGTTGAGTGTCCTTACTTGGAGCTGGCGGACGCTCGCCCCACAAGGTGTCACAGCCCAAGATTGAAGAAGCGCAAGTCCAGAAAACCGTGAGGGCAAACTTTTTCGGAGTGAGGGTTGTAAACTCTTGGAACAATCTACCAGAGAGTGTTGTGACGGCACCGAGTGTGAGCTCTTTCAAGACAAGACTTGACCAACACTGGAGCGGGTTCAGGTACATTCAGGAGCCGGTGCATGTCCAGTATTTGCCAACAGTGCGTGACAGAGACGTGACCGATCGCCCGGGCGGCTAGCGAGCCGATCTTTTGGTGAAGAAGATAAATGAAAAGAGACGTGACCGATCGCCCAAGCGGCTAACAAGCCGATGAGTGGCGAAGAGGATAAAGTAAAAGTATGAATAAAGGAACACATGAATAAGGAACACATGAATAAAGGAACACATGATTAAAGAAACACAGGGATAGGGGAACACTTACATAAAGAGACGCATGAAAAAAGGGACACATGAATAAAGGAACACTTCCTTACAGAGACACGTAAATAAAGGGACACATGAATAAAGGAACACTTCCTTAATGGGACACGTGAATAAATGAACACATAAATAAAGGAAGATTTGCATAAAGAGACAAATGAATAAAAGAACACATGAATAAAGGAACACTTACATAAAGAGACAAATGAATAAAAGAACACATGAATAAAGGAACACTTGCATAAAGAGACACATGAATTAAGTAGCACATGAATGAAGTAGCACATGAATGAAGAGACACATGAATAAAGAAACACTTACATAAAGAGATACATGAATATAGGAACACATGAATAAAGGAACACTTACATAAAGAGACACATGAATAAAGGAACACATGGATAAAGCAGCGCATGAAAAAACTTATAAATCGTGTTGAAAACTCTCGCTACATATGACAATCACTTCTCTTCTTGCTTTTCCCCATGCCTTTCTTTGTCTTTTCATTTTCTTCTTTATCGTTCTAATACTTACATTGCTAACAATATCTATATACATCTTTCCTGTAGCTTTCTGACCAATTTATCAGCCATTTCATTTAGATGAATCCCCACACGTGATGGAATCCATAAAAACTGCACAGTACATCCCATTTCTTGCCAGTCGTTTACAGATATTAACAATATGAAAGTTATTGGATTTTTACTCTGCAAGGCTTCCAAAACACTTTTACTATCAACAAAAATATATGTTTCTTTACATTTCTCTATAGCAACCTGGAGGCCTTAACAAATTGCGTGTAGTTCAGCCAACGTGGATGAGGTGTTGTTACTAATTCTTTTACTAACTCATTGATAAAATATTCCCTTATAAAAACACCACATCCCGCTTGACCGTTACTTAATACTGATCCATCACAATATATAAGTACAGTGTTTCGCCTGGGAAAACTATTTATTTGCTCTAAAAGACATTTCGTCAATAACTGGGATGCCAATCATCTTTTTTCCCCTCAAGCTGTAAAATATATACTATAATGCATCCTTCCTGCCATGGTCTAAACCTTAAATAAGTGTGTAATGAAATGCAATATTTATCTACTTCATACTTCATCATGATATTATACAGTAGCCTTGTATACTTGGACACATTACCAAGAATGTACGGGACAACCTATTATCTCCTCCTCTCCTAATGGTCCTAAGAGTAGCGGCAACAGCAAGTTCCTTTACTCTATGTTCTTTACTTGATAAATCTAACTCCATTCTCATTATTTCAATTCTAGTATTCCGTTGACAACCTAAAACGATTCTAATGGCCTCGTTTTGTATCACTTCATGCTTTTGAATAACTTTCTTACTGTACATTATAAGGATGGGAGCTGCATAGTCAATAAATGAACGTATATTGCTGATATAAACCATCCTTAAAACAGGAATACCTGCACCATTTCCCTTCCATGCCAAAGCTCTTAAAGGTCTTAAACGTCCTTTACATGCATTCTCCAGTTATTGCATCTCACGGACTTTACTGTTGGACTTATACTCAATGTGCATCCCAAGGAATTTGTAAACATCAACTTTTTCTCGCCTTAATCCATTCAAAAATAAATCCCCTTGTTCATAATTTCTGACCTGATATTTAGTCTTTTCATTGTTAATTACAAGGCCCATTCTACAACAAAGTGTACCCAATGCATCTAAAGCCTCTTGCATGTTTCTCATACCTTTACACTGTAAAAGTATATCATCAGCATATATCATAACCTGTGTGTCTCCAGGAAAATCGTAGCGAACCATTATGTTCATCAATATGTTAAAAGGAGTGGGGCTGAGTACTAGGGTGTGTCATACGGAGGCGAATTTTTTTTTTTGAGTTTGAAAAATCGGCCCATGGTATTAATGATGTAGTTCTATGTACAGAATCATGTGATATCTTCAGATTTGAAAAGTTTTCCTTTTTTGCTAGGTAAATTTTAACTTGAAATCTTATGAAAATTCAGTATTCCCACCCTTTTACCAACACCACTAAATAGCTTATTTAAAGTAAATTAATGTATCAGGTTAATTTATTAGGATGAAAATGATCCAGAATAGTGAAACGAATGATCTTGACACATTTATTAAATTTAATATTCCTTTAGAAAACAAAATCATCAAATACAAAAACCGGTTTTACTACTACGACCCGGTGTTGCTGCACACCATAGAGAACATGTCTTTCTTGCTTCTGTTTCTACTCATCACCTCCCTGCTGACCACCTGAGCTCGGATGTAGCCTTCCCTCCTCTCCTGGCTGTACACGTGACTGCTGGCCTCGCTCACTTGCTGTACACAACGCTCTATACTCTGGGTGTGCGAGGGCCAGGCAGGGACATGCATGGGGTTGTCCAGGAAAGCTCTGACTTGAACATTGGTGAGGCTGCAGGTAAGAGGGGGCTCACTGCCAGCCTGGATGTTATCCAGATCGATGAGATCAGTGAGGGTCTTGGCACCTAGATTGACTTCAGGAGTCTCCCTGACCCTGAAGGAATCATCACCAACTGATTCGTCATGCCCAGATCCTCTCATAAGTCTCATATCCAAGATCTTTTTGACTGCCACTCTTCTCTCCTCCTCATCCTTACTGCAGAGCATTGTCTGCAGAACTGCCTCGAGGATGAGAATACCAGGAAGATCTCCTCACAGTCTGCTCCACAATCTGAACAACCTTCCTTGGCTGACTCCTCAGGAGCTCAAGCTGGAAGAGAACATGCCTCGGACCTTCGGAGAACGATGACTTGACCTTGGTGTTGAACCAATTTGGCAAGTAGACACTCACGATGAATTGGACAATAAGTCTCAGGTTGTGAAGCTGGTTCCCTTTCAGTTTATGATGAGCGACCCAAATTCTGCAGAACCTGAGAGCCGTTGTGAGCCACCTAGAATGTGAGACTGGACCTATCTGCAGGTAAGCAAGTCTATCAGGCATGACCCCAGTTTTGATGGCACTGCAAATCATGTAACCATAGTACTGGTCAGTATTCAGGTCGTCAATGACAGTATGTGCAAGCTCAACGAGTGGAGGGCCAACTGTGATTTTTTCAAAGCTCGGATTTATTTCTAACTCAGTGGCAGAGTCCAGCATCTTGCCAAGAGGACCAGACCATCTGTTGTTTGAAAGAGTCTTGCCATCCAGCTCCTGGATCAGATGTCTGAGTGGCAACTCGTTGGTGTGGAGGTCACAAACAATCCAGACCAGCTTCCTCCCAATCTTCCGCTCTATCCACTGTATGACCCCCCCTTGCCACCCTGTGTTCGTGTTGGTGCTGTCCCCTCCAATGGCCTGCAGGGTCTGGTCTACGTTCCTCTCTCTGAGCCAGTTCACAATGTTATCTGCCACTATCTCAGCTGGTTTCCTGATGTCATCTTTCTCTGGAGTGAAATGCAACAAATACTTCCCTCCTGGTTCACTGCAGCAGGAGTAGTGTTCCTCCTTCACCATGGCAGGGAACAACTTGTCAGAATCTCCAACTTTCATGAACACTTTAGTGTCATCCCTTCTCCCATCAAAGAACAAACAATTGATTCCATTTTCTCTTATCCCCTTATCAAACTCCTCTTCTAGGTTACTGACAAGTTTCTCCTGAGCTCTCCTTACTTTGTTATGATCTATCACCAGGTGAACATCATCAGGTGTTATCAAACCACCGTCAACCCAGGCAGCTGTTGCTATCTCTGCAGTTTCTCTGAGACCAGTGTGGTGTCGCATGCTGGCCAGAGCTATGCTCGGGATATCTTTCCTATTTCGAATCTTATGCCTGGAAGGTTTGGGATTATTATTTTCTGGGTTAGGGACAAAGTCACCATTCTCCTGGTCAGCACTCGGATCAGCCATGGGGAAGTCATTAAACTCTGAATCAGCTTGACTCCAATCATCGGCCTTTTTTACCTCACCCTGGGCCTTCTCAAGTCTCTTTTCCTCGGCAACTCTTCTCCTCTTCTGTCTCTCTGTGGCAGCCTCCTGTCTCTTGGACTCCGGAATATCTTGGCTAGAAATCATGAGAGCCCCTATACTGCCAGTCTTCTCTCTGTGCTTTGACAAATGCCAGTTCGATCACAGGAATCTTCAGTTCACGCTTGCAAATACAGGAGATGTGGGCCTCGGATTTACAGTCACGATCGCATCCAAACTCAGGACAGAGAACAATTGGGCACTTGCAAGTAATTATGTCAAATAACTAGTCCAGTTGCTTGGCAAGCTGTCCTTAACTGCAAGTTTTCCTCTCCCAAGAGAGATATCTCTTGCCTTTTCCCAACTGGCTAGCAGTCTCTCACTAATCTTCTTCTGACTTGTTATGACTGGAGGCTTGAACTGAGCGTTAGCCAGAGTGTACTGTGCCAAGACAGCTTTGGTCATATCACTGGCAATGTCTTTGTTTGTGTAAGTTCTTTGGTTCTTTTCACTGATTTGCCTGATTAAAACACCGTATCTCAAAGCATCTCTCAATGTAAACCTCCGACTTCAGGAGCTCTCTCCCAGACCCAAGATAGTGACTGAGATGGCTGGATTTTTGGTTCCTCGTCCTGACACAAGCAGCCATCGCAAATATTATCAACTTATAAATGCATCAGAATCTGAAACAGAAAAAAATATTGTTAGTTGGGTTGTTAAATAATGAAGTCAGAAAGCAATGTTCACTGTTTAATTGTAATGCACTAATGCAGCTGTACGTTAGATTTTCGATAAATTTCACGCTAAAATTTACCTAGCAAAAGGTTGCAAAATATTGAAACTGAAATTATTTTCTGTTTATATACACTAAAATCTACCAAAAAAGTGATGGGCCATTAGTTTTAGCTGATCTTCCCTCCTATGACACACCCTACTGAGTACACCTCCCAGTGGAGTCCCACGGAAGGTATGATGAATGTGACGGGGGGTGTGGAGGTGACGGAGGGTGTGATGGATGTGACGCAGAGTGTGGAGGTGACGGAGGGAGTGGAGGTGACAGAGGGTGTGATGGAGGTGACGGAGAGTGTGATGGAGGGGATGGGGGGGTGTGGTGGAGGGGATGGGGGTGGTCGAGGTGATGAAGGGTGTGATGGATGTGACGGGGGGGGTGTGGAGGTGACGGAGGGAGTGGTGGAGGTGACGAAAGATGTGGTACAGGTGACGGAAGGTGTGAGGGTGGTGATGGGGGTGGTCGAAGTGACGGAGGGTGTGGTGGAGGTAATGGATGCGGTAGTCCACACACACACACACACACACACACACACACCCATTACCAAGCACTACCTAAGTTCTCAAAGACTTGTTTTTTAATTGTTTTCCTTGTAATTAAGGAATCAACAACGTATAATTATAAGACTTAATAAGGAGAGAACAACAACTATCCTAGTAAGAGAGATATACTATAACACCAGAGTTAAGAGTGAAGGCACTGTAATATACGGACTTCTTTAAATGTGGAGGACAAAAAGGATTGTGTGGCCAGCCATCCTTAAGTCTGTTACCACCATATATTACAATAACAAATTCACGGATGGTTATATTAATTCTTTTTAGTGAACTGATTCTGCCAATTACTGCAAGTCGTTCCTGAAACTCGAGGGTGTTGTGTTGACCATGACTATGACAGCGGAGGTGAACATACAGTAAGTATCTGTGCACGAAAGGCATTATAACGTCGCTGGAGAAGTTCCAACTAATGCTTCATAAAGCAATATTCGCTAACAGAAGCTGTAAACAACGATGAAAAAATAAAAGTTAATAATAGAAAAATATCAACTTTAGTACGTAGATAACATCGGTCTTACTGTAGATAGTGAAAAGGAGCAAGAAAAGCTGGATGCCAAAAATCGATAAATATGGAATTAAAGTAAAGACTACTTACAAATTAAAAATAAATCCCCAAAATAGGATTTATGGTAGGTAACAGGATTTTTTGTTTGTATCAAACATAAACTGTGATGATCGATGCAAAACGTAAACTTAAACGTTAATTGGTCAAGTAAAAAGAGTATTAAATACTGTAGTTTTAAAGAAGTATTTAAATAGTCAGTGCTAATGTATATGGGTCAGCAGCGTGGACACTGAGCAGACAAATGAAGGTTAGTGACCATCGAGAAGTTGCGCTACAAATTACTTACACTACTTGGAAACTATATTAAGTTGGTTGGAGCAGCGAGAGGAATGTTTAAAGTTTATACAATTTGTCCATATAGGTGGAGATCAGGCGATAAGGGTAGACGTATTGATGGGCAAATTGATGCCAAGTGGGCCAGGGGAAGGCAAGGATTGGGATCGAAGATTTACAGAAAGTTTTGGTCCGAGGAGAGATACAAAATGTGGGAGGATTGACAAAGATGACCCGAAAAAGTCTGAAATGGAAGGCAATGGCTGCCAACACTCAGATAAGAGGATGGCACCTTGATTGGTTGACTGTGATTAAAATAAAATTGTCGTTTGTAGATCACACAGCATAGACGACAAAGTCAGCTAAGAGAATCAGGTGATAAATCTGGTCCAGCGATCCTTCACTCTCTTAGATGTAAGATATTTTATTATATTGCTCAAGGTCTCTTTTCGAGTATACATTCAGTGTTTCTATGTAGCGACCCTATAAGGTGAAGGACAGCCACATAATGGAAAGTGTTCAGGGAAGATAGAGGAAACTAGTAGCCGAGCTAAACAAGACCACATAAGAGAGTTGAAGATTACATCACAGGTTTACCACACAACACGTGGGAATATGACGGAGACAATTATGATTATGTAAAAAATACGATTATCAGGAAATTGTTAAACACACGTGAGAGCAACGAGCAGTAATGCAGAAATGTGGAACAGCTTAGTTAAGTGGCTGGTTACACCTAAAAAAATATACAAATATTTGAGAGACGAATTGACAGAACAAGATGTGAATTCTTACAGAGAAATGAGTAAAGGTAGGAGAGTAACCAGCCACAAACGGGGAAGGAAGAGTCGAAGAGGAAGAGAGGGCATGTCAAGGTCTAGCAGCTCACTAGTGTCGCTTGGCAACCACCCAGGAATACACACAAACACACACATACACACACACACACACACACACACAAGTCGTCAGTATAGCGTTAGCGACTTACCAGAACAAGAAAACTGCTTACCAGTATCATAAAGTAGGACACAACGCAGTAAACAACTTCTGACCCTCCAAGTAACAGTAACATGCGGTAGTGTGTAATATAACATCAACACCGCAGTACGTGTGTACAGTAACAACAACACTGCAGCCCGTGTGTACAGTAGCACCAACACTGCAGCACGTGTGTACAGTAACACCAACACTGCATTACGTGTATAAATCAACACTGCAGCATGTGTGTGTGTGAAGAAACACCAACACAGCAGCAAGTGTAAAAAGTAACACCAACACCGTAGTATATATATAGCAATACTTACACTACAGCATGTGCGTGTGCAGTAACACCAGCACTGCAGCATGTGTGTACAGTACCAGTAAAACTGCAGCATATGTGTAAAGTAACACCAACGCTGCAGCATGTGTGTACAGTACCAGTAACACTGCAGCACGTGTGTACAGTAACATTAACACTGCAGCACATGTGTATAGTAACACTAACACTGCAGCACGTGTGTACAGTAACACTAACACTGCAGCACGTGTGTATAGTAACACTAACACTGCAGCACGTGTGTACAGTACCAGTAACACTGCAGCACGTGTGTACAGTAACATTAACACTGCAGCACATGTGTATAGTAACACTAACACTGCAGCACGTGTGTACAGTACCAGTAACACTGCAGCACGTGTGTACAGTAACATTAACACTGCAGCACGTGTGTACAGTAACACTAACACTGCAGCACGTGTGTACAGTAACATTAACACTGCAGCACGTGTGTACAGTAACACTAACACTGCAGCACGTGTACCCAACACTGCAGCACGTGTACAGTACCAGTAACACTGCAGCACGTGCACAGTAACAACACTGCAGCACGTGTGTATAGTAACACTAACACTGCAGCACGTGTGTACAGTACCAGTAACACTGCAGCACGTGTGTATAATAACAGTAACACTGCAGCACGTGTGTATAGTAACACTAACACTGCAGCACGTGTGTACAGTAACACTAACACTGCAGCACGTGTGTATAATAACACTAACACTGCAGCACGTGTGTTATAGTAACACTAACGCTGCAGCACATGTGTATAATAACACTAACACTGCAGCACGTGTGTACAGTAACACAACACTGCAGCATGTGTGTATAATAATACTAACACTGCAGCACGTGTGTATAGTAACACTAACACTGCAGCACATGTATAGTAACACTAACGCTGCAGCACATGTGTATAATAACAGTAACAGCACGTGTGTATAGTAACACTAACACTGCAGCACGTATAGTAACACTAACGCTGCAGCACATATATAACACTAACACTGCAGCACGTGTGTATAACGTAACACTGCAGTAACACTGTATAATAACACTGCACGTATGTATAATAACGCAGCACGTGTATAATAACACTAACACTGCAGCACGTAACACTAACACTGCAGCACGTGTGTATAATGACACTAGCACTGCAGCACGTGTGTATAATAACACTAACACTGCAGCACGTGTGTACAGTAACACTAACACTGCAGCACGTGTGTATAATAACAGTAACACTGCAGCACGTATGTATAATAACACGAACACTGCTGCACGTATGTATAATAACACTAACACTGCAGCACGTGTGTATAATAACACTAACACTGCAGCACGTGTGTACAGTAACACTAACACTGCAGCACGTGTGTATAATAACACTAACACTGCAGCACGTGTGTATAATAACACTAACACTGCAGCACGTGTGTACAGTAACACTAACACTGCAGCACGTGTGTACAGTAACACTAACACTGCAGCATGAGTGTGTAATAACACTAACACTGCAGCACGTGTGTACAGTAACACTAACACTGCAGCAAGTGTGTACAGTAACACTAACACTGCAGCAAATGTGTAAAGTAACACCAACACTTCAGCACGTGTGTATAGCAACGCTAACACTACAGCACGTGTGTATAATAACACTAACACTGCAGCACGTGTGTACAGTAACACTAACACAGCAGCACATGTGTATAGTAACTCTAACACTGCAGCATGTGTGTATAATATCATTAACACTGCAGCACGTGTGAATAGTAACACTAACACTGCAGCACGTGTGTACAGTAACACAACACTGCAGCACGTGTGTACAGTAACACTAACACTGCAGCATGTGTGTATAGTAACACTAACACTGCAGCACGTGTGTACAGTAACACAACACTGCAGCACGTATGTATAATAACACGAACACTGCAGCACATGTGTACAGTAACACAACACTGCAGCATGTGTGTATAATAATACTAACACTGCAGCACGTGTGTTATAGTAACACTAACACTGCAGCACATTTGTATAGTAACACTAACGCTGCAGCACATGTGTATAATAACAGTAACTCTGCAGCACGTGTGTATAGTAACACTAACACTGCAGCACATTTGTATAGTAACACTAACGCTGCAGCACATGTGTATAATAACACTAACACTGCAGCACGTATGTATAATAACAGTAACTCTGCAGCACGTGTGTATAGTAACACTAACACTGTAGCACATGTGTACCATAACACCAACACTGCAGCACGTGTGTATAATAACACTAACACTGCAGCAAGTGTGTACACTAACACTAACACTGCAGCACATGTGTACCATAACACCAACACTACAGCACGTGTGTATAATAAAAACTAACACTGCAGCATGTGTGTACAGTAACACTAACACTGCAGCACGTGTGTATATTAACACTAACACTGCAGCACGTGTGTTATAGTAACACTAACACTGCAGCACATGTGTATAGTTCACTAACACTGCAGCACGTGTGTATGATAACACTAACACTGCAGCACGTGTGTTATAGTAACACTAACACTGCAGCACATGTATAGTTCACTAACACTGCAGCACGTGTGTATAGTAACACTAACACTGCAGCACGTGTGTATGATAACACTAACACTGCAGCACGTGTGTTATAGTAACACCAACACTGCAGCACGTGTGTACAGTAACACAACACTGCAGCATGTGTGTATAATAATACTAACACTACAGCACGTGTGTTATAGTAACATTAACGCTGCAGCACATGTGTATAATAACACTAACACTGCAGCACGTATGTATAATAACACTAACACTGCATCACGTGTGTATAATAACAGTAACACTGCAGCACGTGTGTACAGTAACACTAACACTGCAGCACGTGTGTATAATAACACTAACACTGCAGCACGTGTGTATAGTAACACTAACACTGCAGCACGTGTATGATAATATCTGCCAACACTGCAGCACGTGTGTTATAGTAACACTAACACTGCAGCACATGTGTATAGTCTACTAACACTGCAGCACGTGTGTATAGTAACACTAACACTGCAGCATCGTGTAATAGTAAATACTCAACACTGCAGCACGTGTATAATAACACCAGCCACCGCAGCACGTGTATAATAACAGTAACACTGCAGCACGTGTACAGTAACACTAACACTGCAGCACGTGTGTACAGTACACAACACCGCAGCACGTGTGTATAATAACACTAACACCGCAGCACGTGTGTATAATAACAACAGTAACACTGCAGCACGTGTGTACAGTACACCAACACTGCAGCACGTGTGGCACAACACTAACACTGCAGCACGTGTAGTATAGTAACACTCAACACTGCAGCACGTGTGTACAGTAACACAACACTGCAGCACGTGTACAGTAACACAACACTGCAGCAATGCGTGTATAATAACACTCAACACTGCAGCATGTATAATAAAAGTAACACTGCGTTACGTGTACAGTAATACCAACACTGCAGCACGTGCGTGCAACACAACACTGCAGCATGTGCGTATAGTAACAC
>NW_024748502.1:8177051-8200626 GCF_018991925.1 Homarus americanus | reverse complement strand
CAACACTGCAGCACGTGTACAATAACACAACACTGCAGCACGTGTGTATAGTAACACTAACACTGCAGCACGTGTGTACAGTAACACAACACTGCAGCATGTGTGTATAATAATACTAACACTGCAGCACGTGTGTTATAGTAACATTAACGCTGCAGCACATGTGTATAATAACACTAACACTGCAGCACGTATGTATAATAACAGTAACACTGCAGCACGTGTGTATAGTAACACTAAGACTGCAGCACATTTGTATATTAACACTAACACTTCACCACGTGTGTATAATAACACTAACGCTGCAGCACGTGTGTACAGTAACACTAACACTGCAGCACATGTGTACCATAACACCAACACTGCAGCACGTGTGTATAGCAACGCTAACACTACAGCACGTGTGTATAATAACACTAACACTGCAGCACGTGTGTACAGTAACACTAACACTGCAGCACATGTGTACCATAACACCAACACTACAGCACGCGTGTATAATAACACTAACATAATAACAGTAACACTGCAGCACGTGTGTATAGTAACACTAACACTGCAGCACGTGTGTACAGTAACACTAACACTGCAGCATGTGTGTATAATAATACTAACACTGCAGCACGTGTGTTATAGTAACACTAACGCTGCAGCACATGTGTATAATAACACTAACACTGCAGCACGTGTGTACAGTAACACAACACTGCAGCATGTGTGTATAATAATACTAACACTGCAGCACGTGTGTTATAGTAACACTAACACTGCAGCACATTTGTATAGTAACACTAACGCTGCAGCACATGTGTATAATAACAGTAACTCTGCAGCACGTGTGTATAGTAACACTAACACTGCAGCACATTTGTATAGTAACACTAACGCTGCAGCACATGTGTATAATAACACTAACACTGCAGCACGTATGTATAATAACAGTAACTCTGCAGCACGTGTGTATAGTAACACTAACACTGTAGCACATGTGTACCATAACACCAACACTGCAGCACGTGTGTATAATAACACTAACACTGCAGCAAGTGTGTACACTAACACTAACACTGCAGCACATGTGTACCATAACACCAACACTACAGCACGTGTGTATAATAAAAACTAACACTGCAGCATGTGTGTACAGTAACACTAACACTGCAGCACGTGTGTATATTAACACTAACACTGCAGCACGTGTGTTATAGTAACACTAACACTGCAGCACATGTGTATAGTTCACTAACACTGCAGCACGTGTGTATGATAACACTAACACTGCAGCACGTCTCTGCCGATACTTACTAACACTGCATCACGTGTGTACAGTAGCACCAACACTGCAGCGCATTATTGTTATAGTGCTTTACTAACACTGCAGCATATGTATAGTAACACTGCAGCACGTGTGTACAGTAACACCAACACTGCAGCACATGTGTAATAGTAACACCAACAAGTGCAGCACGTGTGTTATAGTAACACTAACACTGCAGCACGTGTGTATAATAACACTAACACTGCAGCACGTGTGTTATAGTAACACTAACACTGCAGCACATGTGTATAGTAACACTAACACTGCAGCACGTGTGTACAGTAACACTAACACTGCAGCACGTGTATATATTAACCTCTACTGCAGCACGTGTGTATAATAACACTAACACTGCAGAACGATGTATAATAACACTAACACTGCAGCATGTGTATATAGTAACACTAACACTGCAGCACGTGTGTATAGTAACACTAACACTGCAGCGCATGTGTATATACTAACACTGCAGAACGTATGTAACACTAACACTGCAGCATGTGTGTATAGTAACACTAACACTGCAGCACGTGTGTATAATAACACTAACACTGCAGCCGTGTGTATGGTATAACACTGCAGCACGTGTGTATAACTAACACTACTGGCATGTGTGTATAGTAACACCTAACACGCGGCATGTGTGCTTACTCTGCAGCATGTGTGTTAAACACTAACACTGCAGAACGTATGTAATAACACTAACACTGCAGCACGTGTGTACAAGTAACACTAACATTGCAGCACGTGTTAATACACTAACACTGCAGCTATTGTATGATAACACTAACACTGCAGCATGTACAGTAACACTACTGCAGCGTGTGTGCAGTAACACTAACACTGCAGCATGTGTGTTATAAACTGCACTGCAGCGGTACAGTAACATAACACTGCAGCATGTGTGTATGTACACTAACACTGCAGCGTGTACAGTAACACCTAACACTGCAGCACGTGTATGCAAGTATAACACTGCAGCATGTGTGTATAGTAACACTAACACTGCAGCATGTGTATAATACTAATACTGCAGAACGTATGTATAATAACACTAACACTGCAGCACGTGTGTACAGTAACACTAACACTGCAGCACGTGTGCAATAACACTAACACTGCAGCATGTGTGTATAATAACTAACACTGCAATATTATAATAACACTAATGCTGCAGGCATATGTATAATAACACTAACACTGCAGCACTGTGTACAGTAACACTAACACTGCAGCACGTGTATCAGTAACACTAACACTGCAGCACGTGTGTACAGTAACACTAACACTGCAGCACGTGTGTAAATAACACTAACACTGCAGCATGTGTGTATTAACACTAACACTGCAGCACGTGTGTATAATACTAATACTGCAGAACGTATGTATAATAACACTAACACTGCAGCATGTGTGTATAGTAACACTAACACTGCAGCACGTGTTTTACAGTAACACTAACACTGCAGCACGTGTGTACAGTAACACTAACACTGCAGCACATGTGTATATACTTACTGACACTGCAGCACGTGTCTTATAGTAACACCAACATTGCAGCATGTGTGTTATAGTAACACAAATACTGCAGCACGTGTGTATAATAACACTAACACTGCAGCATGTGTGTATAGTAACACTAACACTGCAGCACGTGTGTACAGTAACACAAATACTGCAGCACGTGTGTATAATAACACTATAATAATACTAATAATAATAATAATAATAATGATAATAATAATAATAATTAACGGTTAATTGAAAGAGCTTGGCAGCCAGAAGCCTCAAAATATACAGTTACATATCTGGGGAATGGGTTTCCAATTACAAATAATAAACAAATAACATAAGTGATATAAATAAGATATATAATAACTAGATGGGGAAAAGCTCAAACTACAGGGCATTTCAACATAGTGACAGTGCAAGAATTAGTATTTACTGGGAGTGAATACACTGGTTTATTACAAGTTATTGATAATTTTTACAATGGTTGGGACTGGGCTGTTCTTATAGCGATCAGTTCGTGCACGTATGGGCTGGATGCGGTTGTGGTGTCGAACAGCAATTCTTGGGCTAGGGATCTGAGGTCGTAGTAGGAGCCGGTGTCGAGGATGGTGTAGAAGCTTCTTACCAAATTTGCAGATGAGGTCGTGGTGGTGATCAGTGAGAGTCAAGGGTCAGTGTGTTGAGCGCTTCTTGATGTGGAGTAGGAAGGGAGAGAATGATCTTGCATGCCCTCTTTTGCACTTTTTCTAGGTGTTTACGTTGTGTGGCGTTCAGGGAGGAAGACCAGGTGGGGGAGGCATAGGTGAGCTTAGGAAGTATGAATGTTGAGTAAACACTAAGGAGCTCGGGTGCAGGAACTCCGAGGGACTTGAGTCGGTGGAGGAGGTGGAGACGGAAACTGGAGGATTTGACAACTTCACTAACACTGCAGCACGTATGCATAATAACACTAACACTGCAGCACGTATGTATAATAACACTAACACTGCAGCACGTGTGTATAATAACACTAACACTGCAGCACGTGTGTATAGTAACACTAACACTGCAGCACGTGTGTATAATAACACTAACACTGCAGCACGTGTGTACAGTAACACAACACTGCAGCACGTGTGTATAATAACACTAACACTGCAGCACGTATGTATAATAACACTAACACTGCAGCACGTGTTATAATGTATAACACTGCAGCACGTGGTATAGTAACACTAACATGCAGCACGTATAGTAACATAACACTGCAGCACGTGTGTACAGTAACACAACACTGCAGCAGCGTGTATAATAACACTAACACTGCGCAGCGTGTGTTATAGTAACACTAACACTGCAGCACATGTGTATAATAACATAACACTGCAGCGTGTATAATAACACTAACACTGCAGCACATGTGTATGTAACACTAACACTGCACCACGTGCGTATAATAACATAACACTGCAGCATGTTGTACAGTAACATAACACTGCAGCACATATGTTACCATAACACCAACGCAGCACGTGTGTATAGCAACGGTAACACTACAGCACGTGTGTATAATAACACTAACACTGCAGCACATGTGTATAGTAACACTAACACTGCAGCACATGTGTATAGTAACACTAACACTGCAGCACGTGTGTATAATAACACTAACACTGCAGGACGTATGTATAATAACACTAACACTGCAGCACGTGTGTAAAAACACTAACACTGCAGCACATGTGTATAGTAACGCTAACACTGCAGCACGTGTGTATAATAACACTAACACTGCAGCACGTGTGTTATAGTAACACTAATACTGCAGCACGTGTGTATAGTAACACTAACACTGCAGCACTATTGTATAGTAACACTAACACTGCAGCACATGTGTATAATAACACTAACACTGCAGCACGTATGTATAATAACACTAACACTGCAGCACATGTGTATAGTAACACTAACACTGCACCACGTGCGTATAATAACACTAACACTGCAGCACGTGTGTACAGTAACACTAACACTGCAGCACATGTGTACCATAACACCAACACTGCAGCACGTGTGTATAGCAACGGTAACACTACAGCACGTGTGTATAATAACACTAACACTGCAGCACGTGTGTATAATAACACTAACACTGCAGCACGTGTGTACAGTAACACCAACACTGCAGCACGTGTGTATAATAACACTAACGCAGCACGTGTGTATAGTAACACTAACACTGCAGCACGTGTGTCAGTAACACCAACACTACAGCACGTGTGTATAATAACACTGCAGCACGTGTGTATAGTAACACTAACACTGCAGCACGTGGTATATATGCACCAACACTGCAGCACGTGTGTATAATAACATAACACTGCAGCACGTGTGTATCAGTAACACCAACACTGCAGCACGTGTGTTATAGTAACACTAACACTGCAGCACGTGTGTATAATAACACTAACACTGCAGCACGTGTGTATAATAACACCAACACTGCAGCACGTGTGTATAATAACACTAACACTGCAGCACGTGTGTACAGTAACACCAACACTGCAGCACGTGTAGTTAGCAACGGTAACACTACAGCACGTGGTATAATAACACTAACACTGCAGCACGTGTGTTATAGTAACACTAACACTGCAGCACGTGTAATACCACACTGCAGCGTGTTTATAGCAACGGTAACACTGCAGCACGTAACACTAACACTGCAGCACGTGTGTATAATGACACTAGCACTGCAGCACGTGTGTATAATAACACTAACACTGCAGCACGTGTGTACAGTAACACTAACACTGCAGCACGTGTGTATAATAACAGTAACACTGCAGCACGTATGTATAATAACACGAACACTGCTGCACGTATGTATAATAACACTAACACTGCAGCACGTGTGTATAATAACACTAACACTGCAGCACGTGTGTACAGTAACACTAACACTGCAGCACGTGTGTATAATAACACTAACACTGCAGCACGTGTGTATAATAACACTAACACTGCAGCACGTGTGTACAGTAACACTAACACTGCAGCACGTGTGTACAGTAACACTAACACTGCAGCATGAGTGTGTAATAACACTAACACTGCAGCACGTGTGTACAGTAACACTAACACTGCAGCAAGTGTGTACAGTAACACTAACACTGCAGCAAATGTGTAAAGTAACACCAACACTTCAGCACGTGTGTATAGCAACGCTAACACTACAGCACGTGTGTATAATAACACTAACACTGCAGCACGTGTGTACAGTAACACTAACACAGCAGCACATGTGTATAGTAACTCTAACACTGCAGCATGTGTGTAACACTGCAGCACGTGTGTATAATAACAGTAACACTGCAGCACGTGTGTATAGTAACACTAACACTGCAGCACGTGTGTACAGTAACACTAACACTGCAGCATGTGTGTATAATAATACTAACACTGCAGCACGTGTGTTATAGTAACACTAACGCTGCAGCACATGTGTATAATAACACTAACACTGCAGCACGTGTGTACAGTAACACAACACTGCAGCATGTGTGTATAATAATACTAACACTGCAGCACGTGTGTTATAGTAACACTAACACTGCAGCACATTTGTATAGTAACACTAACGCTGCAGCACATGTGTATAATAACAGTAACTCTGCAGCACGTGTGTATAGTAACACTAACACTGCAGCACATTTGTATAGTAACACTAACGCTGCAGCACATGTGTATAATAACACTAACACTGCAGCACGTATGTATAATAACAGTAACTCTGCAGCACGTGTGTATAGTAACACTAACACTGTAGCACATGTGTACCATAACACCAACACTGCAGCACGTGTGTATAATAACACTAACACTGCAGCAAGTGTGTACACTAACACTAACACTGCAGCACATGTGTACCATAACACCAACACTACAGCACGTGTGTATAATAAAAACTAACACTGCAGCATGTGTGTACAGTAACACTAACACTGCAGCACGTGTGTATATTAACACTAACACTGCAGCACGTGTGTTATAGTAACACTAACACTGCAGCACATGTGTATAGTTCACTAACACTGCAGCACGTGTGTATGATAACACTAACACTGCAGCACGTGTGTTATAGTAACACTAACACTGCAGCACATGTATAGTTCACTAACACTGCAGCACGTGTGTATAGTAACACTAACACTGCAGCACGTGTGTATGATAACACTAACACTGCAGCACGTGTGTTATAGTAACACCAACACTGCAGCACGTGTGTACAGTAACACAACACTGCAGCATGTGTGTATAATAATACTAACACTACAGCACGTGTGTTATAGTAACATTAACGCTGCAGCACATGTGTATAATAACACTAACACTGCAGCACGTATGTATAATAACACTAACACTGCATCACGTGTGTATAATAACAGTAACACTGCAGCACGTGTGTACAGTAACACTAACACTGCAGCACGTGTGTATAATAACACTAACACTGCAGCACGTGTGTATAGTAACACTAACACTGCAGCACGTGTATGATAATATCTGCCAACACTGCAGCACGTGTGTTATAGTAACACTAACACTGCAGCACATGTGTATAGTCTACTAACACTGCAGCACGTGTGTATAGTAACACTAACACTGCAGCATCGTGTAATAGTAAATACTCAACACTGCAGCACGTGTATAATAACACCAGCCACCGCAGCACGTGTATAATAACAGTAACACTGCAGCACGTGTACAGTAACACTAACACTGCAGCACGTGTGTACAGTACACAACACCGCAGCACGTGTGTATAATAACACTAACACCGCAGCACGTGTGTATAATAACAACAGTAACACTGCAGCACGTGTGTACAGTACACCAACACTGCAGCACGTGTGGCACAACACTAACACTGCAGCACGTGTAGTATAGTAACACTCAACACTGCAGCACGTGTGTACAGTAACACAACACTGCAGCACGTGTACAGTAACACAACACTGCAGCAATGCGTGTATAATAACACTCAACACTGCAGCATGTATAATAAAAGTAACACTGCGTTACGTGTACAGTAATACCAACACTGCAGCACGTGCGTGCAACACAACACTGCAGCATGTGCGTATAGTAACACCAACACTGCAGCACGTGTACAATAACACAACACTGCAGCACGTGTGTATAGTAACACTAACACTGCAGCACGTGTGTACAGTAACACAACACTGCAGCATGTGTGTATAATAATACTAACACTGCAGCACGTGTGTTATAGTAACATTAACGCTGCAGCACATGTGTATAATAACACTAACACTGCAGCACGTATGTATAATAACAGTAACACTGCAGCACGTGTGTATAGTAACACTAAGACTGCAGCACATTTGTATATTAACACTAACACTTCACCACGTGTGTATAATAACACTAACGCTGCAGCACGTGTGTACAGTAACACTAACACTGCAGCACATGTGTACCATAACACCAACACTGCAGCACGTGTGTATAGCAACGCTAACACTACAGCACGTGTGTATAATAACACTAACACTGCAGCACGTGTGTACAGTAACACTAACACTGCAGCACATGTGTACCATAACACCAACACTACAGCACGCGTGTATAATAACACTAACATAATAACAGTAACACTGCAGCACGTGTGTATAGTAACACTAACACTGCAGCACGTGTGTACAGTAACACTAACACTGCAGCATGTGTGTATAATAATACTAACACTGCAGCACGTGTGTTATAGTAACACTAACGCTGCAGCACATGTGTATAATAACACTAACACTGCAGCACGTGTGTACAGTAACACAACACTGCAGCATGTGTGTATAATAATACTAACACTGCAGCACGTGTGTTATAGTAACACTAACACTGCAGCACATTTGTATAGTAACACTAACGCTGCAGCACATGTGTATAATAACAGTAACTCTGCAGCACGTGTGTATAGTAACACTAACACTGCAGCACATTTGTATAGTAACACTAACGCTGCAGCACATGTGTATAATAACACTAACACTGCAGCACGTATGTATAATAACAGTAACTCTGCAGCACGTGTGTATAGTAACACTAACACTGTAGCACATGTGTACCATAACACCAACACTGCAGCACGTGTGTATAATAACACTAACACTGCAGCAAGTGTGTACACTAACACTAACACTGCAGCACATGTGTACCATAACACCAACACTACAGCACGTGTGTATAATAAAAACTAACACTGCAGCATGTGTGTACAGTAACACTAACACTGCAGCACGTGTGTATATTAACACTAACACTGCAGCACGTGTGTTATAGTAACACTAACACTGCAGCACATGTGTATAGTTCACTAACACTGCAGCACGTGTGTATGATAACACTAACACTGCAGCACGTCTCTGCCGATACTTACTAACACTGCATCACGTGTGTACAGTAGCACCAACACTGCAGCGCATTATTGTTATAGTGCTTTACTAACACTGCAGCATATGTATAGTAACACTGCAGCACGTGTGTACAGTAACACCAACACTGCAGCACATGTGTAATAGTAACACCAACAAGTGCAGCACGTGTGTTATAGTAACACTAACACTGCAGCACGTGTGTATAATAACACTAACACTGCAGCACGTGTGTTATAGTAACACTAACACTGCAGCACATGTGTATAGTAACACTAACACTGCAGCACGTGTGTACAGTAACACTAACACTGCAGCACATGCGTACAATAAAACCAACACTGCAGCATGTGTTTACAGGAACGCTAACTATCAAGGCCTGGCCTGTAGGATATAAATCCTTTGCCAACCTAATCAGGATCTTATCAAAGGAAAGTCAAGAATCATGGGTTTCCAAGGGGTAATAAATAACCGGAAGAGAGGACATCTCTTTACTAAGGAATATTTTTTTTTTTACTTTGTCATCAATCCCACAAACATTAAATAAACAGCACTGGAGTCAAACACAATTACTAAAACAAAGCATAATCAATAAAACAAAGTGCAGTTATATCCTACGGCTGTAGGTGAATTTTCCTTCTCACCAGCACTGTAGAAAGTTCTGGTAATTCGGTGATGCGCCCCTCATCAGGGCGAGGTCCGAGTGAAGCAGTCGGGCTCGCCTCCAAAACTCTCAGGCGTCAGCTCTCAGGGGAAAGGTCCAAGGCAGCTTCCTCACTTGGCGCTGGCATTGGTGGAGGATGTCTTGCTACATTAGAGAGACACCAGAGCACGGACGGTCGATAGCGCTGGTGGAAGTGGTGATCACGTGGCAGCCGTGGCAGTAGCTGGAGTAGGAGACCCGAGTTGACAGTCGAATGGTGAAGGACCTGGGAATCTGCATACGAGCCCCATTAACACAACCAGAGAAGGAATAGAACAGCAGGTGAAGTAACGGCTATGGTGACAGCTGGGTCGTGTCTGCCCGGCGAAGAGGCAGCTGCGACCTTCTTACCCCCCCACCCCTGCAGCGTGGGGCCGTGAACAAGCAAACGAACAGAGGACAACCTACCCGCTCGTTACAGCCCTTACACTAACACTGCAGCATGTGTGTACAGTAACACTAACACTGCACCACGTGTGTACAATAGCACCAACACTGCAACACGTGTGTACAGTAACAGTAACAGTGCAGCATGTGTTTACAGTAACACCAACACTGCAGCCTGTGTGTACAGTAACACCAACACAGTAACACGTGTGTACAGTAACACCAACACTGCAACACGTGTGTATAGTAACACGAACACTGCACCATATGTGTACAGTAACATCAACACTGCACCATATGTGTACAGTAACATCAACACTGCACCATATGTGTACAGTAACATCAACACTGCCCCATATGTGTACAGTAACATCAACACTGCACCATATTTGTACAGTAACATCAACACTGCACCATATGTGTACAGTAACATCAACACTGCACCATATGTGTAAAGTAATGTTCACTGGCTGATGTCCCCGGCACCAACACACAGCACCTGCTCCCAGCACTAGTTCCCCAGCACCAGGTCCCCAGCACCAGGTCTCCAGCACCAGCTTCCCAACACCAGGTCCCTAGCACCAGATCCCAGCATCAGGTTCCCGGCAAAGGTCTCCAGCACCAGGTCCCCAGCACCAGGTCTTCAGCACCAGGTCTCCAGCACCAAGTCCCAGCACCAGGTCCCCAACACCCGGTCCTACCAGCTCCCCAGCACCATGTCTCCAGCACCAGGTCCCCAGCACCAGGCCTTCAGCACCAGGTCCCTGGGTCCCCAGCACCAGGTCTCCAGCACCAGGTCTCCAGCCAGGTCCCCAGTACCAGGTCTCCAGCACCAGGTCCCCAGCACCAGCTCCCCAACACCCGGTCCCACCAGGTCCCTAGCACCAGGTCTCCAGCACCAGGTCTCCAGCACCAGGTCCCCAGCACCAGGTCTAAGCACCAGGTCTCCAGCACCAGGTCCCCAGCACCAGGTCTCCAGCACCAGCTCCCCAGCACCAGCTGCCCAACACCCAGTCCCACCAGGTTCAGTACCAGGTCTCCAGCACCAGGTCCCCCAGCACCAGGTCTCCAGCACCAGCTCCCCAACACCGGTCTCACCAGGTCCCCAGCACCAGGTCTCCAGCACCAGGACCCTAGCACTAGGTCTCCAGCAGGTCCCCAGCACCAGGTCTCCAGCACCAGGTCCCCAGCACCAGGTCTCCAGCACCAGGTCCTTAGCACCAGGTCCCCAGCACCAGGTCTCCAGCACCAGGTCCCCAGCACCAGGTCTCCAGCACCAGGTCCCCAGCACCAGGTCTCCAGCACCAGGTCTCCAGCACCAGGTCCCTCACCCAGGTCTCCAGCACCAGGTCCCCCAGCACCAGGTCTCCAGCACCAGGTCCCCCAGGTCTCAGCACCAGGTCCCCAGCACCAGGTCTCCAGCCAGGGGTCCCCAGCACCAGGTCTCCAGCACCAGGTCCCCAGCACCAGGTCTCAGCACCAGGTCCCCCAGCACCAGGTCCCCAGCACCAGGTCTCCAGGCACCAGGTCTCCAGCACCAGGTCCCAGCACCAGGTCTCAGCACCAGGTCCCTCCCCAGCACCAGGTCCCCAGCAGGTCCCCAGGGTCTCCAGCACCAGGTCCCCAGCACCAGGGTCCCCCAGCACCAGGTCTCCAGGTCCCCACCAGGGTCTCCCAGCACCAGGTCTCCAGCACCAGGCCTCCAGGGTCCCCAGCGCCAGGTCCAGCACCAGCAGCACAGCACCAGCACCCACCAGCACACCAGGTCTCCAGCACCAGCACCAGGTCTCCAGCACCAGGTCTCAGGTCTCAGCACCAGGTCCCCAGTCTCCAGCACCAGGTCTCCAGCACCAGGTCCCCAGCACCATGTCTCCAGCACCAGGTCTCCAGCACCAGGTCCCCAGCACCAGGTCTCCAGTCTCCAGCACCATGTCTCCAGCACCAGGTCTCCAGCACCAGGTCCCCAGCAGCAGTCCCCAGCACCAGGTCTCCAGCACCAGGTCTCCAGCACCATGTCTCCAGCACCAGCACCAGGTCCCCAGCACCAGGTCCCCTGTCTAGCACCAGGTCTCCAGCACCAGGTCCCCAGCACCAGGTCTCCAGCACCAGGTGTCTCCAGCACCAGGTCTCCAGCACCAGGTCCCCAGCACCAGGTCTCAGCACCAGGTCTCCAGCACCAGGTCTCCAGCACCATGTCTCCACCAGGTCTCCAGCACCAGGTCTCCTCCAGCACCAGGTCTCCAGCACCAGGTCCCCAGCAGGTCTCCAGCACCAGGTCCCCAGCACCATGTCCCCTGCAGCCTCCCAACACCCGGTCCTGCTCCCCAGCACCAGGTCTCCAGCACCAGGTCCCCAGCACCAGCTCCCCAACACCGGGTCCCACCAGCTCCCCAGCACCAGGTCTCAGCACCAGGTCTCAGCACCAGGTCCCCAGCACCAGGTCTCCATCACCAGGTCCCCAGCACCATGTCTCCAGCACCAGGTCTCAGCACCAGCTCCCCAGCACCAGTTCCCCAACACCCGGTCCCAGGAGGTCCCCAGTACCAGGTCTCCAGCACCAGGTCCCCAGCACCAGGTCTCCAGCACCAGGTCTCCAGCACCAGGTCTCCAGCACCAGGTCCCCAGCACCAGGTCTCAGCACCAGCTCCCCAGCACCAGCTCCCCAACACCCGGTCCCACCAGGTCCCAGTACCAGGTCTCCAGCACCAGGTCCCCAGCACCAGCTCCCCAACACCCGGTCCCTGGGTCCCAGTACCAGGTCTCCAGCACCAGCTCCCCAGCACCAGCTCCCCAACACCCGGTCCCTGGGTCCCAGCACCAGGTCTCCAGCACCAGCTCCCCAGCACCAGGTCCCAGCACCAGGTCTCCAGCACCAGCTCCCCAGCACCAGCTCCCCAACACCCGGTCCCACCAGGTCCCAGCACCAGGCCTCCAGCACCAGCTCTCCAGCACCAGCTCCCCAACACCCGGTCCCAGTCCCCAGCACCAGGTCCCAGCACTAGGTATCAGCACCAGCTCCCCAACACCCGGTCCCACCAGGTCCCCAGCACCAGGTCCCCACGAGGTCCTCAACTCAGCCCCTTACTTTCCATAATACTTATCTTTCCTTCTTGTAACGTGGAGTACCTCCTCCCCCCCATTCTTATGTCAACAAGTTCATCAGGTTTCACTTCCAGATACATAATGTGTTTTTATGAAGTTTTGTAAGTTTTTTATCTATCTGTCTGCAAACCTGTCTGCCTGTCTCTGTCTATCTATCTATTTATCTATATAATTATATAGTATCTATTTGTCTCTCTGCCCATCAACTATATACCATTCTAATTTGTACAATAATCCTTTATAAAGACTTCACATGATGTCACAGTATTTTTCACATGTCCCTGTCACTCATGTGGTCGTCACTACTGTATACTGTTAAAGAAACATACTGTACGTCGTTATGGTCGTAAAACTGTCTACGTTTTCATTACACGTACCAGTAATGAGTACTGAACAGTGTAAAGGAAGATTGGGCGCTCTTGCACTTTGGCCACACGGAAACTGTCCTGGTGAAATTATAAAGATTATTTTATGGATTGTACTTGAGTGTGACATTAAAGAAAGGTTACTAGTTGATGTAGTTGGTAGCTGCTATCGTTCCAATGCAGTGAGTAGTAAGTGAAATAGCGAATAAGACTGAAGTAACCTTGAGTGTAAGGTCTAGTGAAAGGAGGGAAGGGAAATTTACAACCTTTTATATTTTTGTGTAATAACAGACATGGAATATGAGACGAGATAAAGACCTTTCAATGAAACTACGACTCAAAGTCTAATATATCAATATTAAGTCGCTAACAGTTACAACCTACGGCTATAGTGAAGGAGGCGGTTCACTTGGTGACGTTACTCTACTACTTCACATGCAAACGTTCATATCATAATTTTTTTTTTTTGTGAAAACACTGATTTTTTCTGGCTTTTGGTAATTGATTAGCTACTTCACGATGGTGCTGAGAGTGTCAGAGTAAATCCATAACATATAATTTGTTGAAAGGTAGAACTGAGATCAGGACAGGATAACACAGCCCTGCACAGTCTTATGAATAACGTTGTGTTATCTGGAAGTAATGAATTTTCATTTTCGTTCTTTGTGAATTGAGCAGAAATATCAACGAGTTAGAAGAAATAACTCATAAGGAAACTTTTACTAAAAATTGGCTATTTACACCACATGATTACGCCTGTAAGACAAACTGGCTATTTACACCACACGATCACCCCTGTAAGACAAACTGGATATTTACACCACATGATCACCCCTGTAAGACAAACTGGATATTTACACCACATGATCACACCTCTTTTGTGGGGGAGTAAACTGATAGTAAATAATCAAAATTATAAACTGGCTATAATAACTTCAGCAAAAACATAAATATCATACACTGACACACTTACTATGCATCAAATTTCACTTTTTTTTCTTCTAAATGTACAGTACTGTACAGTACAGTCAGGAGCACTAATTGCTACCCCATAGTCGCCGGAGCCATAGCCAGTGAAGGCCGATATTGACACAATGCAATTATACAACATCGACAGCCACGATAGTTTCAAAACTACCTAGCAGTGTTTAAACAAGGGAGAGAGAGAGAGAGAGATTTGTCAGATCACCAGGCCATCACTTGCTGTGGCTCCGGCTACTATGTGAGGTAGCAATTACTGCTCGTGATTGTACTTCCCATGGGACGAATGCTGAATGCAAATCGCAAGTGATCCAAGATGTGGCACATGGACTCCCAGCGTACATAGTAACAAACATCCTGCCCAGCCAGGACGAGACCAGAAGCTAAAGATGGTTGCTCAAGTGAAGAGACTGGCAAAGAAAGACGTTTTCAGATCAGCAACAACCATTGTACAGTACAACTGATAGTTCGGATAGCAACTTCAGTTGCTTACCCGAACAGCCTACCTAACCCCTCTAACTTTACAAGAGCTACTAACAGACAGAGACAAGGCAAGAGATCAAAGGATTCAATAGAACTCACTTTTGACCTGGATATAGATCACTTACTCTTTTTCTCCTCCAATTTTTTTTATTTTACTCTTATTTTTTCGCTCCCAAGTACCAGATGATTTTCTGTCCAATGCCATTACCTTTGATGATTCTCGCCATTGGGTCTTTTCAACTCCAACACAAAAGGAGATATAAAAAAAATACCAAGACTTGTTACTATGATGGAACTTTTCGTATTGTGATGGCACCATTTATTCAATCCACTCCTTTGTGAAAGACGAAGATGGAGGCAAAGTGAAACAGGTCCCACTCGTTTTTGCTCTAATAAACAGAAAACAGAAGCGAGGCTACAAGAAGGTCCTGGAGGTTAAAGACTTTGTTGGCAGATTTTGGGGTTGCTAGGTGGTAAGCAAAGCAACAGTTTTTTTTTTTTTTTGTTTTTTTTTACAGGGATTAGCCCACCCGAGCACAGGTCACTGACCCACATCGGGGCCCGGGGGATGAAAATGCAATAATAATAATAATAATAATAATAATAATAATAATAATAATAATAATAATAATAATAATAATAATAATAATAATAATAATAATAATAATAATAATAATAATAATAATAATAATAATAATAATAATAATAATAATAATAATAATAATAATAAAGAAATACAAAAATGAAAACAAATATATCAAAAGTGAGAAACAATTGAGACCCTGCAATTGTGTGTAAATGAGGCAGAAAGCAGATTCGCTTGGCCTTCGAGTGCCATACATGGCAAATGCAACCATCATCTCTTACATCAAGGAGGTGCTTGTGCTCCATTATCTTCAAGCAGAGCACACTGAGTCAGCATTTGAGATGCTCGTTATGCGCGCTGAGCCTACTGTTGCTGATGTTCGGGAGCTGGTTGCTTATATCAAGAACACATGGATGAACAGCTTTTCTGTGGAGGCCAAACACACGGAGTGTATTTAACAATAACGTTCCTACGAATAATGCTGTAGAGGGATGGCATAGACGAATCAACACTCGCGGCTGTGTGAATGAACACTTGTTCAAACTAATGGAATTACTACACACAGAGGCTTCACTTGTACCTCTGTAAATCCAATTAGTGAAAGAGCGTAACCTAAAGCTCTACCTAAAGAAATACATATCGCTTGTTCAATTTATGGGACCAATATATTAATAAAACAATAAAAACATCCCAGCTCCTGTCTGCATGTAGTCACTTTACAACACCAAATTTAGAATAAAATGTATAACTGATTTTAATAAAGAGCATTTTATTCTTTTGTGAATATGGTTTATACATGATTTTAGGCAATTATATAATTCTTTTGTGGATATGGTAAATTTATTTACTTATCTTAATGCATGTATAATTCGCTTACGGAAGATAATCTATACGGTTAATGTTTTATACTTATTATTTTCGGCCTAAACGACTTATGCCCTAAACTTCTAACGGTCTAAACGTCAGTGGGCCTAACAGGCTCGCGGCCTAAAATGAGTCCTGAACTCGATAGTTTGGCGTGTTTGGTACAGGCTTCATGGACGAAAATTCTGGAAAATACTTTGATCAATAACCTTGATAAAATTACATTTTACTGATGTAAGGTTGGCTGTAAAGCCATTTGGGGGGGGGGGTGAAGCGGGAGGAGAGGAAAGAGCAAGGAGGAGAGGGCGGGAAGGGAGGGAGGGAGAGGGAGCAGGAGAGGAGGGGAGGGAGGAAGGGAGGGAAGGGGAAGGTAGAGAAGAGAGAAGAAGGGGCCGGGAGGGAGGGAGGAAGGGAAAGGTGGAGCAAGAAGGCAGGAAAGAAGGGACAGAGAGAGGGGAGTGGAGGGAGGAAGGGGGAGGGAGAAAGGGGAAGGAGAGTGGGACCTGGGGGATGGAGGTGAGGGAAGAAGGAAAGAGAGGGGGAATGGAGAGGGAGGGAAGGAGGGAGGATAGGGGAAGTAGAGGGGGTGGAGTGGGAGGGAAGGAGGAAGGAAGGGAAGGAGGAAGGGGAAGGAGAGGGAGAAGTGGGAGAGGGAAAGAGCGAGGGAATGGAAGGGGAATGGGAGGGGAGGAATGGGAGGGAATGGAGGGGGGAAATAAGGAGGGAGGAATAAAAGGGGAGCGGGAGGAAATAGAGGGAGGAAAATAAAGAGAGGGAGGAGTAGGAGAAAGAGAGAAAGAGGGAGGGTATGGGAGTAGGAAGGAAGGTTTAGTTTTAGTTTAACAAATTTATTGACAAAGCTTGGAGTACAGTTTGCCTATTCTGAGTAATTCGGTCAGGTCCTGACACTGAGGGTGGTATCACTTCTCACTGTCCTTATGCTGGCCATACCGGTACCTCTTGTCACCAAATTTGTCATATTTACTAATGCTACAACTGCCAGGTCTCTCTGCATTTCTCAGTTCTTCTAGATCAGAGTTCATGATTCTGACTTGAATGTTTTTAAGTACAGCATTGGACAGGCCAAGGTCACGGTCAATATGTTCTTTCTTACATGCCACATCGGCGAGTCTATCAGCACAGTCATGATACCTAATTCCAAAATGGGATGGAATCCACACAAATTCGATACAAGAGTTGTTCTCATTGGCAGTTATCACATTTCTTTTAATATGACATACAACTTTAAACATAGAACCTGACGGGCTGTTCATTGATTTCAAAGCACTTTGAGAGTCAGAATATCAATCACTCCACCTCCATTTTCTTTAAGGTAGTCTGTGGCTAAGTAGATTCCAGTTAGTTCAGTTTGTGTTGTGCTGGCCCAGTTGTTCAGCCTTTGCTTGTTTGACACAATCATCTCTTTTTCTTTATATATTCCAATTGCACAGCCTGTTCTACCTGTGTTTGTCTGCACAGAACCATCAGTAAAAACATAACATTCAATTGATTAAAACTCTCTTTGTGTCTGTTAATAATTTCTAGTGTGACACATCTCATCACATCAGTGTTTAACATTTGCTTACTACCAACAGGGGTGTAATTAATAGGAACTTACATATCCAGCCAAGGAAAATGGCATTTAATGGGTTCGTCTGGGGTGATTGGGACATTCAGTTTCAAGAGATCTGCAACACTTTAATGAAGCCATGCCCCGAAGAGTCTTTTGTGGAAGGTTAGCGAGATAGGCGGGATTACTTAGATAGAACATCAACTCAGTGTGAGCTGTAGTTTGGGGACTATTGTTCGTCAAAACTTTGACACAAAACATGGTATTAAGTAGAGCTATCATCTCAAATAGGGAGGGCAGTCCGAGCTCTTTCCACATGTTTACAATTTTGGTTGATTCTGGGCATCCTAGAATGATGAGCATGGCTTCATTTTGCATTACCTCAAGGCTGTTGAGTTGTTTAGGCGGAATAGTCACAAGATGGAGAGCATGATAGTCAACTACAGAACGGATGAAGTGAAGATAGAAAGTACGAGCATAGGTGATGTTAATTCCATAGCCCTTGCCAACAAGGGTTCTGAGGGGTTTAATGCGCTGCATTAGTTTGGCACGAAGGTTGCTGACAAAGTTTGCATCATTCACACAAATTCCAAGATATTTATAAGAGCTACATAGTTCCAAGGGCATGCTGTTAATGTTAAAGTCAAGAGGCAGAGGGTGAGCAGGACGAGGATTGAGGACCCTAGTCTTGTCAACATATATTATGAGACCACATTCTACAGTCCTCTGAGCAAATGCATCCAGCAAGGCTTGGAGCCTGAACTTGGTGTGTTTCATAATGCATATATAACCAGCATAGCATAATACAGCCTCGTTTGACTGAACTGGAATGTCAGCAATGAGCTTGTGTATCCGTATATTAAAGAGCATAGAACTTAACACTCCCCTCTCAGGAGTGCCAAGCTCAAATGCTCTCATTCTGGCACTTTGGACTCCCCTAAACAGAACACTGGCATACCTGTCAGGAGGTTACCTTGTATGCCAAAATTAGCTAGTTGCTCAAGTATAATGTCTCTATTAGCTACATCAAAGGCTGATTTAAGGTCTATGAAGGCTGTTTGTGTCTTATCTTTTGAGTGAACAAGATATTCTCAAAGCAAGTCTGTGTGATGCGCCCGGGCATGAACCCATACAGATTAAGGGGCCAGTTTGTCTTTGACTTGAAACATGAGTCGGTTTGGGGAGTTAGCTTTACTGTAGGGTTTGGTACTATGTTTCCATGAGTCCATGTCTTAGGCAGAATACCCTCCGTGAGGCTCATTTGATACAGGTCAAGCAGTGGATGGTTAGGGACCTCATTTAACAGTCTCAGGGTGTTATAGGTTATGCCATCCTCACCAGGGGAGGATGATTCACCTTTTATTAGCGCTGTTGTTAGTTCGTGGTGCGTTTTAGGAAACTGGTCGGTAAGGTCTAGTGAGGAACAGGCTATTTCAATACTGAAACCCCTATTAATGTGTGTGGTTTTAAGATATTGCTGTATGTCAGGAGGCAGGGAAGTGATTTGTGACACACTAGACCATTGGCCTAATAGCATGTCAGCATATTCTGCAAGGCTGTGATGAAGTTGGACTGGGGTGGGTGACTTGGTAATGACTCTAATTTTGTTCCACACTTCTGCTAGATTGGTTGTTCTATTAATCCACTGTAAGAATTGTTCCCAATAGATGTTTCTCACTTGACCTTTGAGTTCAAGAAATGCTCTGTTAGCTTTGAGGAATGCCAGGAGGTTATCATTAGTTTTATTTTGCTTATAAGTGTTGGCAAGCTGTTCTACCTTCTCTCCTTCTTTGATGGGGATGGGGTCATGTATCCACAGAGGTGGTTTAGTGCTGCCCCCCCCTTCGTCTTTGACTTAACCCAGGTGGTATAATATGTGGTAATGACATTTACAAGATCACAGCAAAATTCATCCACTGACCCAGGTTTATATCCAGCATACCATATGTGGATGTAGGTCTTGAAGTGTAGTTTAAGATTATCTGGGATGTTAATTCTGAGCTTAGGATGGGGTTCACACTTGACATCAGCAACAGTGTATTCAGTAAGTATTGCATAATGATCACTTACTAGGTGGTCTGAGATGACCTTAGCCTTGACATTACTGTCTACTAGGTTATACCCAATCACATAATCAAGTCTGCCCCCCATCAGATGCGTCACTTTGTCTGTGTCGTATACAGTGATATTATGATTATTGATGTAATTCACGAACACCCTCCCATTATAGTTACACTGGACATCACCGAGGACAGTGTGACGAGAGTTAAAGTCACCCATACGCAGCATAGCATTGTTACCTGATGGCTTTGGTAACACGTCCGCTCGCAGCTTATTACACCGAACATATATGTTATACAGCAAAAATTGACTGTTTGCGGTTTTTACTGTAAATTGTTGATAGTGAATACCTTCATCACTGTGGGTTTTGATCCATTTACAGACCAGACTATTCTTTACATAAGTGAGCAGGCCACTTCCTGCTCCACTATTGTATGCTGTAAACCCAGCTATCCTGGGTGCAGCTTTACTCTGGGTGCTAGACGCGTAAGGTTTTTGTAAACCAATTACATCAATGTTAAAAACTGTAACAAGCCATTGTAGGTCATTAATTCTGCGGTTAACACTCCGGATGTTCCATGAAATGAACCTAAGCGTTCGTGTTACTCGTTCCACCTTGAACTGAGTATAGAGAGTCGCGCGATGGCTTCATAGATCAACCTGACCAATAATTTAACCGTTTCAAATTCATCACCCATGAAGTTCTTGATAATGCGTCTCACAGCCTTTATTCCAGTTCGATTTTTATACACAGGTTCCTTTATTAGTCCCGCGACTTCCTCCTCCGAAAATTTGGAAGAAGTACAGGGTTATGGACAGTTTTTAGACCTGGGATTATTAAAGAGACCACGCTGGCAGTCTGGGGCTCATTCTCCCCATTCATGCTTCCATCACTATCGGTCTCGCTCTGGCTACTCACCCTCCTCATTATGAGAGGAGGCACCACCTCCTTCAGAAGCTCCACTGACACTATCACTGCCATTGTTCACTAGTACGCTTACTTGGCAGGCTCTAACTAGACCTGCATTGGCTAACGAAGGAGAGTCACTGTGGCTGTTGACTTCAGGTGGTGGAGGCGATCCAGCCGCGTTGGCATCACTGATTGTGACCGCTATTGTGAGTGGAGGTGGCCTTCCAGGACAACCGGCCTCCTCCCTGCACCTGGGACACTGACTCCTGGGTGGGGAGTTGTGGCTGTTGATTTTAGGCAATGGAGGCGACCCGGCAGTGTTGGCGTTGTCGTCACTGAGTAGGACCGCTGTTGTGGGTGGAGGCGGCCTCCCAGGGCAACCGGGGTGCCAGGCCGTCACACCCTCCTCCCTGCACCTGGGACACTGCCTCCCAGGTGAGGGGGCCTGCTCTCTCCCCGCCCGAGAGGCAGCTTCATTGGTGGGGCAGCTCTTCGTGCTATGCATTCCTGAGCAGATGCTGCAGGTGGCTGTCTTGTGACAGTATTTCTCCACATGATTGACCCCAAAGCAGTTGTAGTACACCACAGGGGGAGGTGTCCACCGACTGATGTTACTAGGGGTACCATACTTGCCGAAGAAGCAATATTCCTCAGGAGGTGGTTCCTTCCTTTTCCAAACAATGATGATCCTACTAAGTTGTGCGCCATCCTTATAAAGTCTTCTTGCTCTGTGGATGCAGACTCCTGAGTATTAATGGGATGAGAGTGGAATGGAACACTGTTAATTATTCTGTGTGTGTGTGTTTATAATAATAATAATAATAATAATAATAATAATAATAATAATAAAAATAATAATAATAATAATAATAATAATAATAATAATAATAATAAATAATAAATAATAAATAATAAATAATAAATAATAAATAATAAATAATAATAGTAAATAATAATAATAAATAATAATAAATAATAATAATAAATAATAATAATAATAACACTGGTCTACAAAAAAATATTTTTTTTTCTGGCATGAAACCTTTTAACTGTTTTTTACTAACTTTAAGGTGCTGAATCCAAATCTGATCTCAGATTTGCTCCATCACGTAACGTTTTTGCGCTATCGGTATTCCCTATTTTGATGGATTTCACCAAAAATTCCGTTTTCAGAGTTTTTTGCAGGTTCGTGTCTAAAAATTGTGGTGGTTAATTTATATAACATAGTTATTTTGAACTTGTAATAAATCTAACTCCTCTTTTTTATCATTTTCAGGTGAAAACTGATAACCTGGCAATGGCTTCAACATCCCAATGGCTTCAACATCCCAAAGACGGAATTGCTGCAATGACCCAGATATATTCTGCTACATCTGTGGAAGCTATACTTTGAAAAGTCAAAGGCGCAACATCACCAGTTTTGTGAAGAGAGTGTACCTCGCTTACTTTAAAGTACCACTTGGAGACCAGGACAAAAGTTGGGCTCCTCACAAAGTGTGCAAAACCTGCCTGGAAACTTTGCGATCCTGGTCTCAAAGAAAGAATGCTAGACTTCAGTTTGGCGTGCCTATGGTTTGGAGAGAACCAACGAATCATTCAGATAACTGCTACTTCTGCCTCGTTAATGTTAAAGGTTTCAATAAGAAAAACAAACAATACCTGCAATACCCAAATATCCCATCAGCCATACGACCAGTTCCCCACAGTGAAGAAATACCTGTGCCAGAATTTACTGAGCTACCAGAGATTGAGGATATAGACCGGAATTCACCTGTTTCTACTGATGAAGATGAAGAGACTGATCTTTTCAAGCCAGTCTGCTGAATTGTTAGCTTCCAGGCTTCAAGAGAAACGACTCTTAAAACCTGGCACGAGTGTCTCCTTTTATCGCTACAGAGAAGAGCAACTGCGGAAGTACTTTCATTCATATGACCAGCTTGTTTTTTGTAATGATGTAGAAGGACTTCTTCTCTCCATGGGACTACCAGCATATGATAGTAAGGATTGGAGACTTTTTATTGACAGTTCTAAAAGGAGCTTGAAATGTGTTCTTCTTCATAACGGAAACAAGTATGGTTCAATTCCAATCGGACATTCTGTACAAATTAAAGAAGAGTATGAAAACATTAAGACTGTTCTAGAGAGGTTGCAATACCATGCTCATGAATGGTTAATTTGTGTGGACTTGAAAATGGTAAACTTTCTATTGGGCCAGCAAGGAGGGTACACAAAATACCCCTGTTTTCTGTGCTACTGGGACAGCAGGGCTACAGCAGACCATTGGGTGAAAAAGAATTGG
>NW_024748502.1:8122051-8172051 GCF_018991925.1 Homarus americanus | reverse complement strand
TCCTAGGTGACTTCAATGCCAGAGTTGGCAGAGATGCTGACATTTGGCAGGGAACCATAGGGAGAAATGGACTAGGTGAGGCAAGTGTAATCCCAACGGCCTACTCCTCCTCAGCAAGTGTGGAGCACACAACCTCACTATCACCAATACGATGTCTAGGCAGGCCGACAAGTTCAAGGGTTCGTGGCAACACCCACGATCCAAACAGTGGCATCTCATTGACTTCCTCATTGTCAGAGAAAGAGATCGCCCATATGTCCTCATCACCCGAGCCATGAGTGACTCAGACCACTGCGACACTAATCATCTGCTCGTCAGAGCCAAACTCTCACTTCACGTCACCCCAAAACGGAGAAGCAGCAAGCCTCCAGAAGAGTTTTTAACGAAAAGCGTCTGGAGGATCCAGCAGTAATACCTGCTTTCAGAGAGCAGCTCGAACACAGGTTGATAAACAACCCAACAATGAACAACGCAAATCCCAGTGCCGAATGGGGTATTCTCGACACTCTCGTGACAAAAACCTACAGGGAGACCCTCGGCCAGATCGAAAGAACACACCAGGACTGGTTTGATGAAAATGACCCGGAAATCAATGTACTCGTCGATGATAAACGTGCTGCTTTAACTGAATGACCGAAGAACCCTCAGTCTCAGACCAAAGCTGATACCTTTGTCACCTTTATCTGCACGGCTTACTTCACACCACCCAAACCACTAGTTAACCAGCAGTCAACCAGTAAGCACACGAGATATGAGATTGCTCTTGATTTGTGGAAAACCATTGCCGGCTGTTGGGGGCGCCATCTATGACAGGTGATGTCTATTCTAACCCTGGGATTGCAGGTCAGTCCTACACTCACCACTTCTGAGGCTTGTTCTCCCTGCCTACTCTGTCATAAAGTTGAGCGACTGTTAACTACACACAGCGGGATCTGCTGGCCAGCTATTTGTAATGTGTATTAGTACAGCTGAGTACAATATTTTTCACCCTTGTATATGTGTTTTGTGTTAATTTTGTTTTGAGAATATTATATAAAAATCACTTGCATATTTTTCACGTCCTACTATTTATACTGTGTTGGGTGTTGTCATGTCAACCATGAGTGTGGTGTCAAATATTCAATTAAGCAAAGTAATGATATAATAGCTTAACATACTGTACAATGAGAATCAATAACCAGAAAAGTTCACAGTACAGACTGTGTGAGGTATGTGTATGAGTGTGTATAGTGTGAGGTGTGTGTATGAGTGTGTATAGTGTGAGGTGTGTGTATGAGTGTGTATAGTGTGAGGTGTGTGTATGAGTGTGTATAGTGTGAGGTGTGTGTATGAGTGTGCATAGTGTGAGGTGTGTGTATGAGTGTGCATAGTGTGAGGTGTGTGTATGAGTGTGTATAGTGTGAGGTGTGTGTATGAGTGTGCACAGTGTGAGGTGTGTGTATGAGTGTGTATAGTGTGAGGTGTGTGTAGTGTGTATAGTGTGAGGTGTGTGTATGAGTGTGTATGGTGGAGGTGTTTGCATGAGTGTGTGTATAGTGTGAGGTGTGTGTGTAGGTGTTTAGTGTGGGGTGTGTGTGTATGAGTGAGTATAGTGTGGGGTGAGTGTATGAGTGTTTGTAGTGTGAGATGTGTGTATGAGTGTGTATAGTGTGAGGTGTGTGTATGAATGTGTATAATGTGAGGTGTGTGTATGAATGTGTATAGTGTGAGGTGTGTGTATGAATGTGTATAGTGTGAGGTGTGTATGAGTGTGTATAGTGTGAGGTGTGTTTGAGTGTGTATAGTGTGAGGTGTGTGTATGAGTGTGTATAGTGTGAGGTGTGTGTATGAGTGTGTATAGTGTGAGAGGGTGTGTTTGAGTGTGTGTATAGTGTAGGGTGTGTGTATGAGTGTGTATAGTGTGAGGTGTGTGTATGGTATGAGTATAGTGTGAGGTGTGTATAAAGTGAGTATAGTGTGAGGAATTACATGTGAGTGTATGGTATGAGGTGTGTGTATGACTGAGTATAGTGTGGGAGTGTGTGTATGCGTGTGTATGGTGAGGTGTGTGTATGATGTGTATAATGCCAGGTGTGCAGTGTGTATAGTGTGAATTAATAACTTATGATGTTTAGTATGAGGTATGTATAGGTAGGTATGAGTGTGGTGAGTGTAGGTGTTTGTGGTGTGAATGTGTGTGCTGTGTGTATAATTATGAGGTGTGTGTATGAATGTGTATGTGTGAGGTGTGTGTATGAATGTGTATAGTGTGGTGTGTGTGTGTGTGTATAGTGTGGTGTGTGTGTGATGTGTGGTTTGAGGTGTGTTTGAGTGTGTATAGTGTGGTGTGTGATTGTCTTTCATTAGGGGTGTACAGTGTATAGTGTAGAGATGTGTATGAGTGTGTATAGTGTGAGAACAATATGTGAATATTATATATAAACCATGGTGTGTGTGTATGAATGTGTATAGTGTGAGGTGTGTGTATGAATGTATACAGTGTGAGGTGTGTGTATGAGTGTGTGTGTTTGGTGTGTTTGATATGTATAGTGTGAGGTGTGTATGATTGTGTATAGTGTGAGGTGCTGTGTATATGGTGTATAGTGTGAGTGTGTGTATAGATATTGTATTGTACAGGGTGTGTGTGTATGAGTGTGTATAATGTGAGGTGTGTGTGTGAGTGTGTCTATGAGTGTGTATATTAGGGTGTGTGTTTGCATCTGTGTGTGAGTGTGGGGTGTGTGTAGTGTGAGGTGTGTGTATGAGTGTGTGTAGTGTGAGGTGCGTGTATGAGTGTGTATAGTGTGAGGTGTGTGTATGAGTGTGTGTAGTGTGAGGCGTGTGTATGAGTGTGTATAGTGTGAGGTGTGTGTATTAGTGTGAGGTGTGTGTATGGGTGTGTGTAGTGTGAGGTGTGTGTTTGAGTGTGTGTATAGTGTGTTTGTCAACTGTGACCTGTGGTGTAATGGTCAGCATGCTCGCCCTACAAACGAGCGGACCCGGGTTCGATCCCCGGGCAGGGTGAAACTAAGGGCAAGCTTCTTGACGCCATTTGCCTCTGTCTACCCAGCAGTAATTGGGAACGTGGATGTTAATCGATTTGCGGATTGTGTCCCGGGTAATGGTTAGTCAGTGCAGTTGTCCGGTCTTTTTGTACTATTCCTTGACACTGGGTCATACAGCTCGTTAACTTACGGTGTGGTTGTTATGTTGGCGACAGCTTCTACACCCTAAGTAAATTCACGCCTAGGTGGCCCTTGGGCCGGCCATCTTCATTACACGAGGGGCAACCATTATATTATTAGTAGAATAGTGTGAGGTGTGTGTATGAGTGTGAATAGGAGAGAGATGCAGCAGTGGAAGGAAGGATAAGGAGGGATGCAGCAGGGGGAGGAAGGATAAGGAGGGATGCAGCAGGGGGAGGAAGGATAAGGAGGGATGCAGCAGGGGGAGGAAGGATAAGGAGGGATATGGCAGGGGAGTTGGGATGCCAGAGGATGCAGCAGGGGGGGTATAGGAGAGGGATGGAGCAGGGGGAGGAAGGATGAGTAGGGATATTACAGGGTTAGGATAAGGAGGGACGCAGCAGGTTAGGAAGAGTAAGGAGGGATACAGCAAGGGGAGTAAAGATAAGGAGGGATGTAGCAAGAGGAAGAGGAAGGCTAGGAGGGATATTGCAGGGGGTAGGAGAAGGAGAAAGACGTGTTGCTGGAGAGCTGAGGGGAGGGGTAAGGAGGGGGTTGGAGGGTCTGAGGGAAGGGGTGAAGCATAAAGGGAATGGAAGGGTAAGATGGGGAGGGGGTGAAGGTAGGGGTGAAGCAAGAGGGGGAGGGGATATGCGGGGTTACAGCAGGGGGAGGGGGTACAGGGAGACTGCCGACAGATCATTAAGGTCACGAGGTCAAGGCTGTTTAACGAGTCATTAATCACCTGGTGGGGAGGTTAGCGAGGCATCAGTAATTAGTAATGTCGACGGTGAGTAAGAAGTTATACAGAAACTGCGTCACAAAAATAAGGGACTAAATATCAAATTTGCATGATATTCTGCGCCATTTGATGAAATTTCCGGTTGTTTAATCAGTGAAAATACAAGGTTTTACAGTATTGTACTGTACTGTATGAATATGTGACTGTGACCCCAGGCTGCGGGTTAAAGATGACCGCTGTAACACAGGTTTTGTCAATATTTTGATGTCGGACTCTCCTGACTGTGAAGTGAGTTTGGTCTTGTCGGCGTAGTTTTCAACAGCGGCACAAGTACAGTGCTGTGTCAGTGTGGGATTATGTTTTAACTCGGTCAGTAAGTAAAATTCTCCGTCATTGACAAATTCATAGAGTTGAAAATGTAGTTACGATGGCAAGGGTCTATGCACTGTAGCACTCATACTATAACGCAGATATAGGAAATACAGGATAGCGGAAAATCACACTGTAACACAAAGCTGTGAGTACAGTGTGGTAATGTTTTGCCCTGTAACACACAGTGATAGGCACAGGATCACGGTGGGGAAAATTGTATGACTGTGAAGTAAGTACAAAACAGCGGAGGTATAATGCTGTATAACATCTTGTGAACCGGATGATGAAGACAGGTAGGAGGATAACATTACTCGGACACACACATATACATGAAATATATATATATATATATATATATATATATATATATATATATATATATATATATATATATATATATATATATATATATATATATATATATATATATGAAAACGTGGATAACATAAATGATAAAATCACACAGGAAAAGGAAACAACAGAGCTCCAATTGTTTCATAATATATATATATATATATATATATATATATATATATATATATATATATATATATATATATATACATACATATATATATATAAAACAAAGAAGTATTTGTGTTCGTGTGTCCGCACGAGAATTTCGGAACCTACTTTACCGATCTGTAGTGATGATGGATGGTGTTATATGTAGCGATGATGATGGATGGTGTTATATGTAGTGATGATGGATGATGTTATATGTAATGATGATGGGTGGTGTTATATGTAGTGATGATGGATGGTGTTATATGTAGTGATGATGGATGTTGTAAAATGTAGTGATGATGGATGGTGTTATATGTAGCGATGATGATGGATGGTGTTATATGTAGTGATGATGGATGGTGTTATATGTAGTGATGATGGATGTTGTTATATGTAGTGATGTTGGGTGGTGTTATATGTAGTGATGATGGATGATGTTATATGTAGTGATGATTAGACAATAAAATAACAACAGTTTAATGCTAAAAAAAGTATACTTTGCTGTACCGTTGTAGTGGAACTTACATACTGTACACCGTTAATGAACTATTGGTGGAAGAATTGTTAGGGACTGAACAGTGACACAATGTGGAGCCTTCCAGAGGGTGGCGTCCTACCGTGCCCTAGCGAATGAGCCACCCAGACCAAACTTGGCATGGATAGCAAGTGTCATGTGGGGATCTCAAAAAAAACCCAACCAACCCGATCCGAGACACCCAACCCGAGCCGACCCGTTAAACCACACAGAGGTTGAAAAGGATGTGGAAATATTGTAAATTCCTCAACTGAGCTCACTAACATGGTCTACCCAAACATTATCTACCACCACAAGGATCACAAGTGGTTGCGTGAACGCGCAATTCTGGCACCAAAGAATGAAACAGTGGCTGAAATCAACATGACTCTACTCAGACAGCTTCCAGAGAGTGAGACCTCATTCAAATCTGTTGATGCAGTAATCGACCAGGACCAAGCAGTCCAGTACCCTGGAGAATTCCTTAATTCTTTGGAGCCCGCTGGAATGCCTCCTCACCGCCTCACTCCCAAGATTGGAACTCCAATAATGCTCTTAAGAAATCTTGAACCTAGCGAAAGAGCCGCCCGGAGGGCGGCGATTCCGCTAGTATATATATATATATATATATATATATATATATATATATATATATATATATATATATATATATATATATATATATATATATATATGCTGATAACCACAAGGAAAAGAAAACACGAAGTTCCCAAGCGCTTTCGTGTAATTCACATCTTCAGGGGTGAGTACAAACTAAAATAGAAGTGCAGAACAAGTTATATATATACAGAGGACTGTGAGAACAAGTCCACAGAGATCAAGTATAGGTAATGAATGACCTTCCCAATCTTTACAAAAGCACCCCATACGGTCGGTAGTCAGGTCAGAGGGAAAACTGACCCAACCTTCTTACAAATCTTCTTAATTACAAAATTGTCCAATTTGTACATACCGTTACTCATATTCATGTTAACGGATTCGGTATGTTTAATGAGACTAGATTCTATGATGTTCCTACTGTCAATTGAATTACAAGGTAATATTGAGGAGGCATTATCCCAGTCAATGCAATGCTTATTATCCCTCAAATGAACGAACAGAGCATAGGATTCCTGGCCTGTCCTAACACTGTATTTATGTTGTTTAAGTCTAGTTACAAGATCTTTACCTGTTTGGCCTAAGTAAAACATATTACATTCCTTGCAAGGAACTTTATAAATGCAGCCATTTGTATTATTGGGGGAGTTCTTGATTAACATCTGTTTAACAGTGCATGAGTTTTTAAATGCCACATTGACGTTCCAGGTTTTTAGTTGTAAAGGAATTTGAGAGAAATTTTTGTGAAATGGCAATATTAAGATATTCTTATGGTCATAAGAACATAAGAACATAAGAATGGAGGAAACTGCAGCGGGCCTATTGGCCCATACTGGGCAGTCCCGTTTACACCCAACCCCTATTGCTCATATGAGCATCCAACCTATGTTTGAAGCAATTCAGCGTATTCGAGTTAATGATGATATTTGGTAACTTGTTCCATTCATCCACTACTCTGTTTCCAAACCAGTGTTTACCTATTTCACGCCTAAATCTAAATTTGTCTAATTTAAAACCATTGTTACGAGTTCGCTCCTGGTTGGATAATTTGAGTACCTTTGTAATGTCCCCTTTGTTTAGCCCTGTCTTCCACTTATACACCTCTATCAGGTCGCCCCTCGCTCTACATCTCTCGAGGGAGTGCAAATTAAGATGCTTTAACCTGTCTCTATACTCAAGGTTCCTAATGCCCCGGATTAGTCTTGTCATTCTCCTCTGAATTCTTTCCAAGGATTCTATATCCATTCTGTAATACGGTGACCAGAACTGAACTGCATAATCCAGGTGTGGTCTCACAAGAGCAAGATACAGTTTTAGGATGGCCTCGCTAGTCTTGTAACTAACACTCCTTTGTATGAACCCAAGTACTTTATTAGCCTTGATACGAGCAAAAACACATTGTTTACTTGGCTTAAGGTTCCTACTTATCATTACTCCTAAATCTCTCTCGCAGTCGGATTTCTCTATGGCATCGTTGTTCATCTGGTATCTGGTTTTCCTGTTTACATCTCCTATACTGAGTACTTTACATTTGTAGACGTTGAATTTCATCTGCCATTTTTCAGACCATTCGAAAAATTTGTTTAGATCTTCCTGTAGTTTTGCCGAGTCCTCGTCAGATTTAATAACACGTCCTATTTTAGTGTCATCAGCAAATTTACTTATGTTGCTGTCTATGCCGATATCTATGTCGTTTATGTATATAATAAATAATAATGGTCCAAGTACTGAGCCTTGGGGAACTCCACTTGTGACGTTGCTCAATGGGACTTAGTGCCGTTAATGCTCACTCGCTGTTTCCTGTCCTGTAACCACGCCCTAATCCATTTAAGGATGTCACCTTTGATGCCATGAGCTTCTACCTTTCTAATTAGTCTTTCGTGGGGACTCTGTCGAAGGCTTTGCTAAAGTCGAGATATACCACATCATAATTGTGCCCCTCGTCCACCGATTCGAAAACTGATGAAAAGAATGTTAATAGATTAGTTAGACATGAACGCCCGTGAAGCCATGCTGGGAATCATTGATCAATTGTGCTTCTCCAGGTGATTTCGAATAGAGTTTGAAATGATTGCTTCCAGTAATTTGCCTACTATTGATGTTAGACTGATTTGGTAGTTAGAGGATAGTGATCTATCCCTTCTTGAAAATCGGTATTACATTCGCTATCCTCCAGGATTCTGGTACTACACCTGTTTTAAGGACATGTTAAACAACTTTGCTAAGGGCATACTAAGCTCTTCCTTACATTCCTTTAATACTCTGGCAAATATCTCATCGGGACCAGGTGACTTATTAGGCTTTAGTTTGTCTATTTGCTTACTAACATCGTTACTAGTCACTACTATCTCACTTAATTTGTTTTCTTCACTATCTCTGAATAGAGTCGGTGCCTCGGGTATCATGTTTAGATTTTCGGTGGTGAAAACTGTTGAAAAATATTTATTCAAATTATTGCTCATTTCTCCATCGTTATCAGTGAGCTCGCCGGAGTCTGACCGTATTGGTCCAATCTTTTCTCGTGTTTTAGTTTGATACATTTGGTAGAATCCTTTGGGGTTTGTCTTCGCCTCCCTTGCTATCCTTACTTCATTATTCCTCTTTGCTTTCCTTATCTCGGTTTTAACTCTACTCGCCAATACCCTATAATAGTCCCGGAGGTGAATTTCGCCACGATTTATCCTTCTACCTATAGCCTTCCTTTGGCCAATGATGTTCTTTAAGTAATTATTTATCCATTTAGGGTCATTGTTGTCTGATCTGAGTTTTTTGTATGGTATGTTCTGCCTTTGTGCATTAAGTAACTCACTATTTTAAATTATCGTGGAACTTCGGCAATCTCAGATCTCGTTATCAGGTCAGTGTCATCTGTCAGGTTCACGGCCAAAGCGCGACACCCCCTCTCTCAGCTGCCTCTTTAAACTGTCAAAGGGATTTGCCCTTCTGAAATCTGGTACTTTTAGTGGAATTTTTCCTTACGTCTGCCCTGAAAATCTAGCACAAGATCTGAATTTCTTTGTGATCGCTGTTTACGCAAGTTCCGTTTCCCTACCTCGACATTGCCTAATGAGGTTTTTCTCTGTTCGTCAGAACTAAATCCAGTATATTATTACCCGTGTGGGTTCGGTTATATGTTGACTTAGAAACAGTCATAGATCGTCTCGAGAAAATCCTCTGATTCTGAAGTTACCCGTAAGGACAGTCAATCTATTTGGCCAAGGTTAAAATCGCCTACCTACAGACTTTTGTTGTGTATGGAAGCCCTCGCATTTCATCCCAGATAAGTCGCTCATTGGCCTATCAAGATTGGGGGTCTATATATTACCCTGTGATTAATTTTTCCCGACCGTCGCTTAATTCTATCAGAAATTGTTTCTGTATTCCTCTCAGTTTTTATTTCCTTATTTATTTCACACTTCAGATTATTCTAACATAGATTACCCTACTCCGCCTCCTTTTCTGGTCTTGCCCTATCGGTATGGAACAGTTTGCTTAACCCACCAATTTAATTATTCGACTGGTAATTCACGTGTGTCTAGGATTTGATCCATGTTTCAGTGAATGCAATTATATCGATTTCTTCGGTACATACCAGGCCTTAATATCATCCATTTTGTTTCTCATGCTTCTACTGTTATTCGTAGTAGTAGACATTTAAGTTAGTCGTGTTCACCAAGTCTTTCCCTTACCGCGTTTAGTTTTTCAACTCCCTGTCTAATTTAGTTTTGTCATCATTCCTAGCTATTTCCCTGTAATCTTTCGCCTTGTTTGCCGCTCCCTGCAGTCTCCTCCACCCCCGTGCTCCTATGGGCTTGGGATCAGTTCTATGTATGTATATATAATTCTTGCCACACCTTCTGTGTCCATAAACTCTTGCCTGTGTCCATAACTCTTGCCACACCTTCTGTGTCTCTAACTCTCACACCCTTCTCCCTAACTCAGCCACACCTTCTGTGCCCATAACTCACACCTTCTGTGCCCATAACCTTGCCACACCCTCTGTGTCCATAACCTTGCCACACCCTCTGTGTCCATAACTCTGCCACACCTCTGTGTCCATAAACTCTGCCAGTCCATAACCACACCCTCTGTGCCCATACCCTTGCCACACCTTCTGTGTTCTAACTCTACACCTCTGTGTCCATAAACCTGCTCATCCATAACTCTTGCCACACCTTCTGTGTCTCTAACTCTTGCCACACCTTCTGTGCCCTAACTCTGCCAAACCTTCTGTGCCCATAACTCTTGCCCACACCTTCTGCCCCATAACTCTTGCCACCTTCTGTGCCCATAACCTGCCACCTTCTGTGCCCATAACCTGCCACACCTCTGTGTCCTACTCTTGCCACACCCCCACCACCTTCTTTCTATGATAGAATGTAGGTTGTTAGACCTTTTTTCCAAGTATCGATCCTTCGTAGTCTCGGACAACCTTTTGAAACCACTTATTAATTATTGTTTTATAGATATTCTGGGAGGTAGTTGTCATCTGGTCTAGGTTGGGGAGATACCTCCCCTCAGGTCACTATTTACAGGCTTGGGTTCCCAACCTGGTGCTCAGAGCACTATTGTGCTCCCCTATAGTCTGGCGGTGCTCTTCTATATTTCTTAATATTGTTCTACATCGTGCTCGAAGAACTGATGCTCGCGAACACTATTTTAATCATTGTCGGGAAAATTGTTAAAATAAAGATTTCTTGAATTATGATAAATTTTGACACTTGACACCACTTCATTTCTGACCAAACATCCATCGCTGGTCATTCTGGCACTGGCCATTTTAAATACATTTGAATAAAGTGCGTACAGTATATTTAATAACTCGTACTCACATAACGAATATGAATAAAAGACAAACAATTTAAATAATTTAGTGGATAGTACCGGCTTATGCACAAACATACAAATTTATACTAAAACTGCGAATGGTCTATGTCTCGACTTGTAAGGCACCAGGTCTCGAAAAGCAGGTCTCGGTCTGGGTCTCGACTACGGCGCAGGTCAGCCTTGCCAAACTCTTCTATGTTCACACGATCCTGACCACACCCTCTTATGTATCATGGATCCTCACCACACCCTCTTATGTATCATGGATCCTCACCACACCCTCTTATATCATCAGATCCTCACCACATCCTCTTATGTATCCTGGATCCTCACCACCCTCTTATGATCATGGATCCTCCACCACCCTCTTATGCATCATGGATCCTCACCACACCTCTTATGTATCATGGATCCTCACCACCCTCTTATCCTGGACCCTCACCACACCCTCTTATGTATCCTGACCCTCCCACCACCTCTATGTATCCTGGATCCTCACCACACCCTCTATGTATCCTGGATCCTCACCACACCCTCATATGTGATCCCTCACCCTCTTCATATATCCTGGATCCTCCACACACACCTCTTATGTATCCTGGACCCTCACACCTCTTATATATCCTGACCTCACCACACCCTCTTATGTATCCTGGACCCTCACCACACCTCTTATGTATCCTGACCTCACCACACCTCTCTTATGTATCATGGATCCTCACCACACCCTCTTATGTATCATGGATCCTCACCACACCCCTCTTATGTATCATGGATCCTCACCACACCCTCTTATGTATCATGGACCCTCACCACACCCCTCTTATGTATCATGGATTACTACACACCCTCTTATGTATCATGGACCTCACCACACACCCTCTTATGTATCATGGACCTCACCACACCCCTTCTAAGTATCATGGATCCTCACCACACCCTCTTATGTATATGGATCCTCACCACACCCTTCATGTATCATGGATCCTCACCACACCCTCTTATGTATCCTGGATCCTCACCACACCTCTTATGTATCCTGGATCCTGACCACACCCTCTTATGTATCATGGATCCTCACCACACCCTCTTATGTATCATGGATCCTCACCACACCCTCTTATGTATCCTGGATCCTCACCACATCCTCTTATGTATCCTGGATCCTCACCACACCCTCTTATGTATCATGGATCCTCACCACACCCTCTTATGTATCATGGATCCTCACCACACCCTCTTATGTATCCTGGACCCTCACCACACCCTCTTATGTATCCTGGACCCTCACCACACCCTCTTATGTATCCTGGATCCTCACCACACCCTCTTATGTATCCTGGATCCTCACCACACCCTCTTATGTATCATGGATCCTCACCACACCCTCTTATGTATCCTGGATCCTCACCACACCCTCTTATGTATCCTGGACCCTCACCACACCCTCTTATGTATCCTGGACCCTCACCACACCCTCTTATGTATCCTGGACCCTCACCACACCCTCTTATGTATCCTGGATCCTCACCACACCCTCTTATGCATCATGGATCCTCACCACACCCTCTATGTATCATGGATCCTCACCACACCTTCTATACTGCGGATCCCACCACACCCCTCTTATATCATGGACCCTCACCACACCCTCTTATGTATCATGGATCCCTCACCACACCCTCTTATGTATCATCATGGACCCTCACCACACCCTATGCATCATGGACCCTCACCACACCCTCTAAGTATCATGATCCTCACCACACCCTCTTATGTATCCTGGATCCTCACCACACCCTCTTATGTATCCTGGATCCTCACCACACCCTCTTATGTATCCTGGATCCTCACCACATCCTCTTATGTATCCTGGATCCTCACCACACCCTCTTATGTATCATGGATCCTCACCATACCCTCTTATGTATCATGGATCCTCACCATACCCTCTTATGTATCCTGGATCCTCACCACACCCTCTTATGTATCATGGATCCTCACCACACCCTCTTATGTATCCTGGATCCTCACCACACCCTCTTATGTATCATGGATCCTCACCACACCCTCTTATGTATCATGGATCCTCACCACACCCTCTTATGTATCCTGGATCCTCACCACATTCTCTTTTTTATAGTTAGAGCAAGAGGTGGGGTTAATCACCCGTCTGAGGCCAAAAGGCTTAATGGTATTTTTGAAATGTATATTACAGGAGTATGTAAAATACCATTTCTTACTTGATACAGCCTGGCCGAAAACCTATGTGAAAGGGTTAAAAATTGTACCGCGCAGTGGCGACTTTTCTTACACACAGGGAAATAACATCGCCATAATTGCAAGTTGACCTAATTATTTTGTGCAATTCTGTTGGAATTTTATAAGTAACAAAAATACACATTATAAAAACCATAGAAACATAGACATTACATTAAAACATATTAAAACCATAGAAACATAGACATTACATTAAAACATATTAAAACCATAGAAACATAGACATTACATTAAAACATATTAAAACCATAGAAACATAGACATTACATTAAAACATATTAAAACCATAGAAACATAGACATTACATTAAAACATATTAAAACCATAGAAACATAGACATTACATTAAAACATATTAAAACCATAGAAACATAGACATTACATTAAAACATATTAAAACCATAGAAACATAGACATTACATTAAAACATATTAAAACCATAGAAACATAGACGTTACGTGAAACATGTTAAAACCATAGAAACATGGACGTTACATTAAAACATGTTAAAACCAGAAACATGGATGTTACATTAAAACATATTAAAACCATGAAACATAGACATTACATTAAAACATATTAAAACCATAGAAACATAGACATTACATTAAAACATATTAAAACCATAGAAACATAGATATTACATTAAAACATATTAAAACCATAGAAACATAGACATTACATTAAAACATATTAAAACCATAGAAACATAGACATTACATTAAAACATATTAAAACCATAGAAACATAGACATTACATTAAAACATATTAAAACCATAGAAACATAGACATTACATTAAAACATATTAAAACCATAGAAACATAGACTTTACATTAAAACATATTAAAACCATAGAAACATAAATATTACATTAAAACATATTAAAACCATAGAAACATAGACATTACATTAAAACATATTAAAACCATAGAAGCTGAGTTATCACATTAAAACAAAATTCTGGTATCATGGTGCATAAGTAAAAAATGCTTAATACCCCTGATTTATATCATTTTAAATTCATATAGAATCACACTTTAGTACAAGATAAACTGTAGACAAACTGTTTGATTACAATCTTTGAATTATATGCCTATGACAAAACGTGGTTATATCATACCGTACCTGCCCTTTAAGGGTATTAAAGTGCACCAAAAGAAGGTACAATGCCATTATTCTTATACAAATAATAATCAATCCGAATCTTATGAAACAATCATAAGGTTCTTATTCATCATGCCTCGTACCCGAGAACTAAATAAACAAATCAAGCAATTCAAGTAGAATGTCGTCCACAGCATTATATAGTTACAAAATGAATTAAGCATTTGTGAGTATGCATCAGTCAAAATCATAATTTGACTCTCCTGATGATTCATATGTTAATTTATCTCCATTAACATCTGTAGATAACATGGTTGTGTCATCCATTGCTACATATACGAGTACTTCCTGTGGAATCTGATCACCTTCAACCCATTTTATTGTGTACCGCCTATGTTCAAGTTCTCAGCCGCTGTCTTGTGCTTGCCACTGTACTGGAGTTGTTGTGTCTGCCTTCTTCCATACTGATACCTACATAGTTTGCACGCTTAATTTTTTCAGCCAAAACTGATCTGCATGGAAGAAGAAGGCTCGGATCACTATGCTTAATATTTTCAAGTGGATGCCGATGAGTAGCAGGTGCATTATTTTGCCTAAACGAAGCAAATCTTGCACCATTCACAGTTTTAAACTTTCCTTTCCCACAGAGAGTGCACACAAATGATTCTAATGACAAGATCATATCTGGAGATACTTCTGGATAATCCCCAACCTCAGGAAAAGCTTCCTGAAAAACCTTAGATATTTCCATGATATTATAGGGGCGTACCTTTCCTTTTCGCATGAATGGCGATGGATAGTCACATCCTGTAAAAGAATGTATTGTTGGTAAAGCAGAGCAGATGGTCTCTACTAAATTAGCAGCAAGGGCAGTAACATCTATATATCTACGAGAGTTGTTGCTGCTAAATCCAAGGTCCTTCCAAACTTTGGTAGTACCAGTATCCTTTGCAACATGGTAAAGCAGGATCACTAATATATCTGTGTCATATGCTCTAACACTAACCTGGATGTTTATCATGGTTTCCTTGATATGCTTCACATGCAAAACAACTCGTGTGTCTGTTTCCTCATGCTAACAGCCAAGTTCAGGGTATAATCTGCCGAAACACTGATTCTCTTCTTACGTCAAATTTATAACACTCTTCTTTTAGTGCTGGATAGGTTTCATTGTATGTGCCCTTTTCCCATTCAGTTGCAAGGAATTTGAAGAGTGATGTCTTGAACAGGTCGGATGACAGTGCTTTACTAAAGCTTTTTGCTCGCTTCTTTTCAGGGCCAGCAATAACAATGTTGAACTCAGTTGCACCACACATGTATTGTTCATTGTCTTTGATTGATGGACTTGTACAAGTATCACACACAAAGTCCACACGTCTACCATGAGCACACAACTTTGACAGCAGAACTTCAGCCACCCCGCCAAAAGTAGCAGGGAGATCTGACAAAGATATGATGAGAAATATTGTATCTTTAACACAAGCATCGACTGTGGAAGGTGGCTGAATGTTTACTTTCGTTTCAAGTTTCTTTAGGAGCACTGTACAGACTTTCCTGTTTATTAATTAATCCATAAAGATGTGCCATAGATGCAGGTACAGGGGTGATAGGGTAACTCAAAACTTTAGAAAGATCAATATCAATTTTTGTGGCTAGGTATAATAACCTTCCAAATAGGTCTCTTGTTGCTTGTATCTCTTGGATCTTCTTATCTTTCCCAGTTAACTTGACTTTTACTCCTCGGTTGCAAAGTTCTTCACTCTACGCCGTGGTATTGGTTTTTCAAATCTACGAGCATCATTAAAGCAGCCTGTTACGAACTCATCACACCACTTTTGGACAATATCAATACACTGTGCCAGCTCTTCTTTTATTTTTTCTGAAACTGCACAGCCAGTTGAAATGCAATAAAGATTTTCATCACTAACAGCTTCTTAGTGATATGTTATATAAATAAAGTACAGAAAACCTCATCACTCAGTTATATTATTGACCACAAAATTATATTTCAATATAAGGGCACAAGTGACATTTTTATAAAAAGAGAGAAAAAGGCGACTTTCGTGAAACACTCATCGGCACATGTAGAGCTACCTGCCTTTCTGGTAGTAATATGTTGGTCATACGACTGGTGTACGCCTTGCCTTCATTACAAAGCTTTTTTGCAACATTACTCTTCCACGTGTGAAGCCTGCACGGACGTTTACGGCCCCGTGACGGCCCAGCCTCGGGTTCACTCGCCTCACTTTAACTCACAACAGGTGCTGGGTCATCCACATACGACACATTTTGTGAAAGAGGAAACCTTGTTAAAACATACTGAGGTGGTAGCTCGATTTCGGGTGCGGTGGCGCTTTTACTGTAAAAGATTGAAAATATAGCTCTCAGACTGTTATATACAGTTTTCAACCCTTTGCCACAAGTTTTTGACCAGGCTGTATTAAGTAAGTAAAGGTATTTTGACTTCATATCAAATACATTTAAAAAATACATCAACCTTTTGGCCTTAGAAGGGTGATTAAAACCCTCTTGGACCAAATGGGTCGTCACCACACCCTACAATGTTTCCTAGATACTCTCCACATCCTACTCTGCATCCTGGATCCTCACTACATCCTCTTATGTATCATGGATCATCACCACATCGTCTTATGTATCCTGGGTTCTTCACCACATCCTCCTCTGTATCCCGGCTCCTCACCACATCCTCCTCTGTATCCCGGCTCCTCACCACATCCTCCTCTGTATCCCGGCTCCTCACCACATCCTCCTCTGTATCCCGGCTCCTCACCACATCCTCCTCTGTATCCCGGCTCCTCACCACATCCTCCTCTGTATCTTCGATCGTCGCCACGCCTACCTCCTTTCCACAGCTCTCACTTCGTCTTCCTGTTTCTCCAGATCTCTCAGAGTCCCAATAACGTCTACGCAAGCAACATAACATCGAATAATTTACTGGATGCGTAAGAGTGGTTCGTTTGTTAGCTGCCAGTATTGTTTATTTTTCCCGATGTATGATGGCAGCCACAATCTATGTCTCATTACGTCAACACCCTGGAGCTGTGACGTGAACATCAAATGAACTGAAATCTTTATTCTAACCGCTATATAACGAAAGGGAGATCCGACATGTGTTATAGTCAAAAATTTTATCAAAGATCAAATATATTTGAAGCAATATGCTTTGATCTAATGGAGGTTATAGTAATGATGTAAGTTATATACTGTGTGGTAGGAAGTTCCACAGTGGGTTTTATTAGGCAGCAGCCCTATAAGATGAAATAGCAAAGTGATGTCATGGGCCGTCACAAGTGCTCTTGTAGGCCGATTGAGGATGTGTGATACTATTGAATGGACCTCGTTAATACCGTCACGGAGGAAGTACAGCATCTATAAAATAAGGACAGGCATAAAATAAACAAGCAAATGCACAGTGCTGGATGTTTATGGGCATAGTCTCAATACTTCATTGTTTGAAGTTTTTGTTTGTACCAGAATAAGGACAACACCCTAGCCAATAGTGCCCCAGCACCATACCCAGACCCACCGTGCCCCAGCACCATACCCAGCCCACAGTGCCCCAACACCATACCCAGCCCACAGTGCCCAAACACCACATCCAATCCACAGTGCCCCAACACCACACCCAGCCTAGAGTGCCTCAACACCACACCCAGCCCACAGTGCCCAAACACCACACCCAGTCCACAGTGCCCCAGCACCACACCCAGCCTAGAGTGCCTCAACACCACACCCAGCCTACAGTACCCCAACAACACACCCAGTCCACAGTGCCCCAGCACCACACCCAGTCCACAGATGACAGAAACTTCAGCCTGTGCAACCAATTGATTAAAAAAAAAAACTCCAACTCTAACCATTAATTCTGATCCTTAAACACACACCAACATTCAGTGCTTTGGATTCAATTCACTTCGTCATGTCATCACTAAGCACTCTGGACTAGTGATGTCACCACTCAGTACCCTGGACCCGCAATGTCACCACTCAGTACTCTGGACCCGTAATGTCACTACAAAGTACCCTGGACTAGTGATGTCACCACAAAGTACCCTGGACTAGTGATGTCACCAAAAAGTACCCTGGACTAGTGATGTCACCACAAAGTACCCTGGACTAGTGATGTCACCACAAAGTACCCTGGACTAGTGATGTCACCACAAAGTACCCTGGACTAGTGATGTCACCACAAAGTACCCTGGACTAGTGATGTCACCACAAAGTACCCTGGACTAGTGGTGTCACTACAAAGTACCCTGGACTAGTGATGTCACCACAAAGTACCCTGGACTAGTGATGTCACCACAAAGTACCCTGGACTAGTGATGTCACCACAAAGTACCCTGGACTAGTGATGTCACCACAAAGTACCCTGGACTAGTGATGTCACACACCAGTAAGTTCCCTAGATTGTTAACAAACTTCAGGCTTAAGGCTTTTGCTAACACACTAGAGATATGTCAAAGGGTATTGTTATTAAACTACATGTGTGTTAATAGGTATTTCTTAACACACTACAGGTACGAAGGAAGAAAGTTGTTGTTAACACACTACAGGTACAAAGGAAGAAAGTTGTTGTCAACACACTACAGGTACGAAGGAAGAAAGTTGTTGTCAACACACTACAGGTACGAAGGAAGAAAGTTGTTGTCAACACACTACAGGTACGAAGGAAGAAAGTTGTTGTTAACACACTACAGGTACGAAGGAAGAAAGTTGTTGTCAACACACTACAGGTACGAAAGGAAGAAAGTTGTTGTTAACACACTACAGAATTCTGAAAAGGAAGAAAGTTATTGTTAACACTACAGGTACGAAGGAAAAGTTGTTGTTAACACACTACAGGTACGAAAAGGGAAAAGAAAGTTGTTGTTAACACACTACAGGTACGAAGGAAGAAAGTTATTGTCAACACACTACAGGTACGAAGGAAGAAAGTTGTTTAACACACTACAGGTACAAGGAAGAAAGTTGTTGTTAACACACTACAGGTACGAAGGAAGAAAGTTGTTGTCAACACACTACAGGTACGAAGGAAGAAAGTTGTTGTCAACACACTACAGGTACGAAGGAAGAAAGTTGTTGTTAACACACTACAGGTACGAAGGAAGAAAGTTGTTGTTAACACACTACAGGTACGAAGGAAGAAAGTTGTTGTCAACACACTACAGGTACGAAGGAAGAAAGTTGTTGTTAACACACTACAGGTACGAAGGAAGAAAGTTGTTGTCAACACACTACAGGTACGAAGGAAGAAAGTTGTTGTCAACACACTACAGGTACGAAGGAAGAAAGTTGTTGTCAACACACTACAGGTACGAAGGAAGAAAGTTGTTGTTAACACACTACAGGTACGAAGGAAGAAAGTTGTTGTCAACACACTACAGGTACGAAGGAAGAAAGTTGTTGTCAACACACTACAGGTACGAAGGAAGAAAGTTGTTGTCAACACACTACAGGTACGAAGGAAGAAAGTTGTTGTTAACACACTACAGGTACGAAGGAAGAAAGTTGTTGTCAACACACTACAGGTACAAAGGAAGAAAGTTGTTGTTAACACACTACAGGTACGAAGGAAGAAAGTTGTTGTTAACACACTACAGGTACAGAGAAGGAAGAAAGTTGTTGTTAACACACTACAGGTACAAAGGAAGAAAGTTGTTGTTAACACACTACAGGTACAAAGGAAGAAAGTTGTTGTCAACACACTACAGGTACGAAGGAAGAAAGTTGTTGTTAACACGCTACAGGTACGAAGGAAGAAAGTTGTTGTTAACACACTACAGGTACAAAGGAAGAAAGTTGTTGTCAACACACTACAGGTACGAAGGAAGAAAGTTGTTGTTAACACACTATAGGTACGAAGGAAGAAAGTTGTTGTTAACACACTACAGGTACGAAGGAAGAAAGTTGTTGTTAACACACTATAGGTACGAAGGAAGAAAGTTGTTGTTAACACACTACAGGTACGAAGGAAGAAAGTTGTTGTTAACACACTACAGGTACGAAGGAAGAAAGTTGTTGTTAACACACTATAGGTACAAGGAAAGAAAGTTGTTGTCCAACACACTACAGGTACAGAAGGAAAAGTTGTTGTCAACACACTACAGAAATTACGAAGGAAGAAGTTGTTGTTAACTACAGGTACGAAGGAAGAAAGTTGTTGTTAACACACTACAGGTACAAAGGAAGAAAGTTGTTGTCAACACACTACAGGTACGAAGGAAGAAAGTTGTTGTCAACACACTACAGGTACGAAGGAAGAAAGTTGTTGTCAACACACTACAGGTACGAAGGAAGAAAGTTGTTGTTAACACACTACAGGTACGAAGGAAGAAAGTTGTTGTCAACACACTACAGGTACGAAGGAAGAAAGTTGTTGTTAACACACTACAGGTACGAAGGAAGAAAGTTGTTGTCAACACACTACAGGTACAAAGGAAGAAAGTTGTTGTTAACACACTACAGGTACGAAGGAAGAAAGTTGTTGTTAACACACTACAGGTACGAAGGAAGAAAGTTGTTGTTAACACACTACAGGTACGAAGGAAGAAAGTTGTTGTTAACACACTACAGGTACGAAGGAAGAAAGTTGTTGTTAACACACTACAGGTACAAAGGAAGAAAGTTATCGTTAACACACTACAGGTACAAAGGAAGAAAGTTGTTGTTAACACACTACAGGTACGAAGGAAGAAAGTTGTTGTCAACACACTACAGGTACGAAGGAAGAAAGTTGTTGTTAACACACTACAGGTACGAAGGAAGAAAGTTGTTGTCAACACTACAGGTACGAAGGAAGAAAGTTGTTGCTAACACACTACAGGTATTTAAGGAAGAAAGTTATTGTTAATAATTACAGGTACAATAAAGGAAGAAAGTTGTTGTTAACACACTACAGGTACGCCGAAGGAAGAAAGTTGTTGTCAACATACTATACAGGTAATGAAGGAAGAAAGTTGTTGTTAACATTAATTACAGGTGGGTCGAAGGAAGAAAGTTGTTGTTAACACACTAAGCAGGTACAAAGGAAGAAAGTTATTGGTTAACACACTACAGGTATGAAGGGAAGAAAGTTGCTTGTCAATACACTTTCACAGGTACGAAGGAAGAAAGTTGTTGTTAACACACTACAGGTACAAAGGAAGAAAGTGTTGTCAACACACTATAGGTAATGAAGGAAGAAAGTTGTTGTTAACACACTACAGGTAATGAAGGGAAAGAAAGTTGTTGTCAACACACTACAGGCAATGTATAGAAAGTTGTTGTTAACACACTATAGGCAATGAAGGAAGAAAAGTTGTTGTTAACACACTACAGGTACGAAGGAAGAAAGTTGTTGTTAACACACTAAGCAGGCATGAAGGAAGAAAGTTGTTGTTAACACACTACAGGCATGAAGGAAGAAAGTTGTTGTTAACACACTACAGGTACGAAGGAAGAAAGTTGTTGTTAACACAATTACAGGTAATGCGAAGGAAGAAAGTTGTTAATACAATTACAGGTACGAAGCAGCGAAAGTTGTTGTTAACACACTACAGGTACGAAGGAAGGAAAGTTGTTAATAACACAATTAAGCAGGTACGAAGGAAGAAAGTTGTTGTTAACACAATTACAGGTACGAAGGAAGAAAGTTGTTGTCAACACACTACAGGTACGAAGGAAGAAAGTTGTTGTTAACACACTACAGGTACGAAGGAAGAAAGTTGTTGTCAACACACTACAGGTAATGAAGGAAGAAAGTTGTTAACACACTACAGGTACAAAGGAAGAAAGTTGTTGTTAACACACTACAGGTACAAAGGAAGAAAGTTGTTGTCAACATATCTACAGGTAATGAAGGAAGAAAGTTGTTGTTAACACACTACAGGTACGTGAAGGAAGAAAAGTTGTTGTCAACACAATTAAGCAGGTACAAGGAAGAAAGTTGTTGTCAACATACTACAGGCATGAAGGAAGAAAGTTGTTGCTAACACACTACAGGTACAAAGGAAGAAAGTTATGTTAACACACTACAGGTACAAAGGAAGAAAAGTTGTTGTCAACACAATTGCTAAGGTACAAAGGAAGAAAGCTGTTGTTTAACACTACAGGTACAAAGAAAGTTGGTTAGCCACACACTATGGTGATTTAAAGGAAGAAAGTTAAGCAGCACACACTACAGGCAATGAAGGAAGAAAGTGTTGTCAACAGACACTACAGGGGTACAAAGGGAAGAAAGTTACACAGCAACACACTACAGGTACAAAAGCAGTTGCTATAGCACACACTACAGGTGGGCAAAGTGAAGAAAGCTTGTTGGCTCAACACACTGCTGCGGCACAAAGGAAGAAAGTTGTTGTTAACACACCAGGTACAAGGAAGAAAGTTGCTGTCAACACACTACAGGATGAAGGAAGAAAGTTGTTGTTAACACAATTACAGGTACAAAGGAAGAAAGTTGTTGCGCAATTATTAATTACAGGTACAAAGGAAGAAAGTTGTTGTCAACACACTGGCAGGTACAAAGGAAGAAAGTTGTTGTTTTCTATATTACTCACAGGCAATAAAGGAAGAAAGTTGTTAGCACACTACAGGTACGAAGGAAGAAAGCTGTTGTTAACACACTATAGGTACAAAGGAAGAAAAGTTGTTGTTAACACACTACAGGTACGAAGGAAGAAAGTTGTTGTTATCACACTACAGGTACGAAGGAAGAAAGTTGTTGTTAACACACTACAGGTACAAAGGAAGAAAGTTGTTGTTAACACACTACAGGTACAAAGGAAGAAAGTTGTTGTCAACACACTACAGGTACAAAGGAAGAAAGTTGTTGTTAACACACTACAGGTACAAAGGAAGAAAGTTGTTGTCAACACACTACAGGATGAAGGAAGTTATTAACACATTACAGGATGCAGAACGTTGTTAACACATTACAAGATATAGGAAGTTGTTAACACACTACAAGATGAAGGAAGTTGTTAACACACTACAGAATGAAGGAAGTTGTTAACACACTACAGGATGAAGGTTGTTGTTAATGTTCATGTTCTGGGTAATAAGTTCAATATACAGGAGCGAACACAAACACCTGTATAGATTTTGTAGGTTCGTTTTACTGGATAAGAGATATGTACACAAGGGGAGTAGCGCTCTTCAGCCTGTCCGCTGGTCAACTGCTCTATAGACGACGAATGGCAAGTGATACATTAGCAGCTTCCATACTTCAGAAGGACAATTTAAGGGACATTGATAAATACATTGCCACACGCTACTAGCTAGGCTAAATAAATAATACATAAATGGAGCACATACATAATATACATAGCATAATATAAATACAGCATACAGAATATACATACAGTTAACACACTACAGGATGAAGGCTGTTGTTAACACACTACAGGATGAAGGTTGTTGGTAACACACTACAGGATGAAGGAAGTTGTTAACACACTACTGCAGGATGAAGGCTGTTGTTAACACACTACAGGATGAAGTTTTGGTAACACACTACAGGATGAAGGAAGTTGTTAACACACTACTGCAGGATGAAGAGAATGTTAACTACAGGATGAAGGTTGTTGTTAACACACTACAGGCTGAAGGAAGTTGTTAACACACTACTGCAGGATGAAGGAAGTTGTTAACACACTGCAGGCTGAAGGAAGTTGTTAACACACTACTGCAGGATGAAGGAAGTTGTTAACACACTACTAAAGGATGAAGGAAGTTGTTAACTCACTGCAGGCTGAAGGTTAGTGATATGATATAGTTGGCTCTGGGTTTGGTCAACGTGATACTCGGTTTTGGATGTGACGAACAGACAACAGGTTGTAGTCTGATGTTAACAATTCACAAGGCTCTGTGGATTCTGGTTCAACATACCATAAGCCCTAAAAAAGTAGCAAATTAAAGGAGCGGGTTATTGTTAACAGAAGACAGGCTTCAAGTTGTTGTTAACATAATAGTCCGGAGATTTATGACCCATTTTGTGTTGAATCATGTGCAGTAGCTAAAACAACTATCTGTGCATACTTTGTAAAACAATATGAGCCCACGGACGATAAATTTTGGTATATGAGGGTTGTCACTAGTCACACGTAAAATTTCGGAGCACATCGACCCCCACCTGCACAGATAGTTGTACATTTTGATACAAGTATGGAACTTGGCACACAGTTACCATGTCCGATAACAAGTGATTTCAAGACCGGACCCCAACCCTATTTACCCTGTTCCGGCCAACGGTCCCCGTGATAAAGACAATCTCTTTGGCACGTTATTCTCCTCTAACTCCACCTTAGACGACTCCACTCTACCCCTCCTACTCGTGCACCTCCTACTGAACATATGTACTGTCCTATAATCTCCACTTGTAGGGTTGCTGGTGTGTTATCCAGTTTGAATGTGAGTAAGGCACATGGACCAGACGTAATACCCCCTCGTGTTCTGAGGGAGTGTGCTGAAATTCTGGCCCCTGTGCTTGCTTGCCTCTTTCGTCTACACCTCAAAACCAAACTTTTCCTTCTTCTTGGAAGCGTGCCCCGGTTCAGCTCATCCCGAAGAAGGGTGACCATTCTAATTCCTCTAACTATAGCCCAATTGTGCCTAACTTCATCCCTGTCTAAGATTTTCCAAACTATCTTAAACTCTCATTTTCTATATCACCTTGAACGCCTTTCTCTTTTGTCGGATCACCAGTATGGCTTTCAGCAGGCGAGATCCTTTCTTTCTAAACTTTCCTCTTATGGTTTCTCTCCCCCACTTTGTTCTTTAATTTCTAGCTTCCTTGAGAACCGATCCATGGCAGTTGTTGTCGAGGGATCGATCTCTCGCTCTTTCTCTACAAATACTGGTGTTCCACAGGGTTTTGTTCTTTCACCTACTTTCTTCCTTCTTTTTATCAATGATTTACTTCACACTACGACGAAGTCTATTCATTCTTACTCTTCACATTTTTCCCTTCTTCCTAATTCTCCATGTAGATCTGTTTATTGAGCTGATATAGTTTCATCTGTCAATGCGGATCTGTGCAGCATCTCCGAATGGGGAGGTAGTAACTTGGTTAAATTTAATAATAATAAAACACAGTATTTACCAATTACACTTTCCAAAATAGAAGATCTCCCACAAATCACGTTTCAGGACGCAATTATTCTGCAAAGTTCTAAAATAGGTAAGCAAGGCCTCATTATTTCCTCTAATAGGTCATGGAAGCCACACATCCACAACATTGCTAAAGCTGCCACCCAAAAGCTGGGAATGATGGTCAGACGCCGTAGCTACTTCACTCGTGAGCAGTTGCTTCAGGTTTATAAGGGATTCATTCGCCCTAACTTGGAGTACTGCTCTCATATCTGGGGTGGCTCTTCTTCTGTCCATCTGTTAGATAGTTATTAATCTCTCTTCTGTTTCTCTTCGCCGCAGTGTTGCTTCACTTTCTCCCCTTTTTAGGTATTTTAACGGGCAATGTTCGGTGGATTTGGCATCCCGTGTACTGCCGGCAAGGCCGTGGGCACGAAACACTCGTTTTGCCCGCGGTGCCCACCGTTCTGTGTGGATGTCGGTCACACTAAAATAACCCGTTATAGTTCTGTACACCTTTCTATCCTCACACAGCCAGACTGTAGAATGCTCTGCCTTCTTCTGTGTTTCCGTACTTATACAATCTGTCTGACTTCAAAAAACTGGTTTTACGGCATTTTCGTGTTGTAGATTAATTTGTCCGTTTGTGACGGGGTTGTATTTATGACCCAATGAATAGTGGATGCATACCCAGGAAGTTGTCAAACACAATTATTTTAAATAACAATGCAATGAAAATAATACATCAGTGTGCAGGAGTTCCACCTAATGGACGGTGAAGGAGAAGGGGTAGAGGGGTGTCAGCGCAAGACACAGTTTAGGGCAATCCACATTATGTGAATGCAGATACTCTATAATTTCTGGTGTTTGTTTAAGATGGTAAACACCAAAAACACGTTATTGTGAGTTGTATTGTGTGCACATACATCACTGTTTTACTTTCACTAATACCAGAATGGGACATGACGATGTGTTCTGTTGTATGGGGAGAAACGTCATTTGCACGAGTTTTTTGTATGCTAGAATACAATATTATATCATCAGATAGATTAAATCATATGAGGGCATTCATAAGAGATTGTGTAATAGCATCACAGATGTCATATATGGTAAAACGGCAAGATGGTGAGAGAAAAAAATCGGCTGCCCACACTATGGATAGTGTCTCAGATTCCGAGGCATTATAATAAATGTCAGTAGGTGGGTATAATGACATAAGGTAGATTCCATTTGTTATGCCTAAGCCCATCAGGCGAGGTAATAGAATAGGCAACTATAATCTTATTTACTAATACAAAGTTCGATATCTGTATGGACGACACCTAATAGCTCTGACGATACAGGCACCGGGCTGATAATAACAGGACACAGACTTCACGTCCACGTTGTTGTTAACAGAACTCAGGCTCCACGCTGTTTTGAACAGACTGCAGACTTCAAGTTATGTTATATATGATAGGTTTATCATGCGTGTCATGAAGATCCCTCGCTTAAAATTTACATATTGATGAGGCTTTGTGTTATATTTTGGTGCATTAGAGGTGCGTCCATAAGTTTTAGTCTTTTGAGTAAGAAACCGAACAGGTTTGTCTAGTTTTATCTGTGCGTTCTTTAACTGTGTGTTTGGTTGTGTATTAAGAACGAAAACACAATATCAACAGTAAATTTTTACCGTGTAGAGAGCAAAATAAATAACAAAAAGAAAAGACGTAAAGTTTAAGAGATTTAGTTTGCAAGGTATTTGTGTGTGTGTATGTATGTGTACGTTTATGTATGTTTGTATGTCTATATACATTTCTGAATTGGTTTAAAACTACAAAACAAAATGCATAATTTCATATTTTGCTTGTTTGTTTAAGGACAAACGCAGACTGCTTGCTGTCAATCATAAATCGATTTATTTCCCTGAGTATATGTCAACGCCGTAAAGCACGCACCATACAAGCTCAGATAACAAGGGTCGTGGTGCTGACAATTGAAAACTGAAATAAAACTTATCTTGGGGTTGGTATTCGATCAATATCCTCATGATTTTTTCAGCAGACGTCACTAATTAATCGCTGTCATCTGGAATGAAACTTTAAAGGTAATAATTTAAAACTTACATAATGACTTATGACTGGACAATCTCATGTAAAACGTGTACAGAAAAAAAAACATCGTTGGAGATGAAACAAATATGCTAGGCCTCACCATTTCCTCCAATATGTCCTGGAAATCACTGATCATTAACATAGCTAAAGCTGCCTCCTGAAAGTTGGGAATGCTATACAGATGCCGTAGCTACTTCCTACCCTGAACAGTTGCTTCAAGTATATATAGGAATCAAAGGCATTTCGTCTTATTAACTCTCCTCATTTAGTCGACATTCTCTCTTCCCTTTCAATTTGCCGCAAGTTGCTTCACTCTCTCTCTTTTACAGGTACTTTCACGGGCAATGTTCGGTTGATTTGGCATCCTGTGTACCGCCGGCAAGGCCGTGGGCTCGTAACAAACGTCTTGCCCGCGGTGCCCACCGTTTCTCTGTGGATGTCGGTCACACTAGAATAACCCGTTATAGTACATCCTTCTTTCCTCACACAGCCAAACTGTGGAATGCTCTGCCTACTTCTTTGTTTCCATACTTATACAATCTGTCTCACTTAAAAAAGTTGGGTTTCCGGCATCTTCATAGCGTAGATTAACACAGAATAACCGTTTTCTTCTCTATTTTCAATTTCTTTCTGTTCTTATTTTTCGCCCCCAGGCCCCGTTGTGGGTCGCTTGACCTTTGCCCGGGTGGGCTAATTCCCGCTAAAAAAAAAAATAACTAACGGCAGGTCTTATACAGTACCTAAGGAGTGAGTTGGCACTAACTACAGGTCTTATACAACACCTTGTGGTGGAGCTACGGAGCATGTGCCACTAACTACATATCTTATACCTTGTGGTGGAGCTAAGGAGTGTGTTGGCATTACTGTAGCTACAAGTCTTATACAGTACCTTGTAGTGGAGCTAAGGAACGTGTGGCACTAACTACAGGTCTTATACCTTGTGGTGGAACTAAGGAACGTGTGGCAGCAACTACAGGTCTTAACGACGAGTTCTACAGGTCAGTGAATTAGAAGTACATGTTTCACATCTTGGTCTTGACACAATTATGACCAATTTTGATTAAAAACAGAAAGTCTCCAAAAATTAAAATCAGAAATAAAGTTTACAAGTTTTAAGTCAACAGGTCAGGTAGCTTAGAAACTAAAGTACCACATTCACGTTTCACGGATTTTCACAGGCATAAAACGTCCACAATAAGATAACGTTAAGTCTCTGTATTATCCAGGAGATGGAGCGCCCCGTAATGTCAATTGAGGTGGACAGTGATCATCATGTACACCGAGGTGGACAGTGATCATCATGTACACTGAGGTGGACAGTGATCATCATGTACACTGAGGTGGACAGTGATCATCATGTACACTGAGGTGGACAGTGATCATCATGTACACTGAGGTGGACAGTGATCATCATGTACACTGAGGTGGACAGTGATCATCATGTACACTGAGCGCCAGTGATCATCATGAACACTGACCTGCACAGTGATCATCATGTACACTGAGCTGTACAGTGATCATCATGAACACTGAGGTGGACAGTGATCATCATGTTCACTGAACTGGTCAATGATCATCATGTACACTGAAGTTGACAGTGATCATCATGTACACTGATGTGGACAGTGATCATCATGAACACTGACCTGCACAGTGATCATCATGTACACTGAGGTGGACAGTGATCATCATGTACACTGAGGTGGACAGTGATCAACATGTACACTGAGGTGGACAGTGATCATCATGTACACTGAGGTGGACAGTGATTATCATGTACACTGAGGTGGACAGTGATTATCATGTACACTGAGGTGGACAGTGATCACCATATACACTGAACTGTACAGTGATCATCATGTACACTGAGCTGTACAGTGATTATCATGTATACTGAGGTGGACAATGATCAACATGTACACTGAGGTGGACAGTGATCATCTTGTACACGGAGGTGGACAGTGATCATCATGTACACTGAACTGGACAGTAATCATCATGTACACTAAGGTGGACAGTGATCAACATGTATACCGAGGCGGACAGTGATCATCAAGTAAACTCAGGTGGATAGTGATCATCATGTACTTTGATGTGGACAGTGATCATCAAGTAAATTGAGGTGGACAGTGATGAACATGTACACTGAGGTGGACAGTGATCATCATGTACACTGAGGTGGACAGTGATCAACATGTACACTGACCTGGACAGTGATCATCAAGTAAATTGAGGTGGACAGTGATGAACATGTACACTGAGGTGGACAGTGATCACGTACACTGAGGTGGACAGTGATCAACATGTACACTGACCTGGACAGTGATCATCAAGTAAATTGAGGTGGACAGTGATGAACATGTACACTGAGGTGGACAGTGATCATCATGTACACTAAACTAGGCGGTGATCATCAAGTACACTGAGGTGGACAGTGATCATCATGTACATTGAGGTGGACAGTGATCGTCATGTACACTGAAATGTACAGTGATCATCATGTACACTGAACTGGACAGTGATAATCATGTTCACTGAACTTGACTTTGATCATCATGTACACTGAGGTGGATAGTGATCATCATGTACACTGAGGTAGACAGTGATCATCATGTACACTGAGGTGGACAGTGATCAACATGTACACTGAGGAGGACAGTGATCATCATGTACACTGAGGTGGACAGTGATCATCATGAAAACTGATGTTGACAGTGATCATCATGAAAACTGATGTTGACAGTGATCATCATGTAAACTGAGGGGGACAGTGATCATCATGTACACTGAGGTGGATAGTGATCATCATGTATGCTGAGGTGGACAGTGATCATCATGTACACTGAGGGGGACAGTGATCATCATCTACACTGAACTGGTCAGTGATCATCATGCATCGCTGAGGTGGACAGTGATCATCATGTAAACTGAGGTGATGATCATCATTTAAACTGAGGGGGACAGTGATCATCATGTACATTGAGGTGGACAGTGATCATCATGTATGCTGAGGTGGACAGTGATCATCATGTACACTGAGGTGGACAGTGATCATCATGTACACCGAGTTGGACAGTGATCATCATGTACACTGAGGCGGACAGTGACGAACATGTACACTGAGGTGGACAGTGATCAACATTTACACTGAGGGAAACAGTGATCATCATGTACACTGAGGTGGACAGTGATCATCATGTACACTGAGTGTGACAGTGATCGTAATGTACACTGAGGTGTACAGTGATCATCATGTACACTGAGGTGGACAGTGATCATCATGTACACTGAACTGGACAGTGATCATCATGTACACTGAGCTGGACAGTGATCATCATGTACACTGAACTGGTCAGTGATCATCATGTACACTGAGGTGGACAGTGATCATCATGTTCACTGAACTGGTCAGTGATCATCATGTACACTAAGGTGGACAGTGATCATCATGTACACTGAACAGGTTAGTGATCATCATGTACACTAAGGTGGACAGTGATCATCATGTACACTGAACTGGTCATTTATCATCATGCACGCTGAGGTGGACATTGGCCGTCATGTACACTGAGATGGATAGTGATCACCATGTAAAGTGAAGTGCCCAGTGATCATCATGTACACTGAGGTGAACAGTGATCAACATGTACACTGAGATGGACAGTGATCATCATGTACACTGAGGTGGACAGTGACCAACATGTACACTGAGGTGGACAGTGATCATCATATACACCGAGGAGGACAGTGATCATCATGTACACTGTGGTGGACAGTGACCAACATGTACACTGAGGTGGAAAGTGATCAACACGTACACTGAGGTGTACAGTGATCATCAAGTAAACTGAGGTGGACAGTGATCAACATATACACTGAACTGTACAGTGATCATCATGTACACTGAGGTGGACAGTGATCATCATGTACGCTGAGGTGGACAGTGATCATCATGTACATTTAGTTGGACACTGATCATCATGTACACTGAGGAGGACAGTGATCATCATGTACACTAAGATGGACAGTGATCATCATGTACACTGAACTGGTCAGTGATCATCATGTACACTGAGGAGGACAGTGATCATCATGTACACTGAACTGGTCATTTATCATCATGCACACTGAGGTGGACAGTGGCTGTCATGTACACTGAGATGGACAGTGATCATCATGTAAATTGAGGTGGACAGTGATCAACATGTACACTGAGGTGGACAGTGATCATCATGTACACTGAGGAGGACAGTGACAAACATGTACACTGAGGTGGACAGTGACCAATATGTACACTGAGGTGGACAGTGATCATCATGTAAACTGAGGTGGACAGTGATCATCATGTACACCGAGGTGGACAGTGATCATCATGTACACTGAGGTGGACAGTGACCAATATGTACACTGAGGTGGAAAGTGATCAACATGTACACTGAGGTGGACAGTGATCATCGTGTACACTGAAGTGGACAGGGATCAACATGTACACTGACGTGGACAGTGATCATCATTTACACTAAGGTGGACAGTGATCATGTACACTGAGCAGTATAGTGATCATCATGTACACTGAGGTGGACAGTGATCATCATGTACACTGAGCAGTACAGTGATCATCATGTACACTAAGGTGGTGGGTGAGCATCATGTACACTGAGGTGGACAGTGACTATCATGTACACTAAGGTGGACAGTAATCATCATGAACATTGAGCTGTACAATGATCATCGTGAACACTGAATTGGACAGTGATTATTATGTAAACTGAGGTGGACAGTGATCATCATGTAAACTGAGGGGGACAGTGATCATCATGTACACTGAGGTGGACAGTGATCATCATGGACACTGAACTGGTCAGTGATCATCATGGACACTGAACTGGTCAGTGATCATCATCTACACTGAACTGGTCAGTGATCATCATGCATCGCTGAGGTGGACAGTGATCATCATGTACACTGAGGTGGACAGTGATCATCATGTACACTAAGGTGGTGGGTGATCATCATGTACACTGAGGTGGACAGTGATCATCATGTACACTGAGGTGGACAGTGATCATCATGTACACTGAGGTGACAGTGATCATCATGTACACTAGGTGACAGTGATCATCATGTACACTGAGGTGACAGTATCATCATGTACACTAAGGTGACAGTGATCATCATGTACACTGAGGTGGACAGTGATCATCATGTACACTGAGGTGACAGTGATCATCATCTACACTGAACTGGTCAGTGATCATCATGCATCGCTGAGGTGGACAGTGATCAATCTGTACACTGAGGTGGACAGTGATCATCATGTAAACTGAGGTGGACAGTGATCATCATGTAAACTGAGGGGGACATTGATCATCATGTACACTAAGGTGGACAGTGACTATCATGTACACTGGGGTGGACGGTGATCATCATGAACACTGAGCTGTACAGTGATCATCGTGAACACTGAGGTGGACAGTGATCATCATGTAAACTGAGGTGTACAGTGATCATCATGTAAACTGAGGGGAACAGTGATCATCATGTACACTGAGGTGGACATTGATCATCATGTACACTGAGGTGGAGAGTGATCATCATGTAAACAGAGGTGGACAGTGATCATCAGCACTGAGGTGGAGAGTGATCATCATGTATGCTGAGGTGGACAGTGATCATCATGTACACTGAGGTGGAGAGTGATCATCATGTAAACTGAGGGGGACAGTGATCATCATGTACACTGAGGTGGAGAGTGATCATCATGTATGCTGAGGTGGACAGTGATCATCATGTACACTGAGGTGGACAGTGATCATCATGTACACCGAGTTGGACAGTGATCATTATGTACACTGAACTGGACAGTGGTCTTCATGTACACTGAGGTGGACAGTGATCATCATGTACACTGAGGTGGATGGTGATCATCATGTACACTGAACTGGACAGTGGTCATCATGTACACTGAGGTGGACAGCGATCATCATGTACACTGAACTGGACAGTGGTCATCATGTACACTGAGGTGGACAGTGATCATCATGTCAACTGAACTGGACAGTGATCATCATGTATACTGAAATGGTCAGTGATCATCATGTACACTGAGGTGGACAGTAATCATCATGTACACTGAGAAGGACAGTGATCACCATAAAAGTGAGGTGGACAGTGATCATCATGTACACTGAGGTGGACAGTGATCATCATGTACACTGAGGTGGACAGTGACCAACATGTACACTGAAGTGGACAGTGATCATCATGTACACTGAGGAGGACAGTGATCATCATGTACACTGAGGTGGACAGTGACTATCATGTACACTAGGGTGGGCAGTTACTATCATGTACACTAAGGTGGTCAGTGATCATCATGTACACTGAGGTGGACAGTGACTATCATGTACACTGAGGTGGACAGTGATCATCATGTATGCTGAGGTGGACAGTGATCATCATGTAAACTGAGGTGGACAGTGATCATCATGTAAACTGAGGGGGACAGTGATCATCATGTACACTGAGGTAGACAGTGATCATCATATATGCTGAGGTGGACAGTGATCATCATGTACACTGAGGGGGACAGTGATCATCATGCACACTGGGGTGGAAGGTGATCATCATGAACACTGAGCTATACAGTGATCATCGTGAACAGTGAGGTGGACAGTGATCATCATGTAAACTGAGGTGGACAGTGATCATCATGTACACTGAGGTGGACAGTGATCATCATATATGCTGAGGTGGACAGTGATCATCATGCATCGCTGAGGTGGACAGTGACCATCATGTACATTGAGGGGACAGTGATCATCATGTAAACTGAGGTGGACAGTGATCATCATGTACACTGAGGACAGTGATCATCATGTACACTGAGGTGGACAGATCATCATGTAAACTGAGGACAGTGATCATCATGTACACTGATGTGGACAGTGATCATCATGTACACTGAGGTGACAGTGATCATCATCTACACTGAACTGGACAGTGATCATCATGCATCGCTGAGGTGGACAGTGATCATCATGTACACTGAGGTGGACAGTGATCATCATGTAAACTGAGGTCGACAGTGATCATCATGTACACTGAGGTGGACAGTGATCATCATGTACACTGAGGTGGAGAGTGACTATCATGTACACTAGGGGTGACAGTGACTATCATGTACACTAAGGTGGTCAGTGATCATCATGTACACTGAGGTGGACAGTGACTATCATGTACACTAAGGTGGACAGTGATCATCATGTACACTGGGGTGGACGGTGATCATTATGAACACTGAGCTGTACAGTGATCATCGTGAACAGTGAGGTGGACAGTGATCATCATGTAAACTGAGGTGGACAGTGATCATCATGTAAACTGAGGGGGACAGTGATCATCATGTACACTGAGGTGGACAGTGATCATCATCTACACTGAACTGGTCAGTGATCATCATGCATCGCTGAGGTGGACAGTGATCATCATGTACACCGAGTTGGACAGTGATCATCATGTACACTGATGCGGACAGTGACCAACATGTACACTGAGGTGTAGAGTGATCAATATTTACAGTGAGGGGAACAGTGATCATCATGTACACTGAGGTGGACAGTGATCATCATGTACGCTGCGGTTGACAGTGATCATCATGTACACTAAGGTGGACAGTGATCGTAATGTACACTGAGGTGTACTGTGATCATCATGTACACTGAGGTGGACAGTGATCATCATGTACACTGAGGTGGACAGTGACCAATATGTACACTGAGGTGGACAGTGATCATCATGTACACCGAGGAGGACAGTGATCATCATGTACACTGAGGTGGACAGTGACCAACATGTACACTGAGGTGGACAGTGATCATCAAGTAAACTGAGGGGACAGTGATCATCATGTACACTGAGGTGGACAGTGATCATCATCTACACTGAACTGGTCAGTGATCATCATGCATCGCTGAGATGGACAGTGATCATCATGTACACTGAGGTGGACAGTGACCAACATGTACACTGAGATGGACAGTGATCATCATGTACACTGAGTTGGACAGTGACCAACATGTACACTGAGGAGGACAGTGATCATCATGTACACTGAGGTGGAGAGTGACCAACATGTACACTGAGGTGGACCGTGATCATCAAGTAAACTGAGGTGGACAGTGATCAACATATACACTGAACTGTACAGTGATCATCATGTACACTGAGGTGGACAGTGATCATCATGTATGCTGAGGTGGACAGTGATCATCATGTACATTGAGTTGGACAGTGATCATCATGTACACTGAGGAGGACAGTGATCATCATGTACACTGAGCTGTACAGTGATTATCATGTACACTGAACTGGACAGTGATCATCATGTACACTGAACTGGAGAGTGATCATCATGTACACTGAGGTGGACAGTGATCATCATGTACACTGAACTGGACAGTGATCATCATGAACACTAAGGTCGACAGTGACCATCATGTACACTGAACTGGACAGTGATCATCATGTACACTGAATGTCAGTGATCATCATGTACACTGATGTGGACAGTGATCATCATGGACACTGAACTGGTCAGTGATCATCATGTACACTAAGGTGGACAGTGATCATCATGTACACTGAGCTGCACAGTGATCATCATGTACACCGAGGTGGACAGTGATCATCATGTACACTGAGGTGGACAGTCATAATCATGTAAACGAGGTGCAATTAACTGAGGTGGACAGTGATCAACATGCACCGAGGTGGACAGTGATCATCAATAAACTAGGTGACAGTGATCATCATGTACACTGAGGTGACAGTGATCATCAATTAAACTGAGGGACAGTGATCACTGCACACTGAGGTGGACAGTGATCATCATGTACATTGAGGGGACAGTGATCATCATGTAAACTGAGGTGGACAGTGATCATCATGTACACTGAGGTGACAGTGATCAACATGTACACCGACGGACCGTGATCACGCAACTGAGGTGCAGTGATCACATATACACTGAACTGTACAGTGATCATCATGTACACTGAGGAAGGATCATCATGACCGAGTGGACAGTGATCATCATGTACACTGAACTGAGAGTGATCATCATGTACAATGAGGTGGACAGTGATCAACATGTACACTGAACTGACAGTGATCATCATGTAAACTGAGGGGACAGTGATCATCATGTACACTGAGGTGGACAGTGATCATCATGTACGAGGGACAGTGATCACATCACTGAGGACAGCATCATCATGTACACTGAGTGGACAGTGATCATCATCTACACTGAACTGGTCTGATCATCAGGAGGGACAGTGATCATCATGTAAACTGAGGGGACAGTGATCATCATGTACACTGAGGTGGACAGTGATCATCAATTAAACTGAGGTGGACAGTGATCATCATGTACACTGAGGTGGACAGTCATAATCATGTAAACTGAGGTGGACAGTCATAATCATGTAAACTGAGGTGGACAGTGATCAACATGTACACTGAGGTGGACAGTGATCATCAATTAAACTGAGGTGGACAGTGATCATCATGTACACTGAGGTGATGATCATCAATTAAACTGAGGTGGACAGTGATCATCATGTACACTGAGGTGGACAGTGATCATCATGTACATTGAGGGACAGTGATCATCATGTAAACTGAGGTGGACAGTGATCATCATGTACACTGAGGTGGACAGTGATCAACATGTACACTGACGTGGACCGTGATCATCAAGTAAACTGAGGTGGACAGTGATCAACATATACACTGAACTGTACAGTGATCATCATGTACACTGAGGTGGAGAGTGATCATCATGTACGCTGAGGTGGACAGTGATCATCATGTACACTGAACTGGAGAGTGATCATCATGTACAATGAGGTGGACAGTGATCAACATGTACACTGAACTGGACAGTGATCATCATGTAAACTGAGGGGGACAGTGATCATCATGTACACTGAGGTGGACAGTGATCATCATGTATGCTGAGGTGGACAGTGATCATCATATACACTGAGGGAGACAGTCATCATCATGTACACTGAGGTGGACAGTGATCATCATCTACACTGAACTGGTCATTGATCATCATGTAAGCTGAGGTGGACAGTGATCATCATGTAAACTGAGGGGGACAGTGATCAACATGTGCACTGAGGTGGACAGTGACCAACATGTACACTGAGCTGGACAGTGATCATCATGTACACTGAGGGAGACAGTGACCAACATGTACACTGAGCTGGACGGTGATCATCATGTACACTGAGGGGAAGTGATCATCATGTACTCTGAGGTAAACAGTGATCATCATGTACACTAATCTCTACAGGGATCATCAAGTACACTGATCTGTACAGTGATCATCATGCACACAGAACTGGACAGTAATAATCATGTACACAAAGGTGGAGATTGATCAACATGTACGCTGAGGTGGACAGTGATCATCATGTACACTGAACTGGTCAGTGATCATCATGTACACTGAGGTGGACAGTGACCAACATGTACACTGAGCTGGACGGTGATCATCATGTACACTGAGGGAGACAGTGACCAACATGTACACTGAGCTGGACGGTGATCATCATGTACACTGAGGGGGAGAGTGATCATCATGTACTCTGAGGTAAACAGTGATCATCATGTACACTAATCTCTACAGGGATAATCAAGTACACTGATCTGTACAGTGATCATCATGCACACTGAACTGGACAGTAATAATCATGTACACAAAGGTGGAGATTGATCAACATGTACGCTGAGGTGGACAGTGATCATCATGTACACTGAACTGGTCAGTGATCACGTACACTGAGGTGGACAGTGATCATCATGTACACTGAACTGGTCAGTCATCATTATGTAAACTGAGGTGGACAGTGATCATCATGTAAACTGAGGACAGTGATCATCATGTACACTGAGGTGGAGAGTGATCATCATCTATGCTGAGGTGGACAGTGATCATCATGTACACTGTAATGGTCAGTGATCATCATGTACATTGAGGAGGACAGTGATCATCATGGACACTGAATTGGTCAGTGATCATCATGTACACTGAGGAGAGTGATCATCATGTACACTGATCTGTACAGTGACCATCATGTACACTGAGGTGGACAGTGAACATCATGTACACTGAACTGGTCATTTATCATCATGCACACTGAGGAGGACAGTGGCCGTCATGTACACTGAGATGGACAGTGATCACCATGTAAAGTGATGTGGACAGTGATCATCATGTACACTGAGGTGGACAGTGATCATCATCTATGCTGAGGACAGTGATCATCAGCTACACTGAACTGGTCATTTATCATCATGCACACTGAGGTGGACAGTGGCCGTCATGTACACTGAGATGGACAGTGATCATCATGTAAACTGAGGGGGACAGTGATCATCATGTACACTGAGGTGGACAGTGATCATCATCTATGCTGAGGTGGACAGTGATCATCATGTACACTGAAATGGTCAGTGATCATCATGTACACTAAGGTGGACAGTGATCATCATGTACACTGAACTGGACAGTGATCATCATGTACACTGAACTGGTCAGTGATCATCATGTACACTGAGGTGGAGAGTGATCATCATGTACACTGAACTGGTCAGTGATCATCATGTACACTAAGGTGGACAGTGATCATCATGTACAATGAACTGGTCAGTGATCATCATGTACACAAAGTTGGACAGTGATCATCATGTACACTGAACTGGTCAGTGATCATCATGTACACTGAGGTGGAGAGTGATCATCATGTACACTGAACTGGACAGTGATCATCATGTACACTGAACTGGTCAGTGATCATCATGTACACTGAGGTGAACAGTGATCATGTACACTGAGGTGAACAGTGATCATCATGTACACTGAGGTGGAGAGTGATCATCATGTACACTGAACTGGTCAGTGATCATCATGTACACTAAGGTGGACAGTGATCATCATGTACAATGAACTTGTCAGTGATCATCATGTACACTAAGGTGAACAGTGATCATCATGTACACTGAACTGGTCAGTGATCATCATGTACACTGAGGTGGAGAGTGATCATCATGTACACTGAACTGGTCAGTGATCATCATGTACACTAAGGTGGACAGTGATCATCATGTACAATGAACTGGTCAGTGATCATCATGTACATAAAGTTGGACAGTGATCATCATGTACACTGAACTGGTCATTTATCATCATGTACACTGAGGTGGACAGTGACCGTCATGTACACTGAGATGGACAGTGATCACCATGTAAAGTGAGGTGGATAGTGATCATCATGTACACTGAGGTGGACAGTGATCATCATGTAAATTAGGGTGGACAATGATGAACATGTACACTGAGGTGGACAGTGATCATCATGTACACTGAGGTGGACAGTGACCACCATGCACACTGAGGGACAGTGATCATCATGTACACTGAGCTGTACAGTGATCATCATGTACACTGAGGTGGTCAGTGATCATGTACACTGAGGTGGACAGTGATTAAAATGTACACTGAACTGTACAGTGATCATCATGTACACTGAGGTGGACAGTGATCCACATGTACGTTGAGGTAGAGAGGATCAACTGATCATCATGTACATTGAGATGGACAGTGATCATCATGTACACTGAGGTGAACAGTGATCATTACGTACACTGAATCTGGACAGTGATCATCATGTACACTGAGGTGGACAGTGATCATCATGTACACTGAACTGGACAGTGATCATCATGTACACTGAACTGGTCAGTGATCATCATGTACACTGAGGTGGAGAGTGATCATCATGTACACTGAACTGGTCAGTGATCATCATGTACACTAAGGTGGACAGTTTTCATCATGTACACTGAACTGGTCAGTGATCATCATGTACACTAAGTTGGACAGTGATCATCATGTACAGTGAACTGATTATTTATCATCATGTACACTGAGGTGGACAGTGGCCGTCATGTACACTGAGATGGACAGTGATCATCATGTAAAGTGAGGTGGATAGTGATCATCATGTACACTGAGGTGGACAGTGATCATCATGTAAATTAGGGTGGACAATGATGAACATGTACACTGAGGTGACAGTGATCATCATGTACACTGAGGGTGGACAGTGACCACCATGCACACTGAGGTGACAGTGATCATCATGTACACTGAGCTGTACAGTGATCATCATGTACACTGAGGTGGTCAGTGATCATCATGTACACTGAGGTGGACAGTGATTAAAATGTACACTGAACTGTACAGTGATCATCATGTACACTGAGTGTGACAGTGATCCACATGTACGTTGAGGTAGAGAGTGATCAACTGATCATCATGTACATTGAGATGGACAGTGATCATCATGTACACTGAGGTGGACAGTGATCATCATGTACACTGATGTGGACAGTGATCATCATGTACACTGAGGTGAACAGTGATCATTATGTACACTGAATCTGACAGTGATCATCATGTACACTGAGGTGGACAGTGATCATCATGTACACTGAACTGACAGTGATCATCATGTACACTGAACTGGTCAGTGATCATGTACACTGAGGTGAGAGTGATCATCATGTACACTGAACTGGTCAGTGATCATCATGTACACTAAGGTGGACAGTTTTCATCATGTACACTGAACTGGTCAGTGATCATCATGTACACTAAGTTGGACAGTGATCATCATGTACAGTGAACTGATTATTTATCATCATGTACACTGAGGTGGACAGTGGCCGTCATGTACACTGAGATGGACAGTGATCATCATGTAAAGTGAGGTGGACAGTGATCATCATGTACACTGAGGTGGACACTGATCATCATGTACACTGAGGAGGACAGTGATCATCATGTACACTGAGGTGGACAGCGATCAACATGTACACTGAGGTGGACAGTGATCAACATGTAAACTGAGGTGGACAGTGATCAACATGTACACTGAGGTGGACAATGATCATCATGTACACTGAGATGGACAGTGACCAACATGTACACTGAGGTGGACAGTGATCAACATGTAAACTGAGGTGGACAGTGATCAACATGTACACTGAGGTGGACAGTGATCATCATGTACACTGAACTGGACAGTGATCATCATGTACACTAAGGTGGACAGTGATCATCATGTACACTGAACTGGTCAGTGATCATCAAGTACACTAAGGTGGACAGTGATCATCATGTACACTGAGGTGGACAGTGATCATCATGTAAACTGAGGTGGACAGTGATCATCATGTACACTAAGGTGGACAGTGATCATCATGTACACTGAACTGGTCAGTGATCATCATGTACACTAAAGTGGACAGTGATCATCATGTACACTGAACTGGTCAGTGATCATCAAGTACACTAAAGTGGACAGTGATCATCATGTACACTGAACTGGTCAGTGATCATCATGTACACTAAAGTGGACAGTGATCATCATGTACACTGAACTGGTCAGTGATCATCATGTACACTAAAGTGGACAGTGATCATCATGTACACTAAGGTGGACAGTGATCATCATGTATACTAAGGTGGACAGTGATCATCATGTACACTAAAGTGGACAGTGATCATCATGTACACTGAACTGGTCAGTGATCATCATGTACACTAAAGTGGACAGTGATCATCATGTACACTGAACTGGTCAGTGATCATCATGTACACTAAAGTGGACAGTGATCATCATGTACACTGAACTGGTCAGTGATCATCAAGTACACTAAGGTGGACAGTGATCATCATGTATACTAAGGTGGACAGTGATCATCATGTACACTGAACTGGACAGTGATCATCATGTACACTGAACTGGTCATTTATCATCATGCACACTGAGGTGGACAGTGGCCGTCATGTACACTGAACTGGTCAGTGATCATCATGTACACTAAAGTGGACAGTGATCATCATGTACACTGAACTGGTCAGTGATCATCAAGTACACTAAGGTGGACAGTGATCATCATGTACACTAAAGTGACAGTGATCATCATGTACACTGAACTGGTCAGTGATCATCATGTACACTAAAGTGGACAGTGATCATCATGTACACTGAACTGGTCAGTGATCATCATGTACACTAAAGTGGACAGTGATCATCATGTACACTGAACTGGTCAGTGATCATCAAGTACACTAAGGTGGACAGTGATCATCATGTATACTAAGGTGGACAGTGATCATCATGTACACTGAACTGGACAGTGATCATCATGTACACTGAACTGGTCAGTGATCATCATGTACACTAAAGTGGACAGTGATCATCATGTACACTGAACTGGTCATTTATCATCATGCACACTGAGGTGGACAGTGCCGTCATGTACACTGAACTGGTCAGTGATCATCATGTACACTAAAGTGGACAGTGATCATCATGTACACTGAACTGGTCAGTGATCATCAAGTACACTAAGGTGGACAGTGATCATCATGTACACTAAAGTGGACAGTGATCATCATGTACACTGAACTGGTCAGTGATCATCATGTATACTAAGGTGAAGTGATCATCATGTACACTAAAGTGGACAGTGATCATCATGTACACTAAGGTAGACAGTGATCATCATGTACACTGAACTGGTCATTTATCATCATGCACACTGAGGTGGACAGTGATCATCATGTACACTGAACTGGTCAGTGATCATCAGGTACACTAAGGTGGACAGTGATCATCATGTACACTGAACTGGTCATTTATCATCATGCACACTGAGGTGGACAGTGGCCGTCATATACAGTGAGATGGACAGTGATCATCATGTACACTGAGCTGGTCATTTATCATCATGCACACTGAGGTGGACAGTGGCCGTCATGTACACTGAGATGGACAGTGATCACCATGTAAAGTGATGTGGACAGTGATCAACATGTACACTGAGGTGGACAGTGATCATCATGTACACTGAGGTGGACATTGATCAACATGTACACTGAGGTGGACAGTGGTCATCATGTACACTGAGATGGACAGTGATCAACATGTAAAGTGAGGTGGACAGTGATCAACATGTACACTGAGGTGGACAGTGATCAACATGTACACTGAGGTGGACAGTGATCAACATGTACACTGAGGTGGACAGTGATCAACATGTACACTGAGGTGGACAGTGATCATCATGTACACTGAGGTGGACAGTGATCAACATGTACACTGAGGTGGACAGTGATCATCATGTACACTGAGATGGACAGTGATCAACATGTAAAGTGAGGTGGACAGTGATCAACATGTACACTGAGGTGGACAGTGATCATCATGTACACTGAGGTGGACAGTGATCATCATGTACACTGAGCTGGTCATTTATCATCATGCACACTGAGGTGGACAGTGGCCGTCATGTACACTGAACTGGTCATTTATCATCATGCACACTGAGGTGGACAGTGGCCGTCATGTACACTGAGATGGACAGTGATCACCATGTAAATTGAGTTGGACAGTGATCAACATGTACACTGAGGTGGACCGTGATCATCATGTAAATTGAGGTGGACAGTGATCAACATGTACACTGAGGTGGACAGTGATCATCATGTACACTGAGCTGGTCATTTATCATCATGTACACTGAGGTGGACAGTGATCATGATGTACACTGAACTGGTCATTTATCATCATGCACACTGAGGTGGACAGTGGCCGTCATGTACACTGAGATGGACAGTGATCACCATGTAAATTGAGTTGGACAGTGATCAACATGTACACTGAGGTGGACAGTGATCATCATGTAAATTGAGGTGGACAGTGATCAACATGTACACTGAGGTGGACAGTGATCATCATGTACACTGAGGTGGACAGTGATCATCATGTACACTGAGGTGTACAGTGATCTTCATGTACACCGAGGTGGACAATGATCATCATGTACACTGAGGTGGACAGTGATCAACATGTACACTGAGGAGGACATTGATCATCATGTACACTGAGGTGGACAGTGATCAACATGTACACTGACGTGGACAGTGATCATCAAGTAAGCTGAGGTGGACAGTGATCACCATAAACAGTGAACTGTACAGTGATCATCATGTACACTGAGCTGTACAGTGATCAACATGTACACTGAGGTGGACAGTGATCATCATGTAAATTGAGGTGGACAGTGATCAACATGTACACTGAGGTGGACAGTGATCATCATGTACACTGAGGTGGACAGTGATCATCATGTACCAGGTGGACAGTGATCATCATGTACACCGAGGTGGACAATGATCATCATGTACACTGAGGTGGACAGTGATCAACATGTACACTGAGGAGGACATTGATCATCATGTACACTGAGGTGGACAGTGATCAACATGTACACTGAACTGGACAGTAATCATCATGTACACTGTTGGACAGTGATCAACATGTACATTGAGGTGGACAGTGATCATCATGTACACTGAGGTGGACAGTGATCATCAAGTAAACTGAGGTGGACAGTGATCATTATGTACACTGAGGTGGACAGTGATCACCATAAACAGTGAACTGTACAGTGATCATCATGTACACTGAGCTGTACAGTGATCATCATGTATACTGAGGAGGACATTGATCATCATGTACACTGAGGTGGACAGTGATCAACATGTACACTGACGTGGACAGTGATCATCAAGTAAGCTGAGGTGGACAGTGATCAACATGTACACTGAACTAGACAGTGATCAACATGTACACTGAGGTGGAGAGTGATCAACATGTACACTGAGGTGGAGAGTGATCAACATATATACTGAATTGTACAGTGATCATCATGTACACTGAACTGTACAGTGATCATCTTGTACACTGAGGTGGACAGTGATCATCATGTACACTGAGGAAGACAGTGATCAACATGTACACTGAACTGTACAGTGATCATCATGTACACTGGGGTGGACAGTGATCAACATGTACGTTGAGGTGGAAAGTGATCATCATGTACACTGAAGTGGACAGTGATCATCATGTACACTGATATGAACAGTGATCATCATGTACACTGAGCTGTACAGTGATCATTATGTACACTGAACTGTAAAGTGATCATCATGTACACTGAACTGGACAGTAATCATCATGTACACTGAGGTGGATAGTGATCATCATGTACACTGAACTTGACAGTGATCATCATGTACACTAAACTTGACAGTGATCATCATGTACACTGAGGTGGATAGTGATCAACATGTACACTGAGATGGAGAGTGATCATCATGTAGACTGAGCTGCACAGTGATCATCATGTACACTAAGGTGGACAGTGATCAACATGTACACTGAGGTGGACAGTGATCAACATGTACACTGAGGTGGAGAGTGATCAACATATATACTGAGCTGCACAGTGATCATCATGTACACTGAACTAGTCAGTGATCATCATGTACACTGAGGCGGACAGTGATCAACATGTACACTGACGTGGACAGTGATCATCAAGTAAACTGAGGTGGACAGTGATCAACATATACACTGAACTGTACAGTGATCATCATGTACACTGAACTGGACAGTAATAATCATGTACACTGAGGTGGACAGTGATCAACATGTACGCTGAGGTGGACAGTGATCATCATGTACATTGAGGTGGACAGTGATCATCATGTACACTAAACTGGACAGTAATCATCATGTACACTAAGTTGAACAGTGATAAAAAATGTACACTGAACTGGACAGTAATAATCATGTACACTGAGGTGGACAGTGATCATCAAGTAAACTGAGGTGGACAGTGATCAACATGTACACTGAGGTGGACAGTGATCATCATGTACATTGAGGTGGACAGTGATCATCAAGTAAACTGAGGTGGACAGTGATCAACATGTACGCTGAGGTGGACAGTGATCATCATGTACATTGAGGTGGACAGTGATCATCATGTACACTGAACTGGACAGTAATCATCATGTACACTAAGTTGGACAGTGATAAAAAATGTACATTGAACTGGACAGTAATAATCATGTACACTGAGGTGGACACTGATTATCATGTACATTGAGGTGGACAGTGATCACCATATACACTGAACGGTACAGTGATCATAATATACAGGGAGCTGTACAGTGACCATCATGTATACTGAGGTGGACAGTGATCATCATGTACACTGAAGTGGACAATGATCAACATGTACACTGACGTGGACAGCGATCATCAAGTAAACTGAGGTGGACAGTGATCATCATGTACATTGAGGTGGACAGTGATCATCATGTACACTGAACTGGACAGTAATCATCATGTACACTGAAGTGGACAATGATCAACATGTACACTGACGTGGACAGCGATCATCAAGTAAACTGAGGTGGACAGTGATCATCATGTACACTGAGGTGGACAGTGATCAACATGTACACTGACGTGGACAGTGATCATCAAGTAAACTGAGGTGGACAGTGATCAACATATACACTGAACTGTACAGTGATCATCATGTACACTGAACTGTACAGTGATCATCTTGTACACTGAGGTGGACAGTGATCATCATGTACACTGAGGAAGACAGTGATCAACATGTACACTGAACTGTACAGTGATCATCACGTACACTGAGGTGGACAGTGATCAACATGTACGTTGAGGTGGATAGTGATCATCATGTACATTGAGTTGGAAAGTGATCATCATGTACACTGAAGTGGACAGTGATCATCATGTACACTGATATGAACAGTGATCATCATGTACACTGAGCTGTACAGTGATCATTATGTACACTGAACTGGACAGTGATCATCATGTACACTGAGGTGGACAGTGATCATCATGTACACTGAACTGGACAGTGATCATCATGTACACTGAGGTGGAGAGTGATCATCATGTACACTGAACTGGTCAGTGATCATCATGTACACTAAGTTGGACAGTGATCATCATGTACACTGGGGTAGACAGTGATCAACATGTAAACTGAGGTGGACAGTGATCAACATGTACACTGAGGTGGACAGTGATCATCATGTACACTGAGGTGGACAATGACCAACATGTACACTGAGGTAGACAGTGATCATTATGTACACTGAGGTGGACAGTGATCATCATGTACACCGAGGTGGACATCGATCATCATCAACACTGAGGTGGATAGTGATCATCATGTACACTGAGGTGGACATTGATCATCATGTACACTGAACTGGAGGGTGATCATCATGTACACTGAACTGGTCAGTGATCATCATGTACACTAAGGTGGACAGTGATCATCATGTACACTGAACTGGTCATTTATCATCATGTACACTGAGGTGGACAGTGGCCGTCATGTACACTGAGATGGACAGTGATCACCATGTAAAGTGAGGGGGACAGTGATCATCATGTACACTGAGGTGGACAGTGATCATCATGTACACTGAGGTGGACAGTGATCATCATGTACACTGAGGTGGACAGCGACCAACATGTACACTGAGGTGGACAGTGATCAACATGTAAACTGAGGAGGACAGTGATCAACATGTACACTGAGGTGGACAGTGATCAACATGTAAACTGAGGAGGACAGTGATCAACATGTACACTGAGGTGGACAGTGATCATCATGTACACTAAGTAGGACAGTGATCATCATGTAAACTGAACTGGACAGTGATCATCATGTACACTGAACTGGTCAGTGATCATCATGTACACTGAGGTGGAGAGTGATCATCATGTACACTGAACTGGTCATTTATCATCATGTACACTGAGGTGGACAGTGGCCGTCATGTACACTGAGATGGACAGTGATCATCATGTACACTGAACTGGACAGTGATCATCATGTACACTGAACTGGTCAGTGATCATCATGTACACTGAGGTGGAGAGTGATCATCATGTACACTGAACTGGTCAGTGATCATCATGTACACTATGGACAGTGATCATCATGTACACTGAACTGGTCAGTGATCATCATGTACACAGTTACAGTGATCATGTACACTGAACTGATCATTTATCATCATGTACACTAAGGTGGACAGTGATCATCATGTACGCTGAAATGGTCAGTGATCATCATGTACACTAAGTTGGACAGTGATCATCATGTACACTGAACTGATCATTTATCATCATGTACACTGAGGTGGATAGTGGCCGTCATGTACACTGAGATGGAAAGTGATCACCATGTAAAGTGAGGTGGACAGTGATCAACATGTACACTGAGGTGGACAGTGATCATCATGTACACTGAGATGGACAGTGACCAACATGTACACTGAGGTGGACAGTGATCAACATGTAAACTGAGGTGGATAGTAATCAACATGTACACTGAGGTGGACAGTGATCATCATGTACACTGAACTGGACAGTGATCATCATGTACAGTGAGGTGGACAGTGATCATCATGTACACTGAACTGGTCAGTGATCATCATGTACACTGAGGTGGACAGTGATCATCATGTACACTGAGGTGGACAGTGATCATCATGTACACTGAGGTGGACAGTGATCATCATGTACACTAGGGGAAAGTGATCATCATGTACACTGAACTGGTCATTGATCATGTACACTAAGTGGACAGTGATCATCATGTACACTGAACTGGTCATTTATCATCATGCACACTGAGGGACAGTGGCCGTCATGTACACTGAGATGGACAGTGATCACCATGTAAAGTGATGTGGACAGTGATCATCATGTACACTGAGGTGGACAGTGATCATCATGTACACTGAGGTGGACAGTGACCAACATGTACACTGAGGTGGACAGTGATCATCATGTACCCCGAGGAGGACAGTGATCATCATGTACACTGAGGTGACAGTGACCAACATTTACACTGAGGTGGAAAGTGATCAACATATACACTGAGGTGGACAGATCATCATGTACACTGAAGTGGACGGTGATCATCATGTACACTGAGGTGGACAGTGATCATCATGTACACTGAGGTGGACAGTGATCAACATGTACACTGAGGACAGTGATCATCATGTAAACTGAGGTGGACAGTGATCATGCTGTACACTGAACTGGAGAGTAATCATCATGTACACTAAGTTGGACAGTGATCAACATGTACACTGAGGGACAGTGATCATCAAGTAAACTGATGGACAGTGATCATCATGTACATTGAGGTGGACAGTGATTATCATGTACACTGAGGTGACAGTGATCACCATATACACTGAACTGTACAGTGATCATCATGTACACGGAGCTGTACAGTGATCATCATGTAAACTCAGGTGGACAGTGATCATCATGTACACTGAAGTGGACAATGATCAAAATGTACACTGACGTGGACAGTGATCATCAAGTAAACTGAGGTGGTCAGTGATCATCATGTACACTGAGGTGGACAGTGATCAACATGTACACTGACGTGACAGTGATCAAATAAACTGAGGTGGACAGTGATCAACATATACACTGAACTGTACAGTGATCATGTACACTGAGCTGCGTATAAGTGACCATGTACACTGAGGTGGACAGTGATCAACATGTACACTGAACTGTACAGATCATCATGTACACTGAGGTGACAGTGATCATCATGTACTGATGTGGACAGTGATCATCATGTACACTGAGGTGGACAGTGA
>NW_024748502.1:8094439-8121951 GCF_018991925.1 Homarus americanus | reverse complement strand
TCATCATGTACACTGAGATGGAGAGTGATCACCATGTAAAGTGAGGGCAGTGATCATCATACACTGAGGTGGACAGTGATCATGTACACTGATGTGGACAGTGATCATCATGTACACTGAGGTGGACAGTGGTCATCATGTACACTGAGATGGAGAGTGATCACCATGTAAAGTGAATGGGCAGTGATCATCATGTACACTGAGGTGGACAGTGATCATCATGTACACTGAGGTGGACAGTGACCAACATGTACACTGAGGTGACAGTGATCAACATGTAAACTGAGGTGGACAGTGATCAACATGTACACTGAGGTGGACAGTGATCATCATGTACACTGAGGTGGACAATGATCATCATGTACACTGAGGTGACAGTGATCATCATGTACACTGAGTGGACAGTGATCATCATGTACACTAAGGTGGACAGTGATCATCATGTACACTGACGGGACAGTGATCATCATGTACACTGAGGTGACAGTGATCGTCATGACTGAGCTGACAGTGATCACCATGTGCACTGAACGGGACAGTGATCATTGTACACTGAGGTGAACGTATCATCATGTACACTGAACTGGACATCACAAACTGAGGACAGTGATCATCATGTAAACTCTTGTGGACAGGATCATCATGTAAACTCAGACAGTGATCAACATGTACACTGAGGACAGTGATTAATGTACACTGAGGTGACAGTGATCATCAAGAACTTGAGGACAGTGACCATCGTACCTGAACTGACAGTGATCATCATGTACACTGAACTGGTAAGTGATCATCATGTACACTGAGGTGACAGTGATCATCATTTACACTGAACTGGACAGTGATCATCATGTACACTGAGGTGGACAGGATCATCATGTACACTGAACTGGACAGTGATCATCATGTACACTGAGGTGGACAGTGATCATCATGTACACTGAGGTGGACAGTGATCATCATGTACACTGAGGTGGGCATCATGCACACTGAGGTGGACAGTGGTCATCATGTACACTGAACTGGTCAGTGATCATCATGTAACTAAGGTGGACAGTGGCCATCATGTACACTGAGATGGACAGTGATCATCATGTACACTGAGGTGGACAGTGATCATGTACACCGAGGTGACAGTGATCATCATACACTGAGGTGGACAGTGACCAACATGTACACTGAGGTGGACAGTGATTATCATGTACACTGAGGTGGACAGTGATCATCATGTACACTGAGGTGGACAGTGATCATCATGTACACTGAGGTGGACAGTGATCATCATGTAAACTGTGACAGTGATCATCATGTAACTGAGGGGACAGTGATCATCATGTACACTGACGTGGATAGTGATCATCATGACCGAGGTGACAGGATCATAAAACTGAGACAGTGATCATCATGTAAACTGAGGGGACAGATCATCAGACACTGAGGTGACAGATCATCATGTACGCTGAGGTGACAGTGATCATCATGTACATTGAGTTGGACAGTGATCATCATGTACACTGAGGTGGACAGTGATCATCATGTACGGGTGGACAGTGGTCATCATGTACACTAGACTGGACAGTGATCATCATGTACACAGGGTGAGGACCTGAGGTGGACAGTGATCATCATGTACACTGAGGGGGACAGTGATTATCGTACACTGGGGTGGACAGTGATCATCATGTAAACTGAGGTTGGACAGTGATCATCATGTAAACTCTTGTGGACAGTGATCATCATGTAAACTCTTGTGGACAGTGATCCATCACACTGGGGGACAGTGATTATCATGTACACTGAGGTGGACAGTGATCATCATGAACACTGAGGTGGACAGTGACCATCATGTACACTGAACTGGACAGTGATCATCATGTACACTGAACTGGTAAGTTATCATCATGTACACTGAGGTGGACAGTGATCATCATGTACAATGAACTGGTCAGTGATCATCATGTACACTAAGGTGGACAGTGATCATCATGTACACTGAACTGGTCAGTGATCATCATGTGCACTAAGGTGGACAGTGATCATCATGTACACTGAACTGGTCAGTGATCATCATGTACACTGAGGTGGAAAGTGATCAACATGTACACTGAAGTGGACAGTGATCATCATGTACCCTGAGGTGGACGGTGATCAACATGTAACTGAGGTGGACAGTGATCATCATGTACACTGAGGTGGACAGTGATCATCATGTACACTGAGGTGGACAGTCATCATCATGTACTCTGAGGTGGACAGTGATCATCATGTACACTGAGGTGTAGAGTGATCATCATGTACACTGAGGTGGACAGTGATCATCATGTAAACTGAGGTGGACAGTGATCATCATATAACTGAGGTGGATAGTGATCATCATATACACTAAGGTGGACAAGGTGGACAGTGATCATCATGTACACTGAGGTGGACATTGATCGTCATGTAAACTGAGGCTGTACAGTGATCATCATTTCACGAACTGGACAGTGATCATGCTACACTGAGGTGGACAGTGATCATCATGTAAACTGAGGTGGACAGTGATCATCATGTAAACTGAGGTGGATAGTGATCATCATATACACTGACGTGGACAGTGATCATCATGTACACTGACGTAGACAGTGATCATCAAGTAAACTGAGGTGGACAGTGATCAACATATACACTGAACTGTACAGTGAGCATCATGTACACTGAACTGTACAGTGATCATCATGTACACTGAGGAAGACAGTGATCAACATGTACACTGAACTGTACAGTGATCATCATGTACACTGAGGTGGACAGTGATCAACATGTACGTTGAGGTGGATAGTGATCATCATGTACATTGAGTTGGAAAGTGATCATCATGTACACTGAAGTGGACAGTAATCATCATGTACACTGATATGAACAGTGATCATCATGTACACTGAGCTGTACAGTGATCATTATGTACACTGAACTGGACAGTGATCATCATGTACACTGAGGTGGACAGTGATCATCATGTACACTGAGGTGGACAGTGATCATCATGTACACTGAGGTGGACAGTGATCATCATGTACACTAAGGTGGAAAGTGATCATCATGTACACTGAACTGGTCAGTGATCATCGTGTACACTAAGGTGGACAGTGATCATCATGTACACTGAACTGGTCATTTATCATCATGCACACTGAGGTGGACAGTGGCCGTCATGTACACTGAGATGGACAGTGATCACCATGTAAAGTGATGTGGACAGTGATCATCATGTACACTGAGGTGGACAGTGATCATCATGTACACTGAGGTGGACAGTGACCAACATGTACACTGAGGTGGACAGTGATCATCATGTACCCCGAGGAGGACAGTGATCATCATGTACACTGAGGTGGACAGTGACCAACATTTGCACTGAGGTGGAAAGTGATCAACATATACACTGAGGTGGACAGTGATCATCATGTACACTGAAGTGGACGGTGATCATCATGTACACTGAGGTGGACAGTGATCATCATGTACACTGAGGTGGACAGTGATCAACATGTACACTGAGGTGGACAGTGATCATCATGTAAACTGAGGTGGACAGTGATCATGCTGTACACTGAACTGGAGAGTAATCATCATGTACACTAAGTTGGACAGTGATCAACATGTACACTGAGGCGGACAGTGATCATCAAGTAAACTGATGTGGACAGTGATCATCATGTACATTGAGGTGGACAGTGATTATCATGTACACTGAGGTGGACAGTGATCACCATATACACTGAACTGTACAGTGATCATCATGTACACGGAGCTGTACAGTGATCATCATGTAAACTCAGGTGGACAGTGATCATCATGTACACTGAAGTGGACAATGATCAAAATGTACACTGACGTGGACAGTGATCATCAAGTAAACTGAGGTGGTCAGTGATCATCATGTACACTGAGGTGGACAGTGATCAACATGTACACTGACGTGGACAGTGATCAAATAAACTGAGGTGGACAGTGATCAACATATACACTGAACTGTACAGTGATCATCATGTACACTGAGCTGTACAGTGATCATCATGTACACTGAGGTGGACTGTGATCAACATGTACACTGAGGTGGACAGTGATCCACATGTACACTGAACTGTACAGTGATCATCATGTACACTGAGGTGGACAGTGATCATCATGTACACTGATGTGGACAGTGATCATCATGTACACTGAGGTGGACAGTGATCATCATGTACACTGAGATGGAGAGTGATCACCATGTAAAGTGAGGTGGGCAGTGATCATCATGTACACTGAGGTGGACAGTGATCATCATGTACACTGATGTGGACAGTGATTATCATGTACACTGAGATGGACAGTGGTCATCATGTACACTGAGATGGAGAGTGATCACCATGTAAAGTGAGGTGGGCAGTGATCATCATGTACACTGAGGTGGACAGTGATCATCATGTACACTGAGGTGGACAGTGACCAACATGTACACTGAGGTGGACAGTGATCAACATGTAAACTGAGGTGGACAGTGATCAACATGTACACTGAGGTGGACAGTGATAATCATGTACACTGAGGTGGACAGTGATCATCATGTACACCGAGGTGGACAATGATCATCATGTACACTGAGGTGGACAGTGATCATCATGTACACTGAATTGGACAGTGATCATCATGTACACTAAGGTGGACAGTGATCATCATGTACACTGACGTGGACAGTGATCATCATGTACACTGAGGTGGACAGTGATCGTCATGTACACTGAGCTGTACAGTGATCACCATGTGCACTGAACTGGACAGTGATCATCATGTACACTGAGGTGAACAGTGATCATCATGTACACTGAACTGGACAGTGATCATCATGTAAACTGAGTTGGACAGTGATCATCATGTAAACTCTTGTGGACAGTGATCATCATGTAAACTCTTGTGGACAGTGATCAACATGTACACTGAGGGGGACAGTGATTATCATGTACACTGAGGTGGACAGTGATCATCAAGAACTCTGAGGTGGACAGTGACCATCATGTACACTGAACTGGACAGTGATCATCATGTACACTGAACTGGTAAGTGATCATCATGTACACTGAGGTGGACAGTGATCATCATGTAAACTGAGGTGGACAGTGATCATCATGTAAACTGAGGTGGATAGTGATCATCATATACACTGACGTGGACAGTGATCATCATGTACGCTGAGGTGGACAGTGATCATCATGTAAACTGAGGTGGACAGTGATCATCATGTACGCTGAGGTGGACAGTGATCATCATGTAAACTGAGGTGGACAGTGATCATCATGTACACTGACGTGGACAGTGATCATCATGTACGCTGAGGTTGACAATGATAATCATGTACATAGAGTTGGACAGTGATCATCATGTACACTGAGGTGGACAGTGATCATCATGTACACTAAGGTGTACAAGGTGGACAGTGATCATCATGTACACTGAGGTGGACATTGATCGTCATGTACACTGAGCTGTACAGTGATCATCATTTACACTGAACTGGACAGTGATCATCATGTTCACTGAGGTGGACAGTGATCATCATGTACACTGAACTGGACAGTGATCATCATGTACACTGAGGTGGACAGTGATCATCATGTACACTGAGGTGGACAGTGGTCATCATGTACACTGAACTGGTCAGTGATCATCATGTACACTGAGGTGGACAGTGGCCATCATGTACACTGAGATGGACAGTGATCATCATGTACACTGAGGTGGACAGTGATCATGTACACCGAGGTGGACAGTGATCATCATGTACACTGAGGTGGACAGTGACCAACATGTACACTGAGGGGGACAGTGATTATCATGTACACTGAGGTGGACAGTGATCATCATGTACACTGAGGTGGACAGTGATCATCATGTACATTGAGGTGGACAGTGATCATCATGTAAACTGAGGTGGACAGTGATCATCATGTAAACTGAGGTGGACAGTGATCATCATGTACACTGACGTGGATAGTGATCATCATGTAAATTGAGGTGGACAGTGATCATCATGTAAACTGAGGTGGACAGTGATCATCATGTAAACTGAGGGGGACAGTGATCATCATGTACACTGAGGTGGACAGTGATCATCATGTACGCTGAGGTGGACAGTGATCATCATGTACATTGAGTTGGACAGTGATCATCATGTACACTGAGGTGGACAGTGATCATCATGTACACTGAGGTGGACAGTGATCATCATGTACACTGAACTGGACAGTGATCATCATGTACACTGAGGTGGACAGTGATCATGTACATTGAGGTGGACAGTGATCATCAGGTACACTGAGGTGGACAGTGACCAACATGTACACTGAGGTGGACAGTGATCAACATGTACACTGAGGGGGACAGTGATTATCATGTACACTGAGGTGGACAGTGATCATCATGTAAACTGAGTTGGACAGTGATCATCATGTAAACTGAGGTGGACAGTGATCATCATGTACACTAAGGTGGACAGTGATCATCATGTACACTGAAGGGGTCAGTGATCATCATGTACACCGAAGTGGACAGTGATCATCATGTATACTGAGGTGGACAGTGACCAACATGTACACTGAGGTGGACAGTGATCAACTTGTACACTGAGGTGGACAGTGATTATCATGTACACTGAGGTGGACAGTGATCATCATGTATACTGAGGTGGACAGTGATTATCATGTACACTGAGGTGGACAGTGATCATCATGTACACTGAGGTGGACAGTGATCATCATGTACGCTGAGCTGAATAGTGATCATCATGTACACTGAGGTGGACAGTGATCATCATGTAAACTGAGGTGGACAGTGATCAACATGTACGCTGAGGTGGACAGTGATCATCATGTACATTGAGGTGGACAGTGATCATCATGTACACTAAGGAGGACAGTGATCATCATGTACACTGACGTGGACAGTGATCATCATGTACACTGAACTAGACAATGATCATCATGTACACTGAAGTGGACAGTGATCATCATGTACACTGAGGTGGACAGTGATTATCATGTACACTGAGGTGGACAGTGATCATCATGTACACTGAGGTGGACAGTGATCATCATGTAAACTGAGGTGGACAGTGATCAACATGCATGCTGACGTGGACAGTAATCATCAAGTAAACTGAGGTGGACAGTGATCATCATGTACATTGAGGTGGACAATGATCATCATGTACACTGAGGTGGACAGTGATCATCATTTACACTGAGGTGGACAGTGATCGTCATGTACACTTAGCTGTACAGTGATCATCATGTACACTGAGGTGGACAGTGATCATCATGTACACTGAGGTGGAAAGTGATCAACATGTACACTGAAGTGGACAGTGATCATCATGTACCTTGAGGTGGACGGTGATCAACATGTAAACTGAGGCGGACAGTGATCATCATGTACACTGAGGTGGACAGTGATCATCATGTACACTGAGGTGGACAGTGATCAACATGTACACTGAGGTGGACAGTGATCGTCATGTACACTGAGCTGTACAGTGATCATCATGTAACACCTACAACACACATTACAAACAACATCTGCAATACCCACTGCAATCTCCATTTGCAGTACTTATTACAAACAACACTTGCAACATCCACTTTTAATTTCTGCAGAATTTATTACAGACAACACCAGCAGCACCCACCACAAACAACAGCGGCAGCACTTACTACAAACAACAAATGCAGCACTTAATACAAACAACTTCTGCAGCACCCACTGCAAAAAATATATGCAGTACTTACTACAAACAACGTCTGCAACACCTACTAAAAACAAGAACTGTAAACAACACCTGCAGCATCTAGTACAAACAACACCAGTAGCACCTTTTACAAAGAACACCTGCAGCAACCATTGCAAACAATACCTGCAGCACCTACTGCAAACAAAACATTCTGCACTTACTACAAAAAACACCTGCAGCACTTACTACAAACAACAACTGCAGCACTTACTACAAACAACATCTGGAGCACCCACTGCAAACAACATCTGTAGTACTTACTACAAACAACATCTGCAACACCTACTACAAACAACATCTGCAACACCTACTACAAACAAGACCTGCAGCACCTACTACAACAACACCTACTGCAACCACTGGAAAAATACCTGCAACGCTTGCTACAAACAACACCTACATTATTTACTACAAAAAACACCTGCAGCACCTATTGCAAACAACACCTGCATTATTTACTACAAAAAACACCTGCAGCACCTACTGCAAAAATCATATGCAGCACTTACTAAAAACAACACCTGAATCACCCAATGCAAACACCTGCAGAAGTTACTACAAGCAACGCCTGCAACACCTACTAGAAACAACATCTGCAGCACCTATTACCCTATTACAAACAATACCTTCAGCTCCTACTACAAACAACATCTGCAGCATCTACTACAAAGAACACCTGCCACACCTAATACAAACAACACCTGCCTCACCTAATACAAACAACACCTGCCGCACCTGGAGATGTTCGGGGTACTTGGGGGAGGTGTATGTATATTATGTATGTTGTATGTATACCATGTATGTACTCTATATATACACATTACTTCTCTAGTCAGTAGCGTGTGGCAATGCCCCTGTTTCATGTCACCACACGCTTAGATAAATGTTCCTCGCGACATCTGGAAGCTGCTAATGTACCACTTACCACATGTCGCCCGAGAGGTCAGAGTGAGGTCAGTTGACCCTATAGGAGTGAAAGGACTACCTGCGCTTGTAAGCGCACCCTTGTATATTTCCTTTAATAAGAACCTACAGAACTCTACAGGTGTTTATGTTCGCTCCTGTAGTTAGAACCAAGTACCCGGAACATCTCCATGGCGCAGTGAGTATCAAGTGATCGATTAAGTGGAAATAAGTGCGTTCGTGTAAAATCAAGACAGGTAGACCCCTTCCGTCAACTCTTTCATCCGTCGCCATTGTCTCCCCCAAAAATTCGTTTGAATGACCAACGAGTTTTGAGCAGTGTGCAGTGACCGCAATTTCCTGTGAAGTGTCTTTAAGTGCCCCTCATGTATGTGTGGTGTTAAAGTGTGTGTCCTTGTTTTAAAGGATTCCCTAAGGTGGAAGGCTGATATAGGGCATTCGTGAAGAGTCAGCGCGACCGTCCCGGGCTGCCTGGAGGGTAACTACCCCCACTGCTCACCCCCCACCGCCTCGCCTCGCCTTGCCTCCCTCCGCGCTCCACCGTGCCTACACACACCAACCCACGCACGAACACACTGACCGTGGTCATTTCTTCATATATATTTTATATATATATATAAGTTACTTATCTGTGTATTCAATTAATTTTGTTGTCTCAGATCTGGTTGATACGACGGGCTGACCGGTCAACACTGATTTGAGATACAATATACAGATAAAGTAATTATGCCCCGGGCCTCACGCAGCGGTGTCCCTAGCGCCCGGATGAATCAGACGGATGACAGCTCTACAGAGATGGATGACCAGTCAGTGCGCGACGCCCCACCCTCTCCCAGCCACACCCCTCGACCCTCAGCCTCGTCCTCAGAGATAATTGCTCTGATGAAGCTTATGAGGGAGGAAATGCGTCAGGACGAAGCGAAAAGACATGCTGAGGACCACCAACGGAGATTGGAAGATAACGAACGGTTTGCAGCTTTGATATCTAGCCTCACTGCTAATCACTCCCTTGGCCCTTCCACTACTCCGGTACCGACTGGCTCAGATACCTCGTCAATGCCCTCTACCAAAGTGGTTGTCCAACCCCCACCCACCTTGAAGCCTGATGAGACTTTCCAGACTTTTCGTAAGTGGCGGCGACGGTGGACTGATTATGCTATAATGGTGGATCTCCAGAGCTTGCCACAGCCGAAACAACTCATTCAGCTACGTATGTGCCTGTCTTTGGGAACGCAGCATGTGTTGGAACACACGTTGCAAGTGTCCCAGACGTCTTTGTTGTTTGTAGAGGAAGTACTGGAGGTTCTAGAACGGCACATCAAAGGTCAGCGGAATTAAGCTCTCCACAGGAGGGAAGATGTTTAGCTGTAGATAGATGGAGGGCGAGACTTTTGGTGATTTCTACGTACAACTCAAGAGAGCCTCGGAAGAGATAGACATATGTCCCGGTAATCACCAGCAGTGGGAGGAGACCCAGTTGAAGCAGGTGATCCTGATGAGGAGCTTGTCCAACGCCTCACCTCCCTCGACTCTCCCTCCTCTCTTAAGGATGTATTGACAGTATGTCGCTCCTACAAGGCTGCCAGGTGTGCTACCTCTGCCATCCGAGCTCCCCCTACAGCCGTACGGGCTATGTCCCAATACAAGAAAGACAAGAAGTCTGCCCCAACGCCTACGCCCACCACGCCCACGCCCGGCTCCCTTTGCAACAGCTGTGGTAGGCAGAATGGAACACAGGTATGTCCAGCCGCTGAGTCTACCTGCGACAGTTGTGACCGCAAGGGCCACTGGTCACTTACAGTACGGTGCCCAGCCAAACGCGTCCAGTACAATGTGTGTGGTCGTCTGGGCCACTACGACAAGTGTTGTCCGACCAACAAACCTAAGGAACAGCGTCGGCGGAAGCAGCAGCGCCCTTCCACCAGTGAGGGCCGCCCACAGTCGCCAAATCAGAGGCACGACGACCCTGGACAAAGCCCTACCCATATTAGGAGGGTGTACTCCTCGCGTCCCAGGACCAAAGTACCCCAGCACGTCAGCGTCATCGTAACCTACGGCAGTGTGTCATCCTGTCTCGAGATGCTGCCCGACACCGGCGCTGATGCTACAGTCATCGGCCCCCAGCATTTGGAATGCTTGGTGCTCTCTCCAAGTGATCTAGGACCGCCTCCCAAGGACCTCCGCGTCACGGCAGACGGTTCACAGATGGCCCCAGCCCTAGGTTCACTCTATGCACATGTCACCTTTGGCAACAGGTCGTGTCAAGCCTGGATTGACGTGCATAATGGTGTCTCGATTCCTTTGCTGTCCTACAGACATTGCCAAGAGTTGGCCATCATCTCCCAGGACTTCCCAATACCGATTCTCGAGGTAAAATACGCCAACAGGGTGCACGAAGGGAGCAGCAGCTACCCTGCTGCCGACCTACCCCTACCTCTGGCCAGTGACACCTCTCCTTCGGTAGTTGTTCCTGCTGCTTCACGTCCCCACGCCTTGGCTCGCCTCCACGACAGTCACCGTGGAGCCGTGGCCACCAAATGGCGTGCAAGACAGACTGTGTTCCGGCCTGGCATCGATCCCGACATCTCCAATGCTGTCCAGGTGTGTAAGCCCCGCCACGTACTACAACCCAGCCAGCAGCAGGAACCCTTCATGAGTGACGACAACCCCACCCGCCCCTTTGAGTCTGTGTCTGCCGACTTATTCTGTGTGTCAGGAGAGTCCTTCCTGGTTATCGTCGACCGTCTCTCTGGTTGGCCGGTTGTCATCAAGTGAGGTAAGGATACGACATCTACCGCCACCATCAGTAAGTTCCGCCACTACTTCCGTTACGTGGGCGTTCCTGCGCGCCTGCGAACCAACGGAGGGCCCCAGTTCACAAGCCGGGACTTTGCTGCGTTCCTCGACCGATGGGTAGTCCGGCATGTGTTGTCACCGCCGCATTACTTGCAGTCCAACGGACACGCTGAGGCTGCTGTCAAATCCCTGAAGCACCCCATCCTCAAAGTGGCCCCTTCTGGGAATATTGACTGCGAGGCCTTCGACCAGGGTCTCCTTGAGCTCTGCAACACACCCAATTATACCGGACGCTCCCCTGCCCAGGTCTTGTATGGATGCCCCCTCCGTTGTTGAGTCCCTGCTCACCCTCAATCCTTCTCCAAGGAGTGGCAGGCCAAGACAAAGGATTTTGATCGCCGAGCCGCCGAACGTATTCAAGACGTCGTCGCCCGCCACAACGACCACGCCTGTCCTCTCCCCAAGTTGATTGTCAGCACCCAAGTCCGTGTCCAGGACCCGACCTCCCTACGTTGGGACAAAGTGGGCGTAGTCGTGGGTCTCGGTAGGTCACGGGACTACCAGGTGCGGTTACCCAGTGGTCGTGTGTGGTGGAGGAACCGCCGTTTTCTCGGCCTCGTAACACCTTCCCCTGACCCCGCCACCAGTGCTGAGTCCCATATCCCCCCCAGTGATCAAGCCCCTCGACGCTCAGAACGGATCCACAGGAAAAGGTCCGCTCAAGACTTTGCTATGAGCGTATGGGGGGAGGTGTATGGATATTATGTGTGTTGTATGTATACCATGTATGTACTCTATATATACACATTACTTCTCTAGTCAGTAGCGTGTGGCAATGCCCCTGTTTCATGTCACCACACGCTTAGATAAATGTACCTGGCGACATCTGGAAGCTGCTAATGTACCACTTACGACATGTCGCCTGAGAGGTCAAAGAGAGGTCAGTTGACCCTACAGGAGTGTAAAGACTACCTGCACTTGTAAGCGCACCCTTGTATATTTCCGTTAATAAGAACCTACAGAACTCTACAGGTGTTTTTGTTCGCTCCTGTAGTTAGAACCAAGTACCCCGAACATCTACAGCACCTAATACAAATAACACCTAAAGCAACGGCTAGAAACATCTACTAAACCTTATAAATTTGCTGTCACTCAGAATAGAGTATGACGATCTTCCAGCTATGATACTGTTACGTGCAACTATCATGATAGAACTATCCTTAACAACCAATTATTAAATGAGCTGTACGCCCCTGCCGGAGGTACTGTAACTGAGTATGTATTCTTGACATATATTTTATGATTATATATTTTTTTCAGACTAGAATTACATCGTTTTTGTGTATGTGAATAATTATATTATTAAATTCAGTAATTCTGTAATAGCTTAACATGACATGTTAAGTATGATGTTTGGGTTAGTCTGGTCAAACGAGAACAAAATACTAAATTCCTCGGAGTTATTGTTGATGAGAAACTTAACTGGAGAAACCACATACAAGCCATTCACAGTAAAATCAATAAACAGTGCTGTATCATGTATCACACTCGACAGTCACTCACTCTCACAACAATGAAAGAAATCTATCATGATCTTGTTTACCAACACCTGATACACTGTCACACACTATGGAGGGCCTCTGGCTCTTCAAAAACACAATCTCTGGTTACTGCACAAAAGAGAGTTGTACGGACAATGACCTAATTGAAAAAAACAGATCACACAAACGAAAAATTTGCTATATTTAAATTTTTAAAATTCGAGGATATTAACACTTACTGCTGTGCCCTCTTTGTTTACAAATCTATCAATCACTTGTTGACAATAATTACTTCCAGTTCCGGAATAATCAGAGATACAACTTAAGGCACCCAGAGCTACTAAGACCACCCCCATGCGCTCCTCTCAGCCCTAGACCTCCATAAAATATCATAGTGTGAAGGTGTGGAACAGCATACTCCCACACATCCTAGCAAAGACTACGCTCCCTTCCTTTAAATCATCTCTAAAAAAATATCTATTGTCGAAGTATTAATACTTCTTATAACACTTACTATATTTACAATACCTGTTTTTATTGTACCATCAAACCCGTTTTATCGGAAATTATCATGTAAATAAATAAGTAATTACCATTGCAATAAACATAATTGCCAACTGAAATAATCCTGAAAGCTCTGTCCTTTTGTTCAACTTTATTACTGTACAACCCAGGTTGTATTGCTCCCTCATTATACTTATGTTTTTAAATTCCACTCTAATTTATATATATATATATATATATATATATATATATATATATATATATATATATATATATATATATATATATATATATATATATATATATATATATATATATATATGTATGTGTATATGTATGTATAAATAAATAAACATGACATTGGAATAAAGAAAGGAATATATAAGAAATTAAAGGGAGGGGAGGAGCAGCTCAGAAACAGGTATAATGAACTATCTAGGAATGTTAAGAAAAATGTAAGGAAAGCAAAGAGAGACTATGAAATCAAAATAGCAAGAGAATCCAAGGCGAATCCCAAGGGATTTTTCCAGGTATATAGGACAAAGGTCAAGGACAAAGTTGGGCCTTTAAAGTCAGGGAGGGGAGAATTGATAAATGGCAGTGAAGACATGAGCAAAGCATTGAACAGCTACTTCTTATCAGTTTTCACAGAAGAAATTTGCGATGAAATTCCGGAGGTGGAACTGATATTTAAGGGAAAGGAAGAAGAGAAATTAAAGAATATCACCATCAGAAAAGAGGATGTTCTTAAGAAGATAAATAAACTAAAGAACACAAAATCCCCAGGGCCGGATGAAATTTTTCCTCGAGTCTTAAAAGAGTGTAGGGAACAGATTAGCGGACCCCTCGTAAATTTATTTACAAAATCATTAGACACTGGAGTTGTGCCAGAGTTGTGGAAACAGGCGAATGTAGTACCCATATTTAAAAAGGGAGACAGAGCATCAGCGTCAAATTACCGGCCGATCAGTTTGACGTCAGTAGTGGAGAAATTTCTTGAATCAATTATGGCAGATAGCATCCGATCGCATCTAGAAAAAAGCAAATTAATCTACGACTCTCAACATGGGTTTACAAAGGGAAAATCTTGTCTAACAAATCTGCTAACGTTTTTCAGGAAAGTCTTCGAGGTAGTAGATAATGACGAAAATTACGATGCTATTTACTTAGACTTTAGCAAAGCATTTGACAGAGTACCGCATCAGAGGCTTCTGAGAAAAATTAAGGCTCATGGTATCGAGGGGAAAGTTTTAAATTGGATAAAATCATGGCTCACCGATAGAACGCAGAGGGTCAGTGTAGATGGTGTTAAATCTGAGTGGGGCCGTGTAACCAGTGGGGTTCCCCAGGGGTCAGTACTAGGCCCACTCTTGTTCATAATCTACATAAACGATTTAGATACTGGGATCAGCAGTGACATAAGCAAGTTTGCGGATGACACCAAAATAGGGCGGCAAATTAATTCAGGGCAGGATGCAAATGGATTACAGGAGGATCTAAATAAACTGCAGGGGTGGTCTGAAAAATGGCAAATGAAATTCAACACCAGCAAGTGCAGCGTACTTAATATTGGAAGATCAAATACTTATAATGTATACAGCCTGAACAACATCAACCTAGAGAAGTCGACTTGTGAAAGAGACCTAGGGGTACTTGTAAGCCCGGACCTACGGCCTAGAAAACAGTGCGTTAATGTTCGAAATAAGGCAAACAGAGTATTGGGTTTTATATCTAGAAGTGTAAGTAACAAGAGTGCAGAGGTCTTATTGCAACTATATCTTGCGCTAGTTAGGCCGCACCTCGATTATGCGGTTCAGTTCTGGTGCCCCTATTATAGAATGGATATAATTCACTAGAGTCGGTGCAGCGAAGAATGACAAAAATGATTCCGGGACTTAGAAACCTTCCATATCAGGATAGGTTAAAGAAACTTAACTTGCATTCCCTAGAAAGACGAAGAGTGCGGGGAGATATGATAGAAGTATTTAAGTGGGTGAAAGGAATCAATAAAGGGGATATAGATAAAGTTCTTATAATATCCGAGCAGGATAGGACTCGGAGCAACGGATTCAAGTTGGATAAGTTTAGGTTTAGGAGGGAGATAGGAAGAAACTGGTTCACAAATAGGGTGGTGGACGAGTGGAACAAGCTTAGCAACTTTGTAGTAAGTGCGGGAACTCTGGAAAGTTTCAAAAGGAGGCTAGATAGATTCATGGATGATAGAGAGTGGTAGTAACTCTCGACAGGAGCTGCCATGCACAGGCCAACCGGCCTATTGCAGACTCCTTATTTTCTTATGTTCTTCTTATGTTCATATGGAGAATACCCAGGGGATTCTTGCTTGCTGCTCCTAATAGCATATAACACAAAGTGAACACCCTCATCCCATTCAACGCTGTTTTCATTACAGTACTTCGTTAATATATTTTTGAGAGTTTGATGGAATCTTTCTAAAGCTCCTTGGGACTCCGGATGATAAGCGATGGCCAGGTACTGGTGCACTCCCAACTCTTCCATCACCTGTTTGAACATATCGGAAGTGAAAGGCGAACCCTGATCTGACTGAACTTGACTGGGGATCCCGTACTGAGTAAAGAATTTAGTCCATGATTTAATGATTAACTTGGACGTGATGCGTCTTAATGGAATTATTTCAGGATAGCGAGTGGTTGTACACATGATGGTCAACAAGTACTGATTTCCACTGCGGGTTTTTGGTAAAGGTCCCACGGTGTCAATTATCACCTTGTGGAATGGTTCTTGAGACACAGGAATTGGTATTAGGGGAGCTGGTTTAATGATCTGATTTGGTTTTCCTGTGACCTGGCACTCATGGCAAGTTTTACAGTATTGGCCAATAGAAGATTTTATGGTAAGTTTTATTAACTCCTAAGTGTCCACCAATATAATCATGTGCAAATGAGAGAATATATGGTCTGAGTTTAGTGGATATTACAATTTTTTGAATTTCATTCCAAGTCTCATTAGCAGGGACATGACATGGTCGATATTTTCTCATCAAAATTCCAGACTTGAAATAATGACAATAAGGATGGTTAGTAATCTCACCAAGTTCTACAGCTTCATCTATGTATGGCAACAAACTTGTATCACTTATTTGGGCTTCTTTTAACACTTCTGCAGTTATGGGAACATTACTTAATTCTTCTGAATTGTCAAGATTTACTTCTTGACCATCAAAAAGATTTAAGACCTAATTCATTTGAGTCATTTAAATCAGATATAGCATCTGCATTGGCATCATTTGAATCAGAAATAGGATTAGAAACAGCATGGTCAGACGCATCATCATGAGCACTCATACTCCTTGTCACTGTACATGCTGGGAACAAGTTAGGATATGGTTTCTCTAACTGCTCAGTAGTATTGTCCAGAGAAGGTGTAGGACTGACAATAGGATCAGGTACTACTCTGTCTCCTGCAATGTCATTCCCTAAAAGAAATGTAACACCCTCTACTGGCAAAGACTCCTGAACTCCATCAGTAATATGATCAGAAACTAAATCTGTTTTGAGGTAACGTTTAACCAGAGGAACAGTTAAGCAACCACCAACATCCTGAAGGAGAACACTGTGTCCAGTAAAATAATCCTCTAAGGCTGGAACAGCACTTTTAACAATGAGGCTGTGTGAAGCACCTGTGTCTCTTAATATATGAATAGGATACATCGTAGAATTGTCATTTACTGAAACTGAACCTTTAAGTAAAAATGGCATTCTGCTCACCAATGCACCAGTTCTCCGAGCACTAGACTTCAGCCAACCATTCATCCTTCAAGTAGATGCCAGTGACTTAGGGGCTGGAGCTGTATTACTCCAGGAGGGACCAGACGAGATTCAACATCCGGCGTGTTATGCTTCAACCAAGTTCAAGAAACATCAGAAGAACTATGCTACAATAGAAAAATAATGTACTGCATTGCTGTATGGACTAGATAAGTTTTATGTGTACCTCGGTAATTCAGTTGATCCTATTGTTGTTTATACTGATCATAACCCCCAAAAGTTTATAAATAAAATGCAGAATAAGAATCAAAGATTAATGAGGTGGTCTCTTGCCTTACAGCAGTATAATTTAGTTATAAAACATATTAAGGGGAAATATAATGGAATTGCAGATTTGTTTTCAGGAGTGTGAACGAGTTCTTTCCAAAGATTTATTTAGCATCCTAATCAATCTCTTGAGGGGGGAGATGTTATGTGCAATGTATCATGATAGAACTACCCTTAACAACCAATTACTAAATGAGCTGTACTCCCCTGACGGACGTACTGTAACTGAGTATGTATTCTTGATATATTTATTGTATGATTATATATTTTTTCAGAGTATAATTACATTTTTTTGTGTGCGTGTGAATAGTTTATATTATTAAATTCAGTAATACTGTAATAGCTTAACATGAGATGTTAAGTACGATGCTTGGGTCAATCTGCTCAAAGCAAACCATACAAGCCTACGGTTTCAGAGCCTGGGGAGTAGCACTTAAGCTGGGTAATCTTCGGACCTCCACCACTGGCCTGCGTTGTCAGTTGACTTCTGTCTTCGATCTGGTAATGTACTAATGGTATTCATTGTTGAGGCTGGCTGGCTGTTTTTGGTGTTTTATATATTTTTGTTCTAGAATCGTCCATTGATTTAGTTGTCAGTGATATTGGCAACCTTAAAGTAACCTAGTATGTTCATGTGATTAGCTTTATTTCTTTTTTATTAGTGGTAAGCGTTTGTACAGTAAATATAGTTATACATTTTATTTAAGTTTCTTTACTCCAATCATCAAGTATTCAGTAATTAAAAGAGGCTGCATTCAATCCATACATTAAACTGTAGTTGAGTTGTTCTTGATACAAATTTAAGAACCATATATTGTAATTCTCTTTATATACATTCACTTTTTGTTTGTTACGAGCCTTACCTCTTTGACACGTAACAATACAATGGTATGAGTTATTAAAGATATCACCTACATTGGTGAGTTCTGAGGTGACAAAAGAGGCCGATACGGGACAGGCAGGGTCGATCATAGATGTTGCACATGTGGGGCTACATCTAGTGCGGGAGGGGCGGCGGCAGCGTCTTTCCAGCGTTAGCGCTTGTCTGCCTCGCTTTGTAATCGAGCTAACTCGAAAGTATTGACACCTTCTCGTGGGGTGTTCCTACAAGCGTTACAGTGTGGAGTAATCGTCTCCCAGGTGAGGGGGTCGATTTGGCACTTTCTTAGATTTGTCTTAAGACTATCCTTATAACTTTTCAGTTACCCACCAGCATTATGTTTACTATTCGTTAGGTGATTGTAGAGTAGCTGCTTTGGCAGTCTACTGTCGTCCATGTGGGTAACATGGCCAGTCCAACGTTATTGTTCATGGATAATGGTAGAGTCGATGCTCCTGCATTTTGTGTCAGCAGGAATACTGACATTTCTTCTCTCGTTTTCCAAGCGAACTCGGAGGATGGAACGTAGACTGAGTTGGTGCCTTGAGGTGCCTCCTGTATGTGACCCATGTCTCGCTGCCATAAAGCCGGGTGGGGAGAACCACTGCTCGATATACTCGTAGGTGCAAATTTGTAGATAATTTCAGCTCCCTACGGCTGAAGACACGGGTACGAAGTCTGCCAAAGACTTGAGATCCACATCTGATCCGAAGTTGAATCTCTTCATCGATTTCCGTGGTGGTAGACACAAGGGAGCCGAGATACTGAAAGTGGGTAACATTAGAGAGGGTAGTACTGTTAAGTTGGATGGATAGTAGAGGTGTGGCTGGACCAGTCTTACGTACATTCACCTCAGGGCCGAAATGTTCATATGCATCTTCGTAGGTGATCAGAATATCCTGTAGGTCACGGTCAGTGTGAGAGACAAGGGTGGGGTCGTCTGCATACTGAAGTTTCGTAATGGAAGCTGCTGACATCTTTATTCCTGCAGTACTCCTGCAACACCCACTACAAACACTTGCAGCACATACTACAATCAGCACCCGCAGCACTTACTACAAATAACAACTACAACACCCAGTACAAACATCATCTGCAGCACTTACTACAAACAACACTTGCAACACCCACTATAAATACCTGCATAATTAATTACAGACAATACCTAATCACTTGCAGTACTTACTACAAACAGCAGCTGTAGCACTTATTACAAAAAAAAATATCTCCAGAACTTACGATAAACAACATCTGCTGCATGTTACAAACAACACCTGCAGCACTCAGTGAAAACAATACCTGCCACACTTAATATAAACAACACATGCAGCACCCACTGGAAACAAACCCTGCAACATTTAGTACAAACATCATCTGTACCAATTACTAAAAACAATACTTACAACATTCTCTACAGAAACTTGCAGAACTTTTTGCAGAAAACACCATCAGTATCCACTACAAACATCACCTGCAGCACTTACTAGGAGCAACAACTGCAGCACCCACTGCAAACAACCATTGCAGCACTTACTACAAACAGAACCTGCAGCACTTATTACAAACAGAACCTGCAGCACTTATTACAAACAACACCTGCAACACCTACTAAAAAAAGCATCTACAGCACTTACTACAAAAAATATCTGCAGCACTTACTATAAATAACACCTCCAGCATCTGTTATTAACAACACTTGCAGCACCCACTTTGAAATAATACCTGCCACATTTACTACAAACATCACCTGCAGCACTTATTGCAAACAACACCTGACAAAAAACACCAGTAACAATTATTACAAACAACACCTGCAGCACCCGTTGCAAACAAAGCCTGCACCACTTACTAAAAACAACACCTGCAGCACCCACTACAAACAACACCTGCAGCACCCACTACAAACAACACCTGCAGCACCCACTACAAACAACATCTGCAGCACCCACTACAAGCAACATCTGCAGCACCCACTACAAGCAACATCTGCAGCACTCACTACAAACACCTGCAGTACTACAAACAACATCTGCAACACCCACTACAAACAACACTGCAGCACCCATTGCAAACAACACCTGCAGCACCCACTATAAACAATATCTGCAGCACCCACTGCAAGCAACATCTGCAGCACTTACTACAAACAACAACTGCAGCACTTACTGCAAACAGCATCTGCAGAATTTATTCCAAACAACACCTGTAACACCCACTGCAAACAGCATTTGCAGAATTTAATACAAACAACACCTGCGTCATTTACTACAAACAACACCTACTGCAAACAACATCTGCAGCACTTACAACAAACAACACCTACAGCACCCACTGCAAACAACCTCTGCAGCACTTACTATGAACAACACCTGTCGTATCTACTACAAACAACACCTGTAGCACCCGCTGCAAACAAAACGTGCACCACTTTCTACAAAAACCACCTGCCGCATCTACTACAAACAACACCTGCAGCAATTACTACAAACAACACCCACAATACCCAGTACAAACAACACCTGCATTACTTACTACAATTAACACCTGCAGCACCCACGGCAAACAACCTCTGCAGAACTTATTACATACAACACCTGCCGCACCCACTGCAAACAGCGTCTGCAGCATTTACTACAGTACAAACAGAAACTGCATCATTGACTGCAAACAACGCCTGTAGCATCTGCTACAAACAACACCTGCAGCACCCATTGCAAACATTGCTGACAAACAAAGTCTGCGCCATCTATTACATACAACACGCGCAGCACCCATTGAAAGCATCATATGCCGCAATTACTACAAACAACGCCGACTACAATCACCTGAAGAGCTTACTACAAACAACACCTGCAACACCCACTACATATAACACCTGTAGCACCCCATACAACACCTGTAGCACCCACTGCAAACAACACCTGCAGTACTAACTACAAACAATCTCTGATCAGTCATTGCAAAATTCTCCTGCAGCACTTATTACAAACAAAATCTGCAGCACTTACTACCAACAACACATGCAGCACCTCCTAAAAACAACACCTGCAGTATCTTCTACAAACAACACTTACAGCACCCACTGCAAACAATACCTGCCACACTTACTATACAAACATCTCCTGCAGCAATCATTGCAAACAACCCCTGTCAAACAACACCTGCAGCATTTACTACAAACAACACATGAACACCCACTGCAAACAACACTTGTAACACTTATTGCAAACAATATCTGCAGCACTTACTAAAAACAACACCTGCAACGCCCACTGCAAACAACACCTGCAACACCCACTACAAACACCACCTATAGCGCTTACTAAAATCAACACCTGCAGTACCCACTGCAAATAATATCAGCAGCACTTATTACAAACAATATCTGCTGCACTTACTACAAACAACACAACACTTGCAGCATTTTCTCCAAATATCATCTGCAACATTCACTATAAACAACATATGCAACACCTACTACAAGCAACACCTGCAGCACCCATTGCAAAGAACACCTGCAGCACCTACAAACAAAAGGTGCAGCACCTATTGCAAAACTCCTGCTGCCAACCATGCTTGGAAACACCTGCTGGTTTCTTATACTACTCAATAAATGTTCCTCATATAATATTCCTACACCTGTTGGGATCTCAAATTCTACGGTATCTGCCCTTTACTTGCTGTGCCTGTACATACCATTTAAAATTAACCCGACGTCCCACTCCCTTACACCAAATCTGTTAATCCTAATCCTGTACATGATGTTTCAACGCGTGTCCCACATCTGTTTACACACACCTGATTCTCACACTCTTGCTGCATTAACACATATTCTACACCTATGAACCACGCACTTGTTCTCTCACTCTACTGTCTTCGTACGTGTCGCACACCTGCTTCCGCGTATTTATTGCCTCATCATCGGTCTTACGTCTGCTAGCTATACAGTAATCAGTATTTTATACTCTTGCACATACTAACTCAGTAGCTACCCTACACATCCTAGTCCCACACTTGCGACTAACCAATTCTTATTACCCACACTTGCCACCCTATGTATCCAGTTCCACACCCACACTTCTAACCCTAATCCTCCACTTCCATCCCTGTCGCCTCAAACCGCAGCTTCAGAGTTACTACGGCGTAACAACTCTTTTTTTTTTTTGTGAAACTGAATTCACAGACCTGTTGTAATAGATATGAGGTCTTGTGTACATGCTGACCCGTGCATGTTCACTATTATCTGTTGTTCTACATCTGCAGCCCACATCTTTCCTTACAACTACTACCCTGCAATTGCGTTGTACACCTACTTCCTGATACCTATTCCTAGATACTTGATACTGCACACTTACCTACAAAAGCTTATCTACACCTGTTCTCCTAGATTCTACTGCAGTACCCCTGCACGTTACACCACACCTGCTTCCCCAGTACCATCAACTCCACACGTTTGCTGCTACTTAGCCTCCCCCCTCAAACATTTACGGAGTTTATTCAAGCCACGAACACTCAATACAGCAACGGTTCTCAATATCGATGTCTTACTGGAAATTCACACTCTTTTGGTTTGTTTATATGTGTATCTATAGACTTGTTGACGTATTAATATCTATTGCAAAGAATAACATAAAGATGGAAAATACATATGAAAGAGATATTATCATAAAATTGTAACAATCAGTGACATATACGAAGAGTGATCTACAACCTGATCACTAGTGCGGATACCAAAAATTGCAGGAGCGTGAACACAATCACCCCAGAGACGAGGTATTCCAAACAACAACTTACCTATACTTCAAGATATTCTCGTGGAGGATCGTCGCCCCGTGCCCTGGATATACCTTGGTCAGTATTCAGTGTCACTTTGTGGTGCAAAAGAACGTAGCTAAGGCTCTGATGAGTCAGTGACGGAAACTGGGGAGAGGCAGCAGCGCCCAGGTACCGTAGCGTGAAAGTATCGGTGAACTGCGTCGCGGGGACTACAGCTGTAAGCCTCTGGCGCCGGCCAACTCGAAGCGCGCTCATCGATCCAGTGGCCGCCAAGAACCGTAGAGGCGACGGTGTCAACTGTTTTCGAACATATATAAATTTTTTCTGCAACTCCACAGTAAATCATATTTTAATAAGTTCCCATAAGAATCATCTGTATTACTAATTTAGGCAGCTTAAATGTGTATGGTTTTGATATGATTATTGCTTTACAGTAATTTATTTCATTTCTAAAGACACCGCTTCCAAGAAATGACCTTGGCACTATAAAAATTAATATATATGTATTTGGCTTTTGTTACAAAGGTATCAGTGAACATTGTTAATATATTTGTAAGTCACAAAATGTGTTCCAAAAGAGTAAACTGCCAGTCTAACTGAAGGCTCAAATGCAATATTCGTTCGTATTCTATATTATTCATTGATAAAGTACTCCACAGAAAACGAAAAAGAACAAATGTCAGAAAATGAATCACTCTATATGGAAAACCTATTTATTTTTGTTAATCGTCTTATATTTTGTTTATTTTGCTTACTTAGCGGCCACTACATATAATTGGGGGTTCATCTGGAGGATGAGATCTATTTTTGAATAACGTGAAAATTTATCTGGATACTATAAACAGTTGGTGTTGAACAGGGATCCGCAACCTTGATATATCCGTCTAGAAAATTTATATTTGCGTCGACATGACGGCATCTAGAATATATGATGAGCGTCCGACAAAGTTGATAAGCTAAGGCAGGCATGGGCAATCTTTCCTCAGTCATGGGCCGCATTACGATTTATGCATTATTTTTGCGGGCCAACTCACCAAAATTTATATCCTACCTAACCCAAAAGTAATGTTAATATTGTATTAGCACGGACAGTGAAACAGTTTATCGTCATGACCCAGGGCGGATCCAGGAATATCAAAAGGGGAGGGCGTCCAATAAGTTGTGGGTGAGGGAACATGGCAAACATAGCGAGCATTTTGAGGCCATTTTAAGGCCTGGTTCACTTGATATTAGGAAATATTTTGAGGTGAGTAGTAATTACTTTTTGCTATACAAAAATGCCTGAGTACAATTCTGCTTTTAAAAAAGTATTGGAATATTGGAAGAAAAGGGCGGTCCGGATCCGTAGAACCCCCTGGATTCGCCCCTGCACGTCCACTTTACGTTATTTTCAGTTTACAATCACAGTGTTTTTCCCATTTATGAAACAAATCCATCGTAATAATTGTTTTAAGTAAAATGTTAATGTTTCTTGCCATTTAACAGAAGATGAGTGAAGCAGTCTGTGAATACGTTGATTTTTCCTACATTTACAACATTTTTTCTTACTTTTAAGACTTGGACTTGCCCAACCTTAGTTAATTTTCAAGTGACCCACTGCCACATCGCAGCTGATCCGTCAAACAGACCGTGCCGAACTTGGCTTGTAAACTCACACAAGTTAAAATGTTTATATTGTTGACTATTTATACTTATTTTACTGTTACAGGTTCGTAGTTATTTACTCTTAGGTGACAAAACAGTAATGAATTTTGTGTGAAGATTATTCTTTTAATAAATATTACTTTACTCACCATATGTTGGCTGCATCTACCTGAACCGCGGGCCACATTAAATAAAAAAAAATCAATCACTCAGCGGGCGCTTAAATAACAATAATGGAAGCACCTCGAAATCGAGGATGGCCGGCCCAAGGGCCTCCTCGGCGTGAAATTGTTAAGTTGTACAAGCTGTCTCCAACAGAACAACCACACCCTAAGTTAACGAGCTGCATGACCCAGTGTCGCGGAATAGTCCGAGAAGACTGGATAGCTCGCCAACTGCACTGGTTAACCATTACCCAGAAATACGACTAACATCCAGGTTCCCAATTACTGCTGGGTAGATGGTGGCAAATGGCGTAAAGAAACTTGCCCATAGTTTCACCCTGCCCGAGGATCAAACTCGTGTCCACTCGCTTGTGAGGCGAGGATGCTGACCATTACACCACAGGTCTCATAAAATTAAACAAGCAGTTTTCAAACCAAATATGACATTCTGAATTGCATTAATCCTCTATTACTTGCAAAGGCTGTGATTTTCTTTGATGCATCAGTAAGTGGGACCTGGTAGTATCCCTTACACAGATCGATCTCAGTGAAAAACTTATCCCCAACAAACTCTCCCAAGGACTCATCCACTATAGGCTCAGCATCAAATTAGGCTACATCATTAACACTACGATAATCAATGCACAATCTCCATGAATTGTCAGTCTTCCTTATAAGAGCAACAGGTAAACAATATGCAGAGTCAGAATGTTCAATAGTTCCCATGTCAAACAATTTATCAGCTTCATTGTTAAACACCTGAACCAAATTATGAGGTATTGGATGTGGTTTCTTGTAAACTGGGATATTTGTAGTTAATTTAATATCATGGTAAATACTTTCTGTTTTCCCTGGTTTACAAGAAAACACATCTGAATATCCTAAATTAGGGGAATCAGTCTCTTCTTTTTGTTCACAGGTTAATGTCCTATTGATGCTAACCTTAGAGCTTGTATCAGAGAAATCGTAAACAATTATATCACAATTAGAACCTGGACAGAGTCAGGGTTACAGGAATCTCTTTAACATGTTGACATGAAAAAGTTTGATCTTATCTCGAACTTTGACACAATAGTCTGCACCATTAAAATGAGTTCCAGTGACACAATATGGACCTTTTCAAGTCATAGTCAGCTTATGAGAAGTTGGTAGTTATACTAACACCCCATCACTAATTTCCATTTTCATAGTTTTAGCTTTCTTGTCAAAATAGGTTTTGTACTGAGAACTACTAATGTTAGAATTTTTGAGAGCAAGTTCAGCAGAAGTTTCTAATCGACATCTTAAGTCCAAAACATATTGATAAGTATTACGTACATCGTCACCTAGATCTTCCTTCATCCATAGTTCGTACATAATATGCAAGGGACCTCTCACTTGTTGACCATAAAGAGGTTCAAAAGTTCAAAATTTTAGTGTGTCATAAGGAATTTCCCTATAAGCAAAGGGAATAGAAGGAATATATCTATCCCAGTCTCGAGGTCGATAAATATATGCGTTGCAATATGATTTAAAAACATTATGAAATCTGACCTAAACTGGGACCTCTATCGGACAATATCTCAATAGGTGTACCAACACCTGAGAAAATAGAAGATTTTCAGTCACAGTTAAAATATCAATATTTTTCAATGGCTCCGGGAAACGAGTTGTATAATCAATAAGGGTGAGAATGTATTTGTGACCTGTAATAAAGTTATACTACACTTGTACATTTAAACCCAAACACACACACAAACACACAGACATACTTCTTTGTTTTATATATATATATATATATATATATATATATATATATATATATATATATATATATATATATATATATATATATATATATATATATATATACTAGCGGAATCGCTCTTTCGCTAGGCCACCGTAGGACGCCAACCTCCGGGAGGCTCCACATTGTCTCACTGTAGTGCATTAAGGTAGACCACATTTTTGGTTTTGCCATTAGCAGCAAGTATGTACAGATTTTTGCCAGTTCCCACTCTGGAGCATCCAACATAGAACTGTCCATGAGAGAAGCAAGGAAACACCAGGTTTAGGCCAACCATCTTTAGGGACTGTCCTTGGCTTTTGTAGATGGTCATGGCAAAGCTGACTTTAACCGGGAACTGAAGTCGCTTGAACTCAAATGGCAGGTCAGTGGTGATGAGAAGTATCCTTGGTATAAAAACGTCCTCTCCTTTAGGTTTTCCTGTCAGTATTGTAGCTTCCAGTACATGTGGCATCATGTTCTTCACCATCAGTCTTGTGCCATTGCAGAGGATTGGTGGTTCAAGATTTCTTAAGAGCATTATAGGAGTTCCAATCTTGAGAGTGAGGTGGTGAGGAGGCATTCCAGCTGGCTCCAAAGAATTAAGGAATTCTCCAGGGTACTGGACTGCTTGGTCCTGG
>NW_024748502.1:8036939-8089439 GCF_018991925.1 Homarus americanus | reverse complement strand
TTCCATATCGATAGGCAGATTAGGAAAGGAGGCGTAGTAACAATCTAAGTCAGGGATAATCTGAAGTGTGAAATACATAAGGAAATAAAAACTGAGTGGAATACAGAAACAATTTGGATAAAATTAAACGATGGTAGGGAAAAACTAATCACAGGAGTAATATATAGACCTCTTAATCATGATAGAGTTAATGAGCGACTTATTTGGGATGAAATGCGCAGGGCTTCCATACCTAGCAAAGTCTGTATAGTACGCGACTTTAACTTTAGTCAAATAGATTGAAATGACCTTACGGATAACTCAGAATCAGAGGATTTTTTTGAAACAATCCAGGACTGTTTCTTAAGCCAACATATAACCGAACTCACCCGGGTGTAAAGGCCTAGGACTTAGGGATAGAAATCCCTTACCAGGGTAATCAGGATCTTAATAAAGGAAAGTCAAGGACCATGGTTTTCTGAGGAATAACAAACAACCGTTAGGGATTGGCATCTCTTTACTATAAAAAATATAACAAAACTCTGACACCACTCAACAAACCTCAAATAATTACGGGAGTCAAACAAATAAGGCAGTCAACAGTTAATGGAGTCAAACAATTAAAGGAAGCAAACAATTAAAGGAATCAAACAAATAATGGGAGTCAGCAATTAATGGATTCAAACAATTAAATGGAGTCAACAATTGATAGAATCGAACAATAAAGGGGAGTCAGCAATTAATGGAATCAAACAATCATAGAATCAAACGATGAACAAATATTTCCTACGGCAGTGGCCCTGGGGAAGGTTCTGGAACAAGGTGATGCACACTCAGGTTAGGGAAGCGTCCCACAGAGCGACGTCTTGAAATGGCAGAACACCGGGGCACAGACGGAATGAGATGTATTGATGGTCGTGGTATGCGGTAGTGGTAGATGACCAGAGAGTTGACAGTTGATAGGTGAAGGTCTGGGAACACAGCCCACGAGTCCAGGACCTATGATGAGATCACAGCCAGAATTTGACGGACAGCAGGGTAGCTAGATACTGACTGTAGGACGGCTGGGTTGAATCTGCCGGTGAGGCAGATAGTCACTGCCGTTCTCACCTCTGTCCAACCACCCCAAGTGTCGTCTGCACCAGCAAACGAGCGAGTTAGCAGCGGTAACCAGCCGGAGGATCGTTTCTGCCCTTACACAGGGGTAATAATATACTTGATTTAGTTCTGTCAAACAGAGAAACCCTCATTAGTAATGTTGAGGTAGGGAACGAATTTGCTAACAGTGATCACAAAGAAATTAGATTCTAGTTAGAATATCAGAGCAGACGCAAGGAAAATTCCACTAAAGTCCCAGATTTCAGAAGGGCAAACTTTGATAGTTTGAAGAGGCAGCTGAGAGAAGGGGTATCAGGCTTGGGGGTGAATTACATGATCTCACATAAGGTGACCTCACATAATGTACCCACAGAGGGCGACCTCACCTTGCCTGGAGACCTGACGGTTGAGGATGACCTGATAACGAGATCTGAGATTGACAACTTCCACAACAACTTAAATAATGAATTATTAATGCACAAAGGCAGAACATACCATACAGAAAACTCAGATCAAACAACAATGACCCTAAATGAATAAATAATTATTTAAAGAATATTATTGGACAAAGGAAGGGTATACAGTAGGTAGGAGAATAAATCGTGGTGAAGTTTACCTCCGAGATTATTATAAGGTATTGGCCGGTAGGGTTAAGACCGAGATAAGAGAAGCAAAGAGGAATAATGAACTGAAGGTAGCAAGGGAGTCGAAGTCAAACTCCAAGGGATTATATCAAATGTATCAAACTAAAACACGAGAAAAAATTGGCCTAATACAGTCAGATACCGGCGAGATAACTGATAACGACTTAGAAATGAGCTATAATCAAAATAAATATTTTTCAACAGTTTTCACCACTGAAAATTAAACATAATACCCAAGGCACCGACTCTATACAGAGATAGTGAAGTAAATAAATTAAGCGAGATAGTAGTGACTAGTAATGATGTTAGTAAGCAAATAGACAGACTAAAGCCTAATAAGTCACTAGGTCCCGATGAGATATTTGACAGAGTATTAAACGAATGTAAGGAAGGGCTTAGTATGCCCTTAGTAAAGTTGTTTAACATGTCCTTAGAAACGGGAGTAGTACCAGAATCCAGGAAGATAGCGAATGTAATACCGATTTTCAAGAAGGGAGATAGATCACTATCGGCTAACTACCGTCAAATCAGTCTCACATCAATTGTAGGCAAATTACTGGAAGCAATCATTTCAAACTCTATTCGAAATCACCTGGAGAAGCACAAGTTGATCAATGATTCCCAACATGGCTTCACAAGCGGGCGTTCATGTCTAACTAATCTATTAACATTCTTTTCATCTGTTTTCGAATCGGTTGACGAGGGGCACAGTTATGATGTGGTATATCTCGACTTTAGCAAAGCCTTTGACAGAGTCCCGGAGGAGGAAGAGTAATAAGAAAAGTCGAGGCTCATGGCATTAGAGGAGATATTCTAAAATAAATTTGGGCGTAGTTACATGACAGGAAACAGCGAGTGAGCATTAACGGTACTAAATCCGATTGGAGCTACGTCACTAGTGGAGTTCCAGAAGGCTCAGTACTTGGACCATTAATATTTATTATATATATAAACGACATAGATATCGTCTTATACAGCAACATAAGTAAATTTGCTGATGACACTAAAATGGGGCGTGTAATTGAATCTAACGTGGACTCCGCAAAACTACAGGAAGATCTAAAAAAAATTTTCGAATGGTCTGAAAAATGGCAGATGAAATTCAATATGGACAAATGTAAAGTATTCAGTATAGGAGATGTAAACAGGGAAACCAGATACCAGATGAACAACGATGTTATTGAGAAATCCGACTGCGAGAAAGATTTAGGAGTAGTGATGAGGAGGAATCTTATGCCAAGTAAACAATGTGTATTTGCTCGAAACAAGGCTAATAAAGTACTTAGGTTCATACAAAGGAGCGTTAGTTATAAGACTAGCGAGGTCAACCTAAAATTATATCTTGTGCTTGTGAGACTACACTTGGATTAGGCAGTTCAATTCTGGTCACCGTATTGCAGAATGTGTGTAGAATCCTTGGAAAGAATTCATAGGAGAATGACAAGGCTACTCCCGGGCATTAGGAACCTTGAATACAGAGACAAGTTAAAGCATCTTAATTTGCACTCCCTCGAGAGACGTAGTGTGAGGGGCAATATGATAGAGGTGCATTAAGGGAAGTCAGGGCTGAACAAAGGGGACATTACAAAGGTACTTAAACTATCCAACCAGGAGCGATCTCGTAACAATGGTTTTATGTTTTACAAATTTAGATTTAGGAGCGAAATAGGTAAACATTGGTTTGGAAATAGAGTAGTGGACGAGTGGAACACGTTACCAAATATCATCATCAACTCAAATACGCTGGATAGCTTCAAACATTGGTTGGATGGATATATGAGCAATAGGTGTTGGGTATAAATGGGACTGCCCAGTATGGGCCAACAGGACCGCTGCAGTTTCCTCCATTCTTGTTCTTATGTACTTCGGCTTTTTTAAGTACACACATATTTAGGGAACATTTATTTGTGGCCAGAGAAGCCGAACATCATTGAGTGGGCTGGGAGGGAGTGTGAATGTTTTTCATAAGTGTAATACTGACTGATATCAGCTTGAGTGATTGAATTTTATTCCAATTGGATGAAATACTAATATTAGCCATAAAATATGTCTTACTATTCATTGAAGATGACCTTAAAAAGTCCCTGAAATTGGTAACATTTCAGGGACTGTATAGGTTCGTTACACTCGGCCCCTGCTGACTAGTGCAACGGATATGTGACCAAACCCTACATTTTTTAGTAATAATAATCAAACTTGGCATAATGGTAAGGCATATAGCGATATGGCCAACATTGGCTATGGAGCCACTCAAAATTCCGTCAAATGCGCCATTAGCAGCCATTTTCTAAAATGGCCTCCCTAAACGCATTCTTTACAGTTACTTGGGGACTAATTCACATAGAAACAGGATTTTTGAAGGGTATACAATCCAGAGGACATAGGTATATTGGTGAACAATTCCAACAAAGGTGTTTTTGGCGGCTGTTTAAATAATTGGCCACCACTTAATCTATTTCAATCTATATGTTTTTAGGGGCATAGGGTCTAATTTAAGCAATTTTCTTGCTAATTATTGTGATAAAAGTGTCTATATCCATATTTTGAATGGATAAAAGCAATGACTTTGCAACTCCTGGTTTTGTCATTTGTGAGTTCTGTCAAACAAGGCAACAATGAGAACTATCTTCGATGGCTTCCAGTCCCAATAAAAGACATGACTTCACTACTTGATCAACACCCAGATGTACACAGAGCATTCAACGACAAGGGTCTTGTGGTCCGCTAAAGCTAAACAGCCCAACCTTTCTCATCCATTGGTTTGGATCATGTTCAGTCTGGTTCAAGAACCTTCGAACGCTGCTGGAGACAGCTGGCAACTCAAGGTCGTTTGTTTACTTTAGTACGTAGTATAATACAATACAAAACAACAAACCCCAACCATTAATTAAGCAAAGGGGAACTAAGTAACCAATCACCGATAAACTTTTACATTCACTCATAATTTTTACTACGAACTATAGTAAAAAAAAAAGGCCTCGAGTAGCCAGCTGTCTCCAGCAGTGTTCGAAGAATCTTGAACGAGACTGTATAAGTCAAAGGTGATGGGGGAGCAATAGGGTTGACAAGGGATGCGGCAGAATTTTAGAAGATGGATGCTGGCAGGCCCGGAGATCTCATGAATTGGCAAGAAGTTTGAAATACATCTATTCTAGACCAAGATTTAGAGGATGGAGAAGGTGATTTACAGCATCCTGAACAGACAAAATCCTCCCAAGATCGCTTTGCGAAGGACGTCAGATCTTTAAATGTTACGATAGAGGAAATGGGAAATTCTTTCCTTGAAGAAAGCAAGGATCTGCTGGTATTGGATGCCAGAGATATCGCAGACTCTTCCGGCGTCGACACTGTCATTCAGATAGAAAGCTTGGCACAGGACCAATATCGCCAGTATGTAGAAGATAGACTAATTGATAGAAGAGTATCTATCTATGTACTAATAAAAAGGAACAAACTTGCCTTTTTCAAAAGCCTGACCAGAATGTAACTCCAAAACAGAAGCTGCAAATGAATTCGCTCAAAGTCGATTACTTCCTTTTCTCCAGGCGATATACATCCTGCCAAGTCAGAAGTGGAAATCTGGAGGACACTTTCAAGACATTAGAACCAGCCTAACCCGCCATTCCTGTCTGATTTTGGAGAGATCCATATCGGCACAATGTCTGACCTGCTTGGTTGTCTACCCAGTGAATCAGCTCAACAACCAGTAAATATAGATGCTATTATCATTTATGGAGCTGCTCTGGGACACAAGCTTAGGTCCTGACCTGACAAATCACAAATCCTTTGACGATTATGCATCAGCTGTGTTCGTGCCATACATTGTAGGCCTGCTTCAGAGTACTTACATACGGGTGGATGTTGTCTGGGATGTCACTGTCACCAACAGTTTGAAGAATGCAGCACGGATAAAGAGGGGCAAAGGCACTCGAAGAGAACAGCATTCTTTATAAATGGGAAAACTTTCTGCGCGATGAGAAGAACAAGGAAGAATTATTAAATTACCTTGTTTTGGCTGTGGTAGAAATGGATGTTCCTGATTGTACAACTGTCATATCAACCCACGGGAGCAGTTCTCTCGACAGTGGTTGTCATAATTATGATAACTGTCTTCATGTCCTCAAGAAGAGGCTGATGGGCGCCTGTTACTCCATACAGCAGATTGTGCAGCTAGGGAAATTGAGAAAATACTGACAATGACAGTTGACACTGATGTACTGTAGATGTTCTGGCCATTACACTATTCAACAGACTGGGACTAAATGAGTTGAGGGTGGAAATAGGAGCTGGAAAAAAGAAACAATATTTTCCAGCACATGTCGTGAGCAGCCCTTGGAAATGAGAAGGCTAGGTCATTGGCAGAATTCCATGACTTCACTGGCTGGGATAGTGTGTCTTCTTTTCTAGATCATAGCAAAAAGACTGCTTGGGACGCCTGGATCTGCTTCCCGGATGTGACAAAGGCCCTTCTATCCATATCAGTGACGCCAGAAGCTATAGACGATACCATATTTCGACTAGTGGAGAGATACTGTATGTAGTTTTTTTGTATGATCGAACAAGTGATGAAGTTCATGTGAATGCCACTCTGCTCACGCTATTTGCGCGGAAAGTTAGAGCAATGAATGCAATTCCTCCAACAGATGCAGCTCTCATTGAACATGCAAAACGTGCTGCGCATCAGGGAGGACATGGTCACTTCTCCGGTTCTACCATCTCCAAATGATTGGGCTGGGTCATGAAAGATGGTTTGGGTTGGTCACCATAATGGCCAAACTTGCCACAGGCTTCAGCTGGAGTTCAGGCTTTCTTGAATTGTGGCTGCAAGAAAAGCTGTTCTGTAAAGTGTAAATGTATTAAAGCTGAGCTACCATGCACAAGCCTGTGCTTATCCTGTAAATTGTGATTCTTGTCCACCTGCTTAAAATGTAATTAATATGAGATGAATATTAACTCAAGTTAATGATAGCCTGATTGCCATATTGTTCTTGGTAAACCAGTTATTTGTACGTGAATATTGAAACCATGGAATTTAAGTATTCTCGTTCTCCACTTTGATAAATGATCAGGTTCAGACCAGAAGTGAATGTATGGCTTTCAAGTATACCATGTTTCTTTTAAAATACAAATTTCATGTTATTATTGTTATATTTGTGCATATTTGAACTCGTACATAAAATTTGTGATATTTTGGATGACTAAATAGATGATCTGATTTGCTTAACAGAGTTTTATTGAATTTATACCAGGTATCATTCATAGAATCAAATTAGAAAGCACATAATTGAATAACAAATGTGGAAATAGTCATTTTGGAAGAGATTTATGGCATAAAGTTCATTTTTGGAAGATACAAAAATCATGTTACTATCTCAATTTTGAACCAAGACATGAATAAGCATAGATTCGATGACAGTCATTTTCTGAATTAGTCACTAATGGTATATTTTACCAAACCTAGGCATTCACAATATTTTTTATTGTCTTATATGCCCCTGAAAACATAGATACATTGTACAGATGCAATGATCATGTTTGTATCTCAAATATAAATAAAGTTGCCAAGGTGGATGATCAGAAAACTTAAACATGACATAGGAATAAAGAAAGGAATTTATAAGAAATTAAATGGAGGGGAGGAGCAGCTCAGAAATAGGTATAATGAACTATCTAGGAATGTTAAGAAAAATGTAAGGAAAGCAAAGAGGGACTATGAAGTCAAAATAGCAAGAGAATCCAAGGCGAATCCCAAGGGATTTTTCCAGGTATATAGAACAAAAGTCAAGGACAAAGTTGGGCCTTTAAAGTCAGGGAGGCGAGAAGTGATAAATGGCAGTGAAGAAATAAGCAAAGCATTGAACAACTACGTCATATCAGTTTTCACAGAAGAAATTCGCAAGGAAATTCCAGAGGTGGAACTGATATTTAGGGGAAAAGAAGAAGAGAAATTAAGGAATATCACTATCAGAAAAGAGGATGTTCTTAAGAGGATAAATAAACTAAAGAAGACAAAATCCCCAGGGCCGGATGAAATTTTCTCTCAAGTCTTGAAAGAGTGTAGGGAACAGAATAGCGGACCCCTTGTAAATTTATTTACAAAATCATTAGACACCGGAGTTGTGCCAGACTTGTGGAAACAGGCAAATGTAGTACCCATATTCAAAAAGGGAGACAGAGCATCAGCGTCAAATTACCGACCGTTCAGTTTGACGTCAGTAGTGGGGAAATTTCTTGAATCAATTATAGCAGATAGCATCCGATTGCATCTAGAGAAAAGCAAATTAATCTACGACTCGCAACATGGGTTTACAAAGGGAAAATCTTGTCTAACAAATCTGCTGACGTTTTTTAGGAAAGTCTTCGAGGTAGTAGATAATGACGAAAATTACGATGTTAGTACTTAGACTTTAGCAAAGCATTTGACAGAGTACCGCATCAGAGGCTTCTGAGAAAAATTAAAGCTCATGGTATCGAGGGGAAAGTTTTAAATTGGATAAAATCATGGCTCACCGATAGAACGCAGAGGGTCAGCGTAGATGGTGTTAAATCTGAGTGGGGCCGTGTAACCAGTGGGGTTCCCCAGGGGTCAGTACTAGGCCCACTCTTGTTCATAATTTACATAAACGATCTAGATACTGGGATCAGCAGTGACATAAGCAAGTTTGCGGATGACGCCAAAATAGGGCGGCAGATTAATTCAGGGCAGGATGCATATGCATTACAAGAGGATCTAAATATACTGCAGGGGTGGTCTGAAAAATGGCAAATGAAATTCACCACGAGCAAGTGCAGCGTACTTAATATTGGAAGAACAAATACTGACAATGTATACAGCCTTAACAACATCAACTTAGAGAAGTCGACTTGTGAAAGAGACCTAGGGATACTTGTATGCCCGGACCTACGGCCTAGAAAACAGTGCGTTAATGTTCGAAATAAGGCAAACAGAGTACTGTATTGGGTTTTATATCTAGAAGTGTAAGTAATAAGAGTGCAGAGGTCTTATTGCAGCTATATCTTGCGCTAGTCAGGCCGCACCTCGATTATGCGGTTCAGTTCTCGTGTCCTTATTATAGAATGGATATCAATTCACTAGAGTCGGTGCAGGGAAGAATGACGAAATGATTCCGGGGCTTAGAAACCTTCCATATCAGGATAGGTTAAAGAAACTTAACTTGTATTCCCTATAAAGAAAAAGAGTGCGGGGAGATATGATAGAAGTATTTAAGTGGGTGAAAGGAATCAATAAAGGGGATATAGATAAAGTTCATATAATATCCGAGCAGGATAGGACTGGGAGCAACGGATTTAAGTTGGATAAGTTTAGGTTTAGGAGGGAGATAGGAAGAAACTGGTTCACAAATAGGGTGGTGGACGAGTGGAACAAGCTTAGCAACTTTGTAGTAAGTGCTGGAACTCTGGAAAGTTTCAAAAGGAGGCTAGATAGATTCATGGATGATAGAAAGTGGTAGTAACTCTCGACAGGAGCTGCCATGCACAGGCCAACCGGCCTATTGCAGACTCCTATTTTCTTATGTTCTTACGTTTAAAAATAGACTGACCAGCAGCCACTTGTTTTCAAAATAGCCGCCTAAAACACATTTCTTGGAATTGTACTCCAAAATACACTGGATTGTACACCCTTCAGAACATGGATATACACAAAAATCATGTTTCTATATGAATGAGTCCCCGAGTTAAGATAAAATATACGTTTTTTGGGGCGGCTATTTTGGAAAATGGCCTCTATTGGTGCATTTGAAAAAAATTCTCTGGCTCCATATCCGGTATTGATTGGACAGGGATGATTTAAAATTTGCCAAGTTTGGTTATTATTACTAAAAAATGCAGGGCTTCGCATAAGCCGTGCACATATCCGCTGCACTATACACCACTAGATGGAAATAAAATGATGTCCCTATCTTCAAGTCTTGGGCCCGCCCCCTTTCCAGAAACTTATATACAACCCTTTAGCAGCCTTTTTCTCAAATTGAAGTTAATGTCCCTTTTCATTAGGTCCTTTAGATTATTAAATGCTGTTTTTGCTTGCCCTAATCTTGTTTTGATTGCTTCTGTACATCTACCATCACAGCTAATGCTACTTCCCAAGTACACAAAATTTTTCACTTGTTTCCACTTATATTTTATCGAGTTTTTGTAATGCCTCTTCACTATCTGTGATAAAAGCAGTATCATCTGCATAGCGTATAATTGATATTACTTTACCATTAATTTTTTAAGCCTTCATTATCGCTAATAACTACTCTCACTAAGAATTCTTCATGTATATATATATATACATTATACGACTACGATGATGGAGATAGAGCACAGCCTTGTCTTACTCCATGTCTAACTGTGAACCAATTAGTGAGTTCATTATTTTCTAACACTGTAAACTCCTGTTGCCAGTAAATATTCCTTAAAATTCTAATATCTCCTTTATCAAAGGCTATTTTTCCAAGATCTCTGTAAGTTTATTGTGTTTCACCTTGTTTGAAAAAAAAATCAACAAAAAAGATACCCAAATTTCTCCGGACTTCTAGAGCCCTTTCACTCAATATTCTCAAACCAAAGATAGCTCTCTCGTTCCCTTTCCAAATGCATTTTGATATACAGATAATTCACTTTCTAATTCGTACACAAAGGGTTAAGCCTTAATATTAGAACTACAAAGCGACCAACGGCAACATTAATGGCATGGTTTAGTCGAGTGCTGTACAGTAGCTCTCTTGAAAAGCTGTAAAGTATAAGAAATTTATGATATTAAAATAAAAAAATGTTGCTTCAATCAAATGAAAACTCAATTTGCTTGACAAACAAATGAGATACATATACTGACTGCAAAACATTACTTACATGTCATTACTCCAAAAAAATCTTTTATCGTTAAGATTTCTGAACAGATTAAATCCAGCGCGACTGATGTGAGGAAGATTAGTGTACAGCAGACTAACTCACACTCACAGCAGGCTAGCTCACACTCACAGCAGGCTAGCTCACACTCACAGCAGGTTAACTCACATTAACAGAAAGCTAGTTCACATTCACAGCAGACCAGCTCACACTCACAGCAGGCTAAATCACACTCACAGCAGGCTAGCTCACATTCACAGCAGGCTAGCTCACACTCACAGCAGGCCAGCTCACACTCACTGCAGGCTAGCTCACACTCACAACAGGCTAACTCACACTCACAGCAGTCTAACTCACACTCACAGTAGGCTAGCTCACACTAACAGCAGGCTAGCTGACACTCACATCAAACCAGCTCACAATCACAGGAGGCTAGCTCACACTGACAGCAAGCTAGCTCACACTGATGGTAGGCTAAATCACACTCACAGCCGGCTAGATCACACTGACAGCAGGCTAATTCACACTCACAGCAGGCTAGCTCACACTCACAGCAGGCTAGCTCACACAGCAGGTTAGTTCAGACTGAGAGTGGTTAGTTCACACTGGCAGCAGGCTAGTTCACACTAACAGCATCTAGCTCACACTCACAGCAAACCAGATCACAATCACAGCCGGCTAGCTCACACTCAGAGCAATCTAGCTCACAATCACAACTGGCACGCTCACACTGACGGCAGGCTAGCTCACACTGACAGCAGCTAGGTCACACTCACAACAAGCCAGCTCACACTCACTGCAGACCAGCTCACGCTCACAGCAGGCTAAATCACACTCACAGCAGGCTAGCTCACATTCACGGCAGGCTAGCTCACATTCACGGCAGGCTAGCTCACACTCACAACAGGCTAGCTCACACTCACAACAGGCTAACTCACACTCACAGCAGTCTAGGTCACACTAACAGTAGGTTAGCTCACACTCAGAGCAGGCTAGCTCACACTCGCAGCAGGTTAGTTTTCTGATAGCAGCCCAGCTCACACTCACAGCAGGCCAGCTCGCACTCTCAGCAAACTAGCTCACACTCACAGCAGGCCAAATCACATTCACAGTTAGTCAGCTCATACTCACAGCAGGCCAAATCACATTCACAGTTAGTCAGCTCATACTCACAGCAGGTCACTTTATGCATAGTAGGTCAGCTCACACTCACAGCAGTCTAGTTTTCTCATAACAGGCTAGCTCACATTCACAGCAGGCTAGTTCCCACTCACAGAAAGCCAGCTCACATTCACAGCAGGCCAGCTCACACTCACAACAGGCTAGCTCACACTCACAGAGAGCCACCTCACACTCATAACAGGCTAGTTCACACTCACAGAAAGCCAGTTCACACTCACAGCAGGTCAGCTCACAAACACAGCAGGGCAGCTCACACTCATAACAGGTTAGTTTACTCATAGCGAGCCAGCTCACACACTTCCTTCAGCCTTTATAGGGTAAGGGCGTGTGTACGGGAGCTGCCCGTGGTCTCTTGACCATGGAGACAGCTGCCAGCCCGGTTTGTCGGGCCCTTCCCCTTCTCCTCCTCCCCATCTGGATTTATCAACATCCTCCCACCAACAGTACAGTGCAAAGGTTCACAATCAACCCACAAATGATATACAAAAGTGACAATTTCAACTCAAAAGGAAGAAACAACTGTTAGTGACCAGGAAAATGGCCGCCATGGATCGTTGTGTCTTGGGGGAAAAGGAACGGAGTGTGGGGAAAGACGACCTCTTGGCCACTCTGTTGAGGCAGCTGGGGCAGTTGAGGAGTGAGATTGACACTCTAAAGGGGGAAAATGAAGCCCTCAAGACTGAACTCCTTCAGGTAGGTGTCCTGCCTAGCAGGACACCTGCGAAGGAGGAGCAGGCGTGGAGAGTGGCTGTCTCCAAGGGGACTAAGGTTGCACTCAGGAAAGCTGACCAGGGTGTGGAGTGTAGTAGCCCCTACCAGGTGCTAGAGGAGGCTGGCGGGGAAGAGAAGAGGCAGGACGGTGTGGTGCAGGGAGAGGAAAGGGCAGTTGTACAAACCCTGCCCAGAGGTAAGGTCGTGGTAGTTGGGGACAACCAGGTGATGTTTTTATATAGGACTTTTTGTGCAAGAGATAGGAAACATAGGACTAGGGTGTGTTTTCCTGGGGCTGGGATAGGGCATGTAGCCGAGAGGATAGATAGGGTTTTGTCAGGGGAGGGTACCAATCCAGTAGTGTGTCTTTGTGGGAGGTAACGACATAGGAAAGGTTAGGAGAGAGGAACTTTTCCAGAGGTATAGGGAGGCGCTGGGGAAGATTAGAGATAGGGGAGGGATCCCGATAGTATGTGGTGTCTTGCCTAGAAGAGGGGTTGGTCGTGAACCGCTGTCCAGGGCAATTGCTATAAATTGCCGACTGGAAAAACATTGTGCAAACAATGGTTGGGCATTCATTGATAGCTGGCAACGATTCTATGGCAACGATTACCTGTACAGTTGTGACGGAGTACAGCAAGTCTATCTTATTTCTAACGCTCCTACTGTTTGTATAGTATACATTTAAACCTACCCTTCCCTGGTCCTGTTTTACCCCTTGTCCTGAGTAACCAATTTTACTTCCCAGGACCTGTTTGTTTTTTGACTCCCACTTTCCCCGACCTCTCTTTACTGGCGAACCCCCCCCTTCCTTTGGAGTGACAATTTCATGCTCCAGGGATGCAGACAACGTCTTTACCTCCGCACAAGACAAGTGTACTCCGTCACGACTGTACAAGTAGTCGTTGCCATAGAATCGTTGCTAGCTATCAATGAATGCCCAACCATTGTTTGCACAATGTTTTTCCAGTCGGCAATTTATAGCAATTGCCCTGGACAGCGGTTCACGACCAACCCCTCTTCTAGGCAAGACACCACATACTATCGGGATCCCACCCCTATCTCTAATCTTCCCCAGCGCCTCCCTATACCTCTTGAAAAGTTCCTCACTCCTAACCTTTCCTATGTCGTTTCCTCCCACATTACGACACACTACTGGATTGGTACCCTCCCCTGACAAAACCCTATCTATACTCTCAGCTACATGCCCTATCCCAGCCCCAGGAAAACACACCCTAGTCTATGTTTCCTATCTCTTGCACAAAAAGTCCTATCTAAAAACATCACCTGGCTGTCCCCAACTACCACGACCTTACCTCTGGGCAGGGTTTGTACAACTGCCCTTTCCTCTCTGTAAGGGCGGAAACGATCTTCCTGCTCGTTACCGCTGCTAACTCTCTCGTTTGCTGGTGCGACCAACACTTGGGGGGGTAGGACAGAGGTGAGAATGGCAGCGACCGCCTGTGTCACCGGCAGATTCACCCCAGCCGCCATACAGTCACTATCTAGCTACCCCACAGTTCGTCAAATTCTGGCTGTGATCTCATCATAGGTCCTGGACTCGTGGGTTGATTTCCCAGACCTTCACCTGTCGACTGTCAGTTCTCTGGACATCAACCACTACCGCTGCTCCTCTCCACCGTCTGTGCCCCCGGTGTTTCGTCTGCTCTATCAAGACATCGGCCGCTGTTGCTCGAGTGTGGTTGAACGGACGCTTCCCCCTGAGAGTGGATCACTGTGTTCTGGAACCTTCCCCAGGGCCACTGTCGTAGGAAATATCTGTTCATTGTTTGATTATATTGTTTGATTCCTTTAATTGCTGACTCCCATTAATTGTTTACTTCCCTTAATTATTTGACTCCATTAACTGTTTTCTGCATTAATTGTTTGACTCCCGTAATTGTTACTTGATGTTTGTTGAGTGGTGTCAGAGTTTTGTGTTATATTTTTTATAGTAAAGAGATGTCAATCTCTAACGGTTGTTTGTTATTCCTCAGAAAGCCACGGTCCTTGACTTTCCTTTATTAAGATCCTGATTAGTCTGGCAAGGGATTTATATCCCTAAGTCCCAGGCCTTTACACTCTCCTTGCACCACACCGTCCTGCCTCTTCTCTTCCCCGCCAGCTTCCTCCACACCCTGGTCAGCTTTCCTGAGTCTGACCCTAGTCCCTTTGGAGACAACCACTCTCCACGCCTGCTCCTCCTTCGCAGGTGTCCTGCTAGGCAGGACACCTACCTGAAGGAGTTCCGTCCTGAGGGCGTCATTTCCCCCCTTTAGAGCGTCAATATGACTCCTCAACTGCCCCAGCTGACTTAACAGAGTGGCCAGGAGGTCGTCCATCCTCACACTTCGCTCCTCTTACCCCAAGACACAACGATCCAAGGCGGCCATTTTCTTTGGTCACTAACGGGAGCACTTGGGGGCACGTCCTTCTCCAAGCTGGGTCAGGTAGCAACTGAGCTGGGTCAGGTAGCAACTCACTCACAGTAGGTCATCTCACACTCACAGTAAGCTAGTTTACTTGCAGCTGGCCAGTTCTCACTCACAGCAGGCCAGTTTACTCACAGCAGGTCAGCTCATACTCACAGCAGGTCAGTTCTCACTCACAGTAGTCCAATTTACTCACAGTAGGCCAGCTCTCACTCACATTAAGTCATCTCACACTGACAGTTGACCAGTTTACACAGAGCAGGCCATCTCACACTCACAGCAGGTCAGCTCACACTCAAAACAGTATAGTTTGCTCAGTGCAGGCCAGTTCACACTCATAGCAGGTCAGTTCTCACTCGCAACAGGCCAGTTTACTCACAGCAGGTCAGCTCACACTCATTTTAGGTCAGATCACCCTCACAGCAGTTTAAAAGATGTCAAAGTCTTCCTAACTAAATTTGGAAAGGAGTTAAAACCTAAACGCGACAAAGAGAGGACTCGGATAATGACTAACTTAAATGTCTACTACGCAAACAGTAGGAGTATGAGAAACAAAATGGATGAAAACAGAGAGTTGGTATGTACCGAAAAAATCGATATAATAGCATTTACCGAAACATAGATAAACCTAGACTCACGAGAGTTTACCTGTCGAATACCAAATTGCAGGTTACAAATTATTCCTTATCGATAGGCAGGTTAGGAAAGGAGGCGGAGTAACAATCTATGTCAGGGATAATCTAAAGTGTGAAATAAATAAGGAAATAAAAACTGAACTGAATACAGAAACAATTTGGATAGGATTAATCGATGGTAGAGAAAAAATAATCACAGGAGTAATATATTGACCTCCTAATCTTGATAGAGTCAATGAACGACTTATTTGGGATGAAATGCGCAGTGCTTCCAGGCATAGCAAAGTCTGTATAGTAGGCGACTTTAACTTTAGCCAAATAGATTGGATCGACCTTACGGGTAACTCAGAATCAGAGGATTTTTTTGAAATAGTTCATGACTGTTTCCTAAGTCAACATTTAACCCAACCCACCCGGGTAATAATATACTCGACTTTGTTCTGTCAAACAGAGAAAACCTCATTAGTAATGTCGAGGTAGGGAACGAACTTGCCAACAGCGATCACAAAAAAATAAGATTTCAATTTGAATTTAATGGCAGACGCAAGAAACTTTCCATTAAAGTCCCAGATTTCAGAAGGGCAAACTTTGGTAGGATGAAAAGGCAGCTGTAAGGAGGCATATCACGGTTGGGGATGGATTACATGACCTCGCGTGAGGTGATCTTACACAATGTACCGACAGAGGGCGAGCTCACTTTACCTGGAGACCTGACAACGATATCCTCACAGGTTGAGGATGACCTAATCACGAGATCTGAGGTTGACGAGTTCCACAACAATTTAAATAATGAGTTACTTAAAGCACAGAGGCAGAACATACCATACAGAAAACTCAGATTAAACAACAATGACCTTAAATGGATAAATAATTATTTAAAGAATATTATTGGACAAAGGAAGGCTACTGTAATATCTGAGTAATTGCTGTTGAGAAAATAACTAAATAAGAAATACGGAGTCTGCAATAAGCCCAGGAGTTGAGCCTGGTAGTTTGATTTTATGTTAATAAACTTGTTCTTTGAGTATTTTAGGAGTATTCATTTCTCCCACAGTAGTTACCTTTATTTCCGTCCAAGTGACCCTGATATCAGAATTACACTACCCATGTGCCTAGACCACCGACATGCTACCAAAATGAACTGAAGTAAGTAGAAAGAATAATTGAAAGAACTAAGACATGTTGTGGTTTCACCCTTCTTCCCCCTTATCGATCTGGTCAATGAAAAACCTAACCCAATGCCTAGTCCACTCTGCCCGCTACCTAACGAGTTACATACTGTCCAGAGGGGGTCTGGTGGCAGCGACCCTTAGAAATTAAGATTAGAGTTAAGTATTCCCCCTTAGAATTAGTGACCCCAGTCAGGCAGTATACCACCACCACCACCTTGACTTGACTTGACGTCTGTAGATAAGGTAGAGGGTTACTGCTTGTTATGCTGGGTGGGAGGGCAGGGATTAGGATTGGAAGTACTTTGGTGGCAATTTAGGGGAGGGAGGGGACTGATTTAGGATCAAGGTAAAAGAGGGAGGAAAATTGAAGGAAAGTAAGAGATTAACAGTATCCGGGTTCAACCAGATATGCTGAGGATATAATAATTATATTTGAACTTACATCTTCCGTGATTACGTTCAAGCTCTCAAGAATTTTTCATTTAGTTAAAAAACAAATATATTTTTGCAGTAGGCATTAGGGTGTGTCATAGGAGGGAAGATCAGCTAAAACTAATGGCCCATCACTTTTTTGGTAGATTTTAGTGTATATAAACAGAAAATAATTTCAGTTTCAATATTTTGCAACCTTTTGCTAGGTAAATTTTAGCGTGAAATTTATCGAAAATCTAACGTACAGCTGCATTAGTGCATTACAATTAAATAGTGAACATTGCTTTCTGACTTCATTCTTTAACAACCCAACTAACAATATTTTTTTCTGTTTCAGATTCTGATGCATTTATAAGTTGATAATATTTGCGATGGCTGCTTGTGTCAGGACGAGGAACCAAAAATCCAGCCATCTCAGTCACTATCTTGGGTCTGGGAGAGAGCTCCTGAAGTCGGAGTTGCCTACATTGAGAGATGCTTTGAGATACGGTGTTTTAATCAGGCAAATCAGTGAAAAGAACCAAAGAACTTACACAAACAAAGACATTGCCAGTGATATGACCAAAGCTGTCTTGGCACAGTACACTCTGGCTAACGCTCAGTTCAAGCCTCCAGTCATAACAAGTCAGAAGAAGATTAGTGAGAGACTGCTAGCCAGTTGGGAAAAGGCAAGAGATATCTCTCTTGGGAGAGGAAAACTTGCAGTTAAGGACAGCTTTGCCAAGCAACTGGACCAGTTATTTGACATAATTACTTGCAAGTGCCCAATTGTTCTCTGTCCTGAGTTTGGATGCGATCGTGACTGTAAATCCGAGGCCCACATCTCCTGTATTTGCAAGCGTGAACTGAAGATTCCTGTGATCGAACTGGCATTTGTCAAAGCACAGAGAGAGAAGACTGGCAGTATAGGGGCTCTCATGATTTCTAGCCAAGATATTCCGGAGTCCAAGAGACAGGAGGCTGCCACAGAGAGACAGAAGAGGAAGAGAGAGTTGCCGAGGAAAAGAGACTTGAGAAGGCCCAGGGTGAGGTAAAAAAAGGCCGATGATTGGAGTCAAGCTGATTCAGAGTTTAATGACTTCCCCATGGCTGATCCGAGTGCTGACCAGGAGAATGGTGACTTTGTCCCTAACCCAGAAAATAATGATTCCAAACCTTCCAGGCATAAGATTCGAAATAGGAAAGATATCCCGAGCATAGCTCTGGCCAGCATGCGACACCACACTGGTCTCAGAGAAACTGGAGAGATAGCAACAGCTGCCTGGATTGACGGTGGGTTGATAACACCTGATGATGTTCACCTGGTGATAGATCATAACAAAGTAAGGAGAGCTCAGGAGAAATTTGTCAGTAATCTAAAAGAGGAGTTTGATAAGGGGATAAGAGAAAATGGAATCAATTGTTTGTTCTTTGATGGGAGAAGGGATGACACTAAAATGTTCATGAAAGTTGGAGATTCTGAAAAGTTGTTCCCTGCCATGGTGAAGGAGGAACACTACTCCTGCTGCAATGAACCAGGAGGGAAGTATTTGTGGCATTTCCTCCAGAAAGATGACATCAAAGGAAACCAAGCTGAGATAGTGGCAGATAACATTGGCCAGACTGGCTCAGAGAGAGGAACGTAGACCAGACCCTGCAGGCCATTGGAGGGGACAGCACCAACACGAACACAGGGTGGCAAGAGGGGGTCATACAGTGGATAGAGCGGAAGATTGGGAGGAAGCTGGTCTGGATTGTTTGTGACCTCCACACCAACGAGTTGCCACTCAGAGATCTGATCCAGGAGCTGGATGGCAAGACTCTTTCAAACAACAGATGATCTGGTCCTCTTGGCAAGATGCTGGACTCTGCCACTGAGTTAGAAATAAATCCGAGCTTTGAAAAAATCACAGTTGGCCCTCCACTCGTTGAGCTTGCACATACTGTCATTGACGACCTGAGTACTGACCAGTACTATGGTTACATGATTTGCAGTGCCATCAAAACTGGGGTCATGCCTGATAGACTTGCTTACCTGCAGATAGGTCCAGTCTCACATTCTAGGTGGCTCACAACAGCTCTCAGGTTCTGCAGAATTTGGGTCGCTCATCATAAACTGAAGAAGGGAACCAACTACAACCGAGACTTATTGTCCAATTCTGTCGTAGTGTCTACTTGCCAAATTGGTTCAACACCAAGGATCCAGTCATCGTTCTCAAGGTCCGAGGCATGTTCTCTTCAGCAGGCTCCTGAGAGTCAGCCAAGGAAGGTTAATTTCAGATTGTGGAGCAGGCTGGCAGAGAGATCTTCCTGGTATGTCTCATCGAGGCAGTTCTGCAGACAATGCTCTGCAGTAAGGATGAGAGGAGGAGAGAAGAGTGGCAGTCAAAAAGATCTTGGATATGAGACTTATGAGAGGATCTGGGCATGACGAATCAGTTGGTGACGATTCCTTCAGGGTCAGGAAGACTCCTGAAGTCAATCTAGGTGCCAAGACCCTCACTGATCTCATAGATCTGGATAACATCCAGGCTGGCAGTGAGCCCCCTCTTACCTGCAGCCTCACCAATGTTCAAGTCAGAGCTTTCCTGGACAACCCCATGCGTGTCCCTGCCTGGCCCTCGCACACCCAGAGTATAGAGCGTTGTGTACAGCAAGTGAGCGAGGCCAGCAGTCACGTGTGCAGCCAGGAGAGGAGGGAAGGCTACATCCGAGCTCAGGTGGTCAGCAGGGAGGTGATGAGTAGAAACAGAAGCAAGAAAGACATGTTCTCTATGGTGTGCAGCAACACCGGGTCGTAGTAGTAAAACCGGTTTTGTATTTGATGATTTTGTTTTCTAAAGGAATATTAAATTTAATAAATGTGTCAAGATCATTCGTTTCACTATTCTGGATCATTTTCATCCTAATAAATTAACCTGATACATTTACTTTACTTTAAATAGGCTATTTAGTGGTGTTGGTAAAAGGGTGGGAATACTGAATTTTCATAAGATTTCAAGTTAAAATTTACCTAGCAAAAAATTAAAACTTTCCAAATCTAAAGATATCACATGATTCTGCACATAGAACTACATCATTAATACCATGGGCCGATTTTTCAAACTAAAAAAAAAAAAAATCGCCTCCGTATGACACACCCTAGTAGGCATTGTTCCAAGGAAGGGGTGACGACCTCTAGTCAGGTTCTTGTCGAGCTGGCTGAGCAACGTATGTTTTGTTTTAATAAGAGTGGAAGGAAGGGGAAAGAGGCCAAGGATAGTGTCCTTTGGTCACTCATCTTTTTAATTAAACATTTTCCTGATTTAGAGAATTGAAACTTTTTGTTTATAGTAGGGAGTTTTAATTTCTAAGAAGAGGTGCAGGATCCAACTTGCTACTTTTGTTCACAAGGAGGTGGTCCTATCTTTTTGGTTTAATTGAAAGATTGAAGCTTGACTTGAAGGTACAGTAATTATTGACTATACAGTTCTTTTTGTTTTTGTATTAAAATTGAAAATTTTTAGATGTATTTTGGTATTGGTGGTGGATTGTTGACTCTTATTCTGCTTAATCTGAGCCAAGCGTGTTCTTCTCTTGCTCTTCTTACTGGTTCGTTGTCGAGCCAGTTTGCTACAGTTTCTGAGTCTAACTCTCGTACTTGTTCCCATATTCTTTTTGGCTTGGATGTAGACGTCTACGTTTACTGCGTTGATGTTGGTTCTTCTATAGAGTCCTTCGTTTGTTACTCTTTCTTCGTAACTGATGTTATATATGAATCTTAGGCTTTTATTTTATACCGTTTGAAGTTTCTTGATTCTCGTTGCACTGAATGAGTTGGTTGGTACAGGCGGGTAGCACATTACTGATTTTATAAGTGCCGTGTATAATTTGATTTTGTTTGGTATGTTCAGGTTTTTTAATCTTCTTATTTCTGAGAGTTTGCTACGTAGTTTGTGGACTTTTCGTTGATGAAACTCTGGTAACCATTTTTTTTTTAATTTTCAGTCCCAGGATGCTGCCTTCGTTGGTGCATGGGTAAATTTCTCCATCTACTACTACTGGTTCGACCTTTTTCTTGGCAATTGGCATGATTTTAAATTTGTTGATGTTTGTCCGTATTTTCAATTTATTTTCGTAGTCATTTATGTTTTTTTATTGCTAAGGCCGTATGGCGTGCCATCACTGCTTCTGATTTTTCGGGATATGATATGATTTGTGTGATGTCATCGGCAAAGATAATGTGTTGGTTCAGGGAAGTTGCTCGTTTATATGGAGACTAACTTTGGGGATAGAACGCCTCCGACTGACTGATGTTGGGGATTACTGGCCTCTTCGCCATTAGGCTATTTCGGCCGAAGCTGATGTCTTCTTTCTTCTTCTAATCTTGGTCTTTCTTGCTACAACTAATCTGTTGTTCTTGTTTCTTCTTTTCTTGTTATTCTTGTGTTCTTCTTGTTCTTGGTATTTTGGTTACTTCTTTCTTCTTGTTGTTTTATTTGGGATGAATTATGGTATGAGTGAGTGATATGATAGTGAGTTACTGACAGACCAGATGAAATGGCCGGTCAGGTGACTAGTTTCTCTGTGATTAATTTTTTATTTTTTTTTGTCTTTTGTAGCCCGTGTCTTTTTGTTTGAATATGTGTTGGTGGGTGTCAGTTTAACTTGATAAAAGTGCGTGTTGTATGTAATGAAAAGGTTTGTGATGTGTCTCTCATGTTGTATGTTTTAATTTTTGTTTTATTCATTTTTATTTGCTTTGGGGCATGGTTACATACATATTATAGATATAAAAAGAGTTCACGCGTGTGTCAATCATAACATGCCGATAAGATGGGTCTCCTTGAGGAAGATTATTACAGCGTCACTTATGGTGACATCATCTTGCAATAAATTGGGTACAGTCGGCACGAAGCCTTGCTCGGCAGCTAGGATCACCAGCTGCCAGCGCTCTGGTTCGTACTGGCTGCACTCAGTCAGAATATGTCGGATGGAGAGAATTTTGTTACAAGTGGCACAGATAGGTGGGAAGGAATTGTCAAGATAGGCCCCTAGGTGGGTCAGATAGGTACAGTTCAGCCTTAGTCTGGCGAGAACGACCTCTTCCCTCCTATTCTTTCTATATGCTGAAGGCCAGTTTCCTATGTTAGGCTTCCAGTTGTTGTGAAGATTTAACCTAGTCCATTCAAGTTGCCACTTTCCAATTGTATATGTCTTCCCCAAGGAGAGACACGACTGAGGCTCCCAGGGTACATTAGTTGTCTCCCCGAGACCCACAGTCGCTCTTGCTAATCTGTCTGCCTGTTCATTGCCCCAAATGTTGTAATGCCCAGGCACCCACACCAGCACAATATTCTTGGCACACTCATGTAATTTATTAATAATGTTGCCCTTTATCTCATTGCTGGTAGTATCACCACCTTGAATTGCTTTAAGAGCTGACATGGAATCTGAAATGACAGCAACATCATTGACATTGCTTGTTATTGCAATGTCAATGGCTCTACTTATTGCGAACATCTCTGCAGAGAATATGGTTGTATGCCGCGGCAGGCGGGAGCTCCACTCCCCGTCTCTGCTCCAGATACCGGCTCCAACGTTGTCGTCAGTCTTGGACCCATCGGTGTACACGTGAGTATAGGCGCTGTATCCTTCCAGAAATTGATAGAAAAGTTGCCTCAGGAGCTCAGGATGAAAGTCATTCTTCGCTCCTGGAAGCCACGATGTTTCCACATGGAAGTTGGGGTTCTCCCATGGCGGACACAACGGTGGAACGTATCTATCAACGTCTTCGAAATGGATACCAGCACCCTGGCACAAGGTCTGGAGGCGGACAACCGAGGACGGGGACCTACGCAGCTGCAGGAAACGGAATTTAGCAACAGCACACCAACCTGGGTGGCCTGTGCCTCGCTTCCTAGCCGCACTCAACCCGTACCTTAGCGTCAACATGTCCCTCCTGATGTGAAGTGGAGGGACGTGGGCCTCAACCTCTAGTTTACCTACACGTGTACACCTGTAAGCACCCAGACATAGACGAAGGCATCGGTTCTGTATTCTGGTCAGCTTTGCGAGTGTGGTGTCGCATGCCGAAGCATACAACTGGCATCCATAATCAAGTTTTGATCTGATCAGGGTCTTATACACCATTAATAAAGATTTCCTATCGGCTCCCCATGTAGTACCTGATAAAACTTTCAGGATGTTTGTGACTTTAAGACATTTACTTTCAAGTTCGTTAATGTGGTTTTTCCACGTTAATTTCCGGTCAAAATGAACACCAAGAAATTTTACTGAAGTCTGAAATTTAATAGGAGTATCATTTAATTTTAATACTGGATTTCTAATGTTACGTTTCTTAGTGAAGACTACTCCTACTGTCTTCTCAACTGAAAACCTAAATCCCCATTGTATTGCCCACTGTTCCGCGGCTTTTAGGCCGGCTTGCACCCTTTGTGCAGATAGCCTCTCAACTCGAGAGGAGCGCCAGATTACGCAATCGTCAGCAAACAAGGAGAATTTGAGGTCACTTAAGCTGGGGGCTGGTGATAGGAAATCATTAATCATTATAAGAAATAATATTGGGCCCAAAACGCTGCCTTGTGGAACTCCATTTTCTAAGACAAATGTGTCTGACTTTACGTTACCTTTTAATTTGACGGAAAAAGTCCTGTCTTGCAAAAAATTACTAATGAAAATTGGCAAATTAACTCTCAGACCCAAGGCGTGGAGCTTCAGCATGAGGCCAGTCCGCCATGTCATGTCGAAAGCTTTTTCTATGTCTAAGAATACTGCAATTAATGTTTCTTTACTGCAAAGAGCTTTTGAGATGTCAGTTTCAAGACTTATTAAATGATCTAGTGTGCTTCTACCTTGGCGGAAACCACACTGTCGATCATTCAATAAGTTGTTACTTTCCAAAAAATACATTAGTCTACGCTTTATCATACGTTCCATGACCTTACACAGACAGTTTGTGAGCGAAATCGGACGGAATGAGTTGGTGTTGTTCGGGCATTTGTCCCTCTTCGGGATCGGTACGACATGGGCAAAGTGCCATGAGTTTGGAAACGTTCTGGACGTCCAGATCTCATTGTACACTTCTAGCAATTTGTCCAGGTTTCCCTGGTCAAGGTGCTTAATCATCTCGTATCGTATACCGTCAGGTCCAGGAGTAGAGCCCTTGCCCTTATTAATAGCAAAGGAAAGTTCCTCTGGGGAAAATGCTCGATTGTAGTCCTGTTCGTCCCCGTTCTCGAAGTCGAGATGCAAGAGCTCGGCACGATCACGGAACACGCCGAAGCGTGGATCATGATTGGTGGAGCTACTGGCATCTGCAAACTTCTTGCCTAGGGTGTTGGCAATGGCCTGGGGTTCGTCGAGGATTCGCCCTCCACTACTCACCTGTGGGATAAAACTCCTTCCTCCTTTGGCTCTGACCCGGTTTATAGCCGACCATACCTCAGAGGAAGGGGTATCCTTGTTAATAGTGGAGACGAACGCCCGCCAAGACTCTCTCTTACACTCCCTGAGAACCCTCCTAGCCTTGGCTCTAGCTTTTTTATATTCAATTAAGTTTACAAGTGATGGAATTCTATTGAATAGACGGCATCGCCTATTTCGCTCACAGACCACTCGTCGGCAGTCTGGTGTCCACCATGGAACTCCAGGCCTGTGGGTTTTTGCAGAAGTCTTAGGAATTGTTAAATCTGCTGCGTGTATTATAGCTTGTTGTATGTGTGTAATTTTGGTGTTGATGTCTTGTCCAATGGTGTCTATACGAACGGCTCCTGAGTAGGCCCTCCAGTCTGCTTTCCTAAGGTTGTAGCGCACCTCGGGAGTAGCCGTTGGGGCGCCACACTCATAAGAAATGCAGATCGGAAAATGGTCGCTACCCAGAGAGTCGTCGTATGTAGAAAATTTACAATCTAATAGCAAGGCAGCATCAACTATAGAAAGATCTATAGCCGACGCTGTGCCAAATCGTTCGTCCACTCGAGTCGCACTACCGTCATTCAGAAGAGACAAGTTGGAGTTGAGTATAGCTGCAGCCACCTGCTCTCCCCTCCCGTCACTCCGGACACTGCCCCACCGCAAATGGCGAGCATTGAGGTCGCCGAGGATCATTTTCTTTCCTGGCAGTTGGTTAAATAGCTCCTCAAGCTCACCATCGTCAATGAGCCCGCCCGGAGGACAGTATAGTGAACAGATTGCAACATAGCCAGTCCGAATCTTAACTCTGCACGCCACAGCCTGCAGGTTCACGTTCAGATTGACTCTTTGTTGGGCGAATGAACTCCGAATGTATAGGGCTACCCCCCTTAGATTGTCTCCCCTGTAGGACGTGTAGTTGTCAAATACAGGTGGGTCGTCGTGACCCGCAAGTAGCGTCTCTTGTAGGCAAAAAACGTCCGGCCGGAATAATGACATTAGTAAATGAAATTGAGCATTTTTATTCCTAGCACCTCTGCAATTCCACTGGATGATACTGAATTTTAAGTCTGAGAGTTGATATGGTCAGCGTTTTGGGCTTTATTTTTCTTTCCTCTTGTTTCTGGGGGGGAAAAGGGTACCGGGGAAGGATCCCCCGCATCAGATGAGCAGTCTCCCGGCTCCGAAAAGCCAGTACTCTGCTCGGCAGGGGCTCCCTGCCCCCGGAGTGTTTCAAGAAAGCGAAACACTGGTTGTGGTGTTGAGTCTCTTATCATGCTTTCTACCGAAAGCGGTCTCCTCATTACGTTGGGGTAGGTAAGGTTGCGAGTCTGTTTGGGTTTTGTGGTCAGGTATAACTTGTTGTTAGTTTCGGTCTCGTTATTAGTCATAGTTGTATTTGTGTTCTCGTCTTTGGCGTCTGTGGTTGAATAACCGGTGATTGTGGAGTCAGTCTGTGTTGCGATGGTCTTGGTCTCAGTCTGCGTTCCAGTGGTGCACATTTTGGGAGGTGAGGTATTTTTGGATACAGCGGATGCAAAGGACATTCCAGGTGTTGGTGTCTGCAAGGATATCTCCACCTGCCTCTTAGCCTCCTTGTAGTCCAAATTATTCTCTGCTCTCACCTTACTGATCTCATACTCCCTCAGGTAGGAAGGGCACTTCCTGTCTGAGGCAGCATGCTGACCCGAACAGTGGTAGCATTTTTCCTCCGTTTGTGTACAGTCATCGTCCCTGTGTCCGGTCTGAGCACATTTGGAGCATACCTGGGTGTTACGGCAGGCCTTACCAGTGTGTCCAAACCTTTGGCAGTTAAAACAACGCATTGGGAATGGAATGTATGTTTTGGTCTGGACCCTCTCATATCCTACCAAGACTTGAGTGGGCCTAACAAGTCCGTCAAAAGTGAGTACAGCTGTAGTCGATCGTTTTCGCTCACCGTCTGTGGTCTTCCTATTAAATACGAAAGCATCGACGACTCCTTGATCTTTCATGTGGTACTTAATTTCGTCATTAGTCATCCCCTGAAATTCGTAGCTGTTAACTACAGCCTTACAGGTGTTGAGAAATGCTGGGATATACGGTTCCACAGTCGTTGAATGAAAAGTTTTTAGATTCAAGGCGTCCCTCATTTGCTGTGCGTCTTTAACGGTAACTTGGAGTTCGCCTTTTCTTGTCTTTCGGATTTTCTCCACGTCCCCTATCTGATCCTTAATGGCCTTCTGTATGATGAACCCATTAATTTTGTCAAACGAGGTAGACGTGTCAATAGTCCGAAAGTGGATTACTCTGGCCTTCTCAGTTGATACTTCTATGTTGCGTCTTTGTTGTGTAGTTTGGTCGGTAGCCGTTACATTGTCGGAGTTTGTCATTGGTCGTGGCAGTCGTGGGTCATGATTGGTCTCCCGCCTCTGCCTGTCCCTGCCTGGACGAGCAGAGGGGGGCTTGGTGTTTCCCCTCCCAGAGGGCATGGTTGGGGTGGCTGGGAACCACCCCTTGGGTACAGTTTTGGTTGTTTAATTACATATATTGATTTTGGTGCACTAAGGTTATGTAAGGCCCTTAGTGCAAAAAAAAATACTTTTACTTGAGGACGACCCCCGAACAGTGGTGTGCCTGCACGATCACAGACGTCACTGCTGGATTGGCCCAGGTTTTCCCCGACCCCCACTGGAGACACACAATCCCACTCCGTGAGGTGTGCACCACTGGGGGGGCTCTAGCACGAATACTGAATTATGAAAAATTCAGCAGGTGCCTCGTCCAGGGTAAGTAATAGAAAAAATGTAGTAAGAGAGAAAGTCCTCCTACCACGTCAGGAAGGACAACAGTTAGCGCTTCCCTCGCAGTTGTGTGGGTCACTCACACTAACTGTGGGGAGGGAATGCTAAGGTTGTCAATCCTGAGCGCTCGTGAGGTGTCAAAAATTGTACAAGTGACAAAGCCACTTTTTAAAATGAATTAAATGAATGAATGAATTGCTGTGAAATGCTGTAATGTTGTTGAACAGCAAGAACAAGCGCAAGTGCACAAGATGCAGCGGGCTATGGCGAACAGAAACCGTTTCGCAGAGTACTGTTCCCGCAAGAACGTCAGTCTCCTCCCGTGTCCAATCAGCCTCTGAACGCCTCCCTGGGGCACTCCGCTTTGTAGGTCGAAGGGTGGAACTAAATGGTTGCCAGTTTGTAGATGTGCTAACTTGCTTTGGAGGTAGTCACATAGGATTCTTTCTATTTCTGCAGGTAGGTCTAGTTTTAGTATTTTATATGTTAGTCCGTTGAGCCACACTTTATCGAATGCCTTTGCCACATCTCTTAATACTATGCTTACTTGGTTTCCTTACTGTTTTTCTTTGGCTATGATTTCTGTTAGTATTACTATTGCCGTTTGGGTTCCTATACCTCTTCTAAAGCCGTGTTGTCTTGGGTTGAGTTTGTTGTAGTTAACCAGGAACTTATCCAGTCTGTTATTTAGTACTATGCGTTCCAAGAGTTTCTCGGTTATTTCCAGTAAGGATGTAGGTCTATAGTTTATTATCTGTTTTGGATCCTTCCCTTCTTTGGGAATGAAGATCATTTCTGCCCGCTTGAGGGCATCGGGAAAATAACCGGCGGATAAGGTTGAGTTGTAAATATTTATCAGGGCTTCCATTGGTCTGCTGGGCATGTTTAATAACATGTTTCGGGTTATGCCGCTCATTCCAGGGGATTTTTCTTTAAATTTGCATAGGCAGTGTAGTAGTTCGTCGTGATTTATGAATTTATTGGGTCTTAGTCTTTCTGGGTTTCCTGTGTGGTAGGGAGTCAGTCTATTGATTTGTTCTCTTAGCCAGTCTTTAATTAACTCTTCGTGTTCTTCGGCAAAACTTCCATTTTCTTCTTATATTCTAAAGATCTTCTTCCATTCTCTTCTGAAGGCCTCTTCTTTTTCATGGTCGGCATATGATCCTGGGGCTATGATGTTATAAAGGTGAGCATGCAGCATGCTCACCATTACCTTGTAATGATCAGTGTCACTTAATTTTATTATGGTGTCAGTAGTTGGCTTGTTGCGTCTTTCACGGCCCGCTTTGCTATTTCAGCATATGTGCTTTGGTCTTTCATCCCTTTTCGTTGGTCTTCCTGCTCTTGCTTGTACTTGACGAGGGTCTTTTTGATGGGGCAGGACATGGCCATGGTTGGGTGGGTGTGGTGCACGTCCCCGTTCCTTTTGCAGTTTACGCAGCCTTTGTTGGTGTTGTTGCACTGCGTGTAAACATGTCCTTCCTCTGCACAGTTGGAGCAGTATTTCTTTTCCTTTTCAGGACAGTCCCTTGTGGTATGCTCTTCAAATTTATAGCATGTGAAACATGTCAGGAGACTGGTTTATTTTACCCTTTTTATTTGATGGGGGGGGGGGGATATCGACACGCTAAGAAGCCGCACTGGAGGACCTTGTGGAGTGACTATGGAATTGGCCTGTTTGTCCCCGACCCCCAATGAACACACACAATCCCACTCAGCTGTGAGGTGTGCGCCACTGGAGGGTCTCTGGCACGATTACTTAAATAAATCAGGTGCCTCGGCCAGGGTAAGCAAGGAAGGATTTTAGTAAGAAAGACCCCAAACCACGTCAGTACTGCCAACCAATAGCCGCCCTCCAGCGGGAGTGTGGATCACTCACTCTGCCCGTGGGGAGGACTAGCTAGGGTTGACACTCCAGAACGCTCGTGAGGTAGTCCGTTGACGTTCGTGGTCGTTATCCAAAGGTGGAGGCCCACAAAGGGCGTTACCCCAAACGGGATTCCTGGGACGTCCAGTGATAATTAATCAGAGAGGTCGGGTTGTGGTCCGGTTGTCAACAGTAGAAACAACGTTGGCTGGCTGGCACTGGCTGTGAGGGGTCTGGAGAGAGGTCCAATCACCCATGAGCCCCGTTACTCAGTAACGGGACCACCACCACCACTGCAAACACAAGTGGAGCTTATAAGAAAGGGCGACGTAACTAGTCATGTAAACATGACTTAGTTACGTTTTTTAAGGTCATCCTGTGTACATAAGCCTCTCCCAGTCCTTGTAATTCAGTTGTCTCTGAAGATGTCTTGAATAAAAACGAAAGCTAATGCTCCATTGTTTCCCCTTTTCCTGTGTGAATTTATCAAGATTTATCTTTTCCACGTTTTCATTGTGGATCTACATGAAATATATTGTTACGAGTTGGGGATTTAGAATATAGTTAAAAGTCTACCCAGATCCCAACAGGCAACAAAAAAAAAAAAACAAAGACAATCGGACTATAAAAGGGTAGACAAAGGATGCGAGTTTTTGTTGTGTACAATAAAGTACCATAAATTCCCTAACAAAATATTCAGCTTTCTATAATTTACCCTTAACCATACTTAACCTAAACATTAACAGTATATACATATTTATACAACATACAATAATTTGAAGCAAGGAGGAGGCGGGGAGGCAATATAAGATTACAAATACTTAAGTGCGGAGCTGAGATGGCTGACGAGTAAGGCTGAGTATTGTAGAAGACGGTAGGTAGTCACTGTGCCGTACGTAGGTTTCCAGGGTAGGTGATCCTGTGGTCACTTCCCAGAGTGAACTGAACTCTCATCGAACTGGAGCTTATGAAGAAGACTTGGAGGAGGTGACTCAACAACCAGGATATGGAGAAGGGAAACCCCGGAGTGGTAACTAAGAGTAGTCATACTCGGGTTTCGTCCCTAGATGGCGTTGCTCGTGGCGCTGGGTAGGTAGATCAGGACAATAGATGGCGTGGTTCGTAACAATATATATATATATATATATATATATATATATATATATATATATATATATATATATATATATATATATATATATATTGTTACGAGCTTTTGTTCCTGAGCTGGACACCTTACCAGGAACCGGGCGGTAACCGACCCCCACAGACTCGAACGTTCTGTTTACTTACATTCTATCTCATGTTTAGCCTATTGCTCCTGCACTATTCAGTCTTACTCAGGTATTCTACATCACTATAAGAGAGGAGTAGTAAACGCAGTGTTGGAATGCACAATATATTGACAAGAAACACCAACAACCAGCAATATCAAACAATAACAAACGCCACACTCAAACTCATACGACAGTTATCTATATATAATTTAGCTAAATATCTTTCTCGTCATAAACGGCCATACCAACGATTATGAATAAACTCATTTAGAAATACATTATTACTTCAAGACAAAATCGGACAGGTTTGCAATAGCCTATCAGCTGTAACTCTTGGGGAGAAAAAACGCACTATAGCAGTATATACCGTCTGTTATTAACACTACAAACCGTCTGTTATTAGCAGCATAAATCGTCTGTTATTAGCAATATAAACTGTCTTATTAACAATATAAACCATCTGTTATTAGCAGCATAAATCGTCTGTTATTAGCAGTATAAATCGTCTGTTATTAGCAATATAAACTGTCTTATTAACAATATAAACCATCTGTTATTAGCAGCATAAATCGTCTGTTATTAGCAGTATAAATCGTCTGTTATTAGCAATATAAACTGTCTTATTAACAATATAAACCATCTGTTATTAGCAGCATAAATCGTCTGTTATTAGCAATATAAATCGTCTGTTATTAGCAATATAAACTGTCTTATTAACAATATAAACCATCTGTTATTAGCAGCATAAATCGTCTGTTATTAGCAGTATAAATCGTCTGTTATTAGCAATATAAACTGTCTTATTAACAATATAAACCATCTGTTATTAGCAGCATAAATCGTCTGTTATTAGCAGTATAAATCGTCTGTTATTAGCAATATAAACTGTCTTATTAACAATATAAACCATCTGTTATTAGCAGCATAAATCGTCTGTTATTAGCAGTATAAATCGTCTGTTATTAGCAATATAAACTGTCTTATTAACAATATAAACCATCTGTTATTAGCAGCATAAATCGTCTGTTATTAGCAGTATAAATCGTCTGTTATTAGCAATATAAACTGTCTTATTAACAATATAAACCATCTGTTATTAGCAGCATAAATCGTCTGTTATTAGCAATATAAATCGTCTGTTATTAGCAATATAAACTGTCTTATTAACAATATAAACCATCTGTTATTAGCAGCATAAATCGTCTGTTATTAGCAGTATAAATCGTCTGTTATTAGCAGTATAAATCGTCTGTTATTAGCAGTTTAAACCGTCTGTTATTTACAGTATAAACTGTCTGTTATTAACAATATAAACCCTCTGTTATTAACAATATAAACCGTCTGTTATTAGCAGTATGAATCGTCTGTTAATAGCAGTATAAACTGTCTATTATTAACAATATAAACCCTCTGTTATTAACAATATAAATCGTCTGCTATTAACAATATAAACCCTCTGTTATTAGCAATATACATCGTCTGTCATTAGCAGTATAAAGCGTCTCTTATTAGCAGTATAAACCGTCTGTTATTAGCAGTATAAATCGTCTGGCCGGTATAAAGCGTCTCTTATTAGCAGTATAAACCGTCTGTTATTAGCAGTATAAATCGTCTGGCCGGTATAAACTATCAAAAGTCCCCTTTAGCTGTGTCACCTCGTAGATGTTTTGGTGTTCACCTCGTGTGTTATTTGGTCTTCAACAGTACAGATGGCCATGGGTGGTAGACACAAATGTTTTTTCCTCCGCCATGATAACCCGGCCCAGTAATCAAGACCCTCATTATCATGTTGTTAAGCAAATTTAAGAATTGCTTGTCAATGACGATATTCTAATTTTCCTGTTTTTACCGGAGTCCTACGGTGAACTCTTGCTCCTTGCAGCCTATTTCGAATTGTTCTAGGCGAAACATCCAGTTGCAGTCGGTCTCTCAATACAACTGCATTTATGATTGGGAAACTTTTACCTCCAGAAGTCGTCTGTCATCAGCCGGTGTAATCCTCTTCGACCTTTCATACCTTGGTTGGTCTCCAGCAATAGAAAGACTCGTCTGTCTTTTGACGACCTAATTTTTTTTATTATAATTATTATCATTAGCGTATTACTAGCATTAGCAAGTAAATGTTATGCGCAATTTGATTACTTTTTTTATATTTTCTAATTATAAATAATTGAATTTTGAATATTTACTTTATGCTACTGAGCATACAGTAGGAAATGAAATTTGTAATGTTAAAATGCCTGGCACTAATAATATGGAAATGCTGCTTGTATAATAAATATTGATACATTTATAAGTAACGTGCTGCTGGAGACAAGTTAGACTTACTGAAACTATGAATATCCACTTCTTCAACACTATTGTGCACGATATATGTATATTTTAGTGACTAGATACAAACACTGTGTAAATATTCTTATATAGCATACAATTATACGAGTATATGCCTGTGAAAATAACTCTTTCTGGTCAGTGTATACTTTCTCCACCCTACAACTTGAACAGACACCAATACTATTGTTGGTCCTTTTTAAGATAACCTGAATTAATTACAAAGCGTAACGTTGTGCGCTAAATAGTCATACTTGGAACTGGCGGACGTGCACCCCACAAGGGGTCGCAGCTCAAGGTTGAAGAAGTCGCAAGTCCAGAAAACTGTGAGGGACTTTTTTCGGAATGATAATTGTGAACTCTTGGAACAATCTGCCAGAGAGCGTTGTGACGGCACCGAGTGTGAGGTCACTCAAGGCCAGACTTGACCAACACTGGAGTAGGTTCCGATATATTCAGAAGCCAGTGCATGCCCAGTATCTGCCAACAGTGCGTATCAGAGACGTGGCCGACCGCCCAAGTGGCTAACGAACCGATCAGTGGCGAAGAAGATAAAAGTAAAAAGTAAAGTAAAAAGATAAAAGACGTCGCTTCTAGTGGGTAACTTAAGAAAGGTCATAACTACATGTTTTATTGACTATGGAACATAATGTGAATCAGAAAACTGATGTTAACTATATGAATCAGATGACCTAAGTTGTGTGCCAGACTGGGCTATTCCCAGTAAAAAAAAAAAATACTGTTCATATACTGCCACATGTACTAGAATTTTACATCATGTTCTTTATCGACAACGTATTCAGCCATGTGATAGCAATATCCATTGTTGTCACCAGTGCATCACAATCTTGTGGAGCATCTATTCCTACAACAATCAATAAGTCTCCTTTCAGCTAATGATCTGTTTTCCTATAATTATATAGCATCAGGAGTTGTGGAAGTACGAATTGCCACATAGCTTGTAGTTGGATTTTATGTATGCGAGCTCGCTTGGCATAGGATTTTCCAGCTGTTGCTTTTACTGTTGAATTTGGTTCCAAAATTCCACACTCTATCCAGACATCTGCCATTATATAATCTTCTTTGTGCAGTACCAAGACCTTTAGGAAGTTTTTTTTTTACGGGGAATAGCCCACCCGGGCATAGGTCATTAACCCACATCGGGGCCTAGGGGGGCAAAAAATAAGAATAAAAAAAATTAAAAATAGAAAAGGAAATGGTTATATTAATCTACACCGAAGATGCCGGAAAACCATCTCTTTAAAACGAAACAGATTGTATGAGTGTGGAAATACAGAAGAATGCAGAGAATTTCACAATTTGGCTGTGTGAGGAAAGAAGGATGTAATATAACGGGTTAGGTGGTAGAGCGGTACTGCTTGCCTCGCAAGCGAGATGTCACGGGTTCGATTCCCGGGCTGGTGGAAAGTTGTTCGGACACACTTCTTAGCCTCCCTTGGTACCTGTTCACCTAGTAGTAAGGTAGGTACCTGTTGTAAATCGAAAAGTTGCGAATTTGTATTCAGGGAAAGTTGTTGGAGCTTCAAATAATTTGCTGACAGAAACCTATGACTCTTTAGGCTTCTACGCCCTTGACAAAAGAACTATGACCCTTCAGGCTTCTACGCCCTTAACTCATGAGACATAAAGGCAAGCATGAACTTAGCATGCTTTACTGTTGGGCGCTGTAGGCGCTTCTCTTCACCTTGCACAGGTTGTAGGGGGGTACCCAATAAATAAATAAAAAAAATATAACGGGTTAATCTACTGTGTCCGACATCCACAGAGATATGGTGTGCTACGAGCCCACGGCCTTGCCCACGGTACGCAGGATGCCAAACCCACCGAATATTGCCCGTTAAAGTACCTGTAAAAGAGAGAGAGTGAAGCAGCATTGCGGCGAGGAGAAAGGGCAGAAAGATTGTCAACTAAAGGAGAAGAGTTAATAAGACGAAATGCCTTTGATTTCACCCTATCTAACAGTTGGACAGAAGAAGAGCCTCCCCAGATATGAGAGCAGTACTCCAAGTTAGGACGAATGAAACCCTTATATACTTGAAACAACTGATCAAGAGTGAGGTAGCTACGGCATCTGTACAGCATTCCCAGCTTTCGGAAGGCAGCTTTAGCAATGTTGAGGATGTGTAGCTTCCATAACATATTAGAGGAAATGGTGAGACCTAGCATATTTATTTTAGAATTCGGCAGAATGATAGCGTCCTGAAATGTGATTGGTGGGAGATCATCTAATTTGGAACGTGTAGTTGGTAAATACTGAGTTTTATTACTATTGAATTTAACCAAGTTTCTACCTCCCCATTCAGAGATGCTGCACAGATCCGCATTAGGGGGAAGGGGAAAATGTGAAGAAGAGTGAAGAGTAGAATCATCAGCGTAAGAATGGATAGAATTAGTTGTAGTGTGAAGTAAATCATTGATAAAAAGAAGGAAGAGAGTAGGTGAAAGAACAGAACCCTGTGGGACACCACTACTGGTAAAGAAAGAGTAAGAGGTTGATTCCTCGACAACAACTACCATGGATCGGTTCTCAAGGAAGCTAGAGATGAGAGAACAAAGTAGGGAAGAGAAACCATAAGAGGGGGGTTTAGAAAGCAAAGACTTGTGCCATACCCTGTCAAAGGCTTTGGAGATGTTGAGGGCCACGACGAAAGTTTCCCCATAATCCCTAAGAGAGGATAACCAAAGATGGGTGCAGTAGGAGAGCAGATCACCAGTAGATCTCGCCTGGCAAAAGCCATACTGGTGATCCGACAAAAGAGAATGGAGTTCAAGGTGACGGAGAAAATGGGAGCTCAAGATAGTTTCGAAAATCTTAGAGAGGGATGAAGTTAGGGCAAAGGGGCGATATTTAGGGGCATTAGAATGGTCACCCTTTTCTGGGATGGGCTGAACCAAGGCAAGCTTACAAGAAGAAGGAAAAGTTTGGGTCTTGAGGCAAAAGCGAAGGAGGCGAGCAAGCACAGGGGCCAGAACTTCAGCACACTCCCTCAGAATACGTGGGGGTATTCCGTCAAGTCCATGGGCCTTACTCACATTCAACCTTGATAATACACCAGCAACCCTACGAGTGGTGGATATAGGAAAGTGCATAGGTTCAGTAGGATGAACATGGTGGAGTTAGAGGAGAATTAGGTGACAAAGAGAATGGCTTTGTCAGGGGGTGAGTTGGCTGTAGAGTTATCAGGGAGGAAGAGAGGAGGAAAAGAGGGAATAAAGAAGTTATTACAGATGCTTTTGGTTAAGGACCAGAAGGATTTACTAGAGGAAGAATTATTTAAGACATCGGTCTTTCTTTTTATAAAATTCCGCTTGGCCCTACAACTATTCCTAGAAGTAATGAAAGAGGAGTGGGTATTAGGAGAAGGAGATGGTTTCTTAGCGTGATATGTCCTATCTCTCTTCCTACATGCAAGAGAGCAGGAGCGATCAAACCATGATTGTAAAGTGAAAGTTTTAGTAGAAGATGGGATAAATGCACTCATACCACCCTGTATAACCCCAGCAATTCTGTCAGCACATACCGAGGCGTCCCGAGTGGAAAAGCAACATTCATCCCAAGAAAAGTCGGTAAAGAATTCTCGCAAGGATTGCTAGTTTGCCCTCCGATTGTGCCATAGTTGACGTTTAGAGGGGGTGGGGCAGGTGGTTGTTCCCAGTTTGATTTAATAAAAATAAGATATGATCAGAAGACCCTAAGGTGGAAGAAATTGAGTATGAATAGTGTGAGGGGTTAGAGGCAAAACAAAGATCAAGAATGTTAGCAAGTTGATCGTGTTGATCAGGAACGCGTGGGTGTTTGATTATTTGTTCCAGATCGTCAAGAAAGGAAAAAGAGAACGCCTCAGCTCCACCTGGGTCAATCAATCAAAGTACCGTCCTCATATCTGAGGGTTGGCGGCCACAGTCCTCCACTCTAAACGTTCTAGGCTATTTTATCAAACTTCCAATGTTTTGTATATCCCTATGGGCCCAGTTTTCAATTTCATTCATCAATTCTAATCTCTGCCTTCCCTTGGCCCTCCTCCCCTCAAATGTACCCATTAATATTTATGTTATTATCCCCTTATCCCTAGTTATATGACCAAAGTATGTAGGCCTCCTAGTCTGGGCTTGAGAACATCCTTTAATTTTTTTACCTTTATCCTTTTCACCACTGATCGGCTCGTTAGCCGCTTGGCAACTGGTCACGTCTCAGTTACACACTGTTGGCATGCACTGGGCATGCACTGGCTCCTGAATGTATGTGAACCTGCTCCAGTGCCTGTCAAGTCTAGTCTTGAAAGTGCTCACACTCGGTGCCGTCACAACTCTCATTCAGAAAAGTTACCCCTCACAGTCTTCTGGGCTTGCGGCTTCTTCAACCTTGAGCTGTGACCCCTTGTGGGGCGAGCGTCCGCCAGCTCCAGGTAAGGCCACTCGACTGAGTAGTGCCCTTTGAGATGTTTATACACCTCAATTAGGTTCCCCTTTGCCCGTCTGCAGTGGGAGGTGGAAGGGGTGGGGGGGTGTACCGCTGCCCTCTGGCTCTGTGCTGGCGCTCTTGCTTCCACTACCCTTCCCCTGGATATAACCCATGTACTCCCATCCCCGTTCCTCCTCGACTCCTCCATCCTCCGCTTCAAGCCTTGTAGGAACTTCTTGTGCTGTTCCCTCTGCATTACCGTGCGATCTGGATGAATGAATACATTCCAAATGCCCCGCTCCTTGCTAAGTTTTTTGCCTGCCGAATAATTTCCCATTTCTTCTCCTCACTCACTAATGTGATCCTGAGGGGGCGAGGCTTATCCTCCTGCTTTTGTCCCAGCCTCCTCACATCCCGAGAGGGGGATGGCATATTCAGAACCTCCGTACAAATATTCTCAAACTGCAACTTATCGTGTGTTTTCCTACTCTCAGCTTTCTCCAACTGGCTCTCAGGGACTCTATAAACTATTACGTTGTACCTGCCCTCGAAACGTTTCCGATGTTCCTCCTCTCCCCTAACAGTAAGACTGCTAGTTGCCATCACTTCGACACACTTCTTCAGAGTCCGTTGTTGCTATAGAACTTGTTCGGATCCTCCTTTACTCTCCGCCACCTCCAGTGGTCCTGCTAAGACCTGAGCATTGTACCAAATGTACCGTGGTCCTGCCCATTTCAACCCCATTAGCCTGGGAAGTTTGGATACATCAGCTTTAGATTAAAATTTCACTCACACTAGTTTCAACCGTATATAATGAACATAACTCTATTATGATGGTCCAGTTTGTTGGTAGGTATCGAAAGCATAGTGTGGGGTATGAGATTGTTTGGTTCACACTCAGGATGGAATGGAGAAAGGAAACTCACAATGTGCTCTCTATATACATGTTGTATTGGATGTACAATGCAGCTTGGTGCTGGGAAGGCAGCATGGTTACAAGCGTGATGTAGAGAGAGCTGGTTGGTGAGGACGCTCAGAGAAGGACAGCTTGTGGGTCGCCATGCTCGCCAGCGGGAGAGAGGACCGCCAGGCAGGCGGAGGAGGAGGACCGCCAGGCAGGCGGAGGAGCGAGGACCGCCAGGCAGGCGGAGGAGGAGCGAGGACCGCCAGGCAGGCGGAGGAGGTGTTGCTGGCTGGTTGGTGTAGGTAGAAGGAGAGGCAGATCACCACGAGGTCAGGTCTTAAATAGCGGGGGTAGGCGTGGCTTAGCAGTTGACCCCCGCTCCGTGGTGTATGGCGGCGCTGGTTGACCTAGACCACGAGGCATACACTGGGGAATTGGTGGGGTCGGCTAGGCAGCGACAAACAGCGTTTGTAGGGGAGAATTCCACTACAATAGTATTGGATGCAGAATTCGTGTCTCTATCCTCCTCCATTCAGAAATTATGAGCATTTTAAATTTCATATTGCAGCCTTTTTTCTAGAAATTTCTGCAAGAAAATAACAAAATCGAAGATGGCAAACAAAATATATGTTTTCAGCATACCCAAGAGCTTTGGAAAAGTGATTTGCTAACTTTTCCTGAATAATGCTTCCAACATTTACATTTCCTGTAACACACATCTATGGATGTACTGCGCACATTAGTACTGGTCTATATTGTCTTATAATTGTGATATTACAACTGCCTAACAAAACAAAGTAATGTCTCAAGGTAATATCTTTGTTTTCTATGGTGTTATGTCACAGAAAATGTTAATCATTTTAAAGGGGTAACTCGTATACTGTATGATATTAAATACGCAGTGGCGGATCCAGACCGTCTTACACGACTTCCGGAAGTCGGTCAGAATTTTGAAAAGTGAAAAAAATAAGTTTCAGTTTTATTGTAATAAAAAATAACCGCGCGACAAATCTCAGCCGGCTAATCTTGCGCCATGCGACAGAAAATTCCACGACCAGCCACTTCCCATCTTGTGACCCGTACCTGAAATCCAACCCCTCCTGGGTAAAGGATGACCTGACTTGGGTAATCTTGCGCCATGCAACGGAAAATTCCACGACCAGCCACTCCGTACCCCAGCCCCAGCCTACCTGCACCCTTGCCTGAACCCAGTAGCCCAGTGAACATCAACCCTTGGTGTACTGTAGACTGAACTAGTATGACTTACATATAGCTTCAGCAGCAGCTATGTCTGGAGGAAGGTGAGGTTAATTATAAATAAGTCATATGCACCTTTTTTCAAGATGTATACTTAATTATCTAAAATTGCAAAGATAACTGTAACATAAATTTGAAGTAATTTCTTTTCCCCGTTGTAGCAACATCACTCACACTGGTAATCAAACTCCCTCATATGCTCATCACTCAATGTTTAAGATAAGTTTGAGGTGAATATTTAAGTAAGAAATGTTGCACACACACATATTACATAACCTGTCACACTGTAAAATCACGTAAATTTATTTGAACAATGTTTATTCTATATATTCCTGAGATAAGAAACTAGCAGTTAACCAACACAGCACTGTCGCTATAATTATTACTAACATTAATTTAAGATGTCGAAGTCCTTAAACTGCTAGGAGAACATATGAGCACGGGGGTGGAGGAGACTGCAGTGAGAGCAGGTAAACAAGGTGAAAGGTTACAGGGAAATAGTGCTAGGAATGATGACAAAACTAAATCAGGCAGGGAGTTAAAACCTAAACCCGACAAAGAGAGGACTCAGAACACGACTAACTTAAATGAGTACAATGCAAACAGCAGAAGTATGAGAAAAAAATGAATGAAATCAGGGCGTTAGTATGTACCGAAAAAATCGATAAGAACATAAGAACATAAGAATGGTGGAAACTGCAGCGGGCCTATTGGCCCATACTGGGCAGTCCCGTTTACACCCAACCCCTATTGCTCATATAAGCATCCAACCTATGCTTGAAGCTATCCAGCGAATTCGAGTCAATGATGATATTTGGTAACTTGTTCCATTCATCCACTACTCTGCTTCCAAACCAGTGTTTACCTATTTCGCGCCTAAATCTAAATTTGTGTAATTTAAAACCATTGTTACGGGTTCGCTTCTGATTGAATAGTTTGAGTACCTTTGTAATGTCCCCTTTGTTTAGCCCTGACTTCCATTTATACACCTCTATCAGGTCGCCCCTCACTCTACGTCTCTCGAGGGAGTGTAAATTAAGATGCTTTAACCTGTCTCTATACTCAAGGTTCCTAATGCCCGGAATTAGTCTTGTCATTCTCCTCTAAATTCTTTCCAAGGATTCTATATCCATTCTGTAATACGGTGACCAGAACTGAACAGCGTAATCCAGGTGTGGTCTCAAAAGCGCAAGATACAGTTTTAGGATGACCTCGCTAGTCTTGTAACTAACACTCCTTTGTATGAACCCAAGTACTTTATTAGCCTTGTTACGAGCAAAAACACATTGTTTACTTGGCTTAAGGTTCCTACTTATAATTACTCCTAAATCTCTCTCGCAGTCGGATTTAGCATTCACCGAAACATCGATAAACCTACACTCTCGTGAGTTACCTGTGGAATACCAAATTGCAGGTTACCTCAGAACATAAGAACATAAGAAAATAAGAAATCTGCAATAGGCCGGTTGGCCTATGCATGGCAGCTCCTGTCGAGAGTTACTACCACTCTCTATCATCCATGAATCTATCTAGCCTCCTTTTAAAACTTTCCAGTGTTCCAGCACTTACTACAAATTTGCTAAGCTTGTTCCACTCGTCCACCACCCTATTTGTGAACCAGTTCCTTCCTATCTCCTTCCTAAGCCTAAACTTATCCAACTTAAATCCGTTCCTACGAGTCCTATCCTGCTCAGATATTATAAGAACTTTATCTATATCGCCTTTATTGATTCCTTTCACCCACTTTAATACTTCTACCATACAGTATCTCCCCGCACTCTTCGTGTTTCTACGGAATGCAAGTTTAGTTTCATTAACCCCTCTTGATATGGAAGATTTTAAGTCCTGGAATCATTTTCGTTATTCTTTGCTGCACCAACTCCAGTGAATTGATATCCATTCTATAATAAGGGCACCAGAACTGAGCCTCATAATCGAGGTGCGGCCTGACTAGCGCAAGATATAGTTGCAATAAGACCTCTGCACTCATATTACTTACACTTCAAGATATAAAACATATACTCTGTTTGCCTTATTTCGAACATTAATGCACTGTTTTCTAGGCCATAGGTCTCTTTGACAAGTCGACTTCTCTAGGTTGATGTTGTTAAGGCTGTATACATTGACAGTACAAAATATTCCATACCGATAGGCAGATTAGGAAAGGAGGCGGAGTAGCAATCTATGTCGGGGATAATCTGAAGTGTGAAATAAATAAGGAAATAAAAACTGAGCGGAATACAGAAACAATTTGGATAGAATTAATCGATGGTAGGGAAAAATTAATCACAGGAGTAATATATAGACCTCCTAATCTTGTTAGAGTTAATGAGCGACTTATTTGGGATGAAATGCGTAGGGCTTCCATACCTAGCAAAGTCTGTATAGTAGGCGACCTTAACTTTAGCCAAATAGATTGGATTGACCTTATGGGTAACACAGAATCAGAGGATTTTCTTGAACAACCCAGGACTGTTTCCTATGCCAACATATAACCGAAAACACCCGACATAGGGGACGAACTTGCTATCAGCGATCACAAATAAATTAGATTCCAGTTAGAATTTCAGAGCAGACGCAAGGAAAATTCCACTAAAGTCCCAGATTTCAGAAGGGCAAACTTTGATAGTTTGAAGAGGCAGCTGAGAGAAGGGGTATTACGCTTGGGGGTGAATTACCTGACTTCAAATGAGGTGACTGGAGATGTTCCGGGTACTTGGTTCTAACTACAGGAGCGAACATAAACACCTGTAAAGTTCTGTAGGTTCTTATTAAAGGAAATATACAGGGGTGCGCTTACAAGCGCAGGTAGTCCTTACACTCCTATAGGGTCAACTGACCTCACTCTGACCTCTCGGGCGACATGTGGTAAGTGGTATACTAGCAGCTTCCAGATGTCGCCAGGCACATTTATCTAAGAGTGTGGTGATATGAAATAGGGGCATTGCCACACGCTACTGACTAGAGAAATAATGTGTATATATAGAGTACATACATGGTATACATACAACATACATAATGGACATACACCTCCCCCCCCCCCTTATACGCTCATAGCCAAGTCTTGAGCGGACCTTTTCCTGTGGATCCTTTCTGAGCGTCGAGGGGCTTGATCACTGGCTGGGTATGGGACTCAGCACTGGTAATGGGGTCAGTGGAAGTGTTACGGGGCGGAGAAAACGGCGGTTCCTCCACCACACATGTCCACTGGGTAACCGCACCTGGTAGTCCCGTGACCTGCCGAGACCCATGACTACGCCCACTTTGTCACAACGTAGGGAGGTCGGGTCCTGAACACGGACTTGGGTGCCGACTCTCAATCTGGGGAGAGGACGGGCGTGGTCGTTGTAGCGGGCGACGACGTCTTGAACACGCTCGGCGGCTCGGCGATCACAATCCTCTGTCTTGGCCTGCCACTCCTTGAAGAAGGACTGAGGGTGAGCAGGGACACAAGAACGGAGGGGGCGTCCATACAAGACCTGGGCAGGGGAGCGTCGGGTGTAATTGGGTGTGTTGCGGAGTTCAAGGAGACCCCGGTCGAAGGCTTCACAGTCAATATTCCCAGAAGGGGTCACTTTGAGGATGAAGTGCTTCAAGGATTTGACAGCAGCCTCAGCATGGCCGTTGGACTGCGGGTAATGGGGCGATGTCAACGCATGCCGGACTCCCCAACGGTCGAGGAACCCAGCAAAGTCCCGGCTTGTGAACTGGGGCCCTCCGTCGGTTCGCAGGCGCACAGGAACGCCCACGTCACGGAAGTAGTGGCGGAACTTGCTGATGGTGGCGGCAGACATCGTATCATTACCGCACTTGATGACAACCGGCCAACCAGAGAGACGGTCGACTATGACAAGGAAGGACTTTCCTGACACACAGAAGAAGTCGGCCAACACAGACTCAAAGGGGCGGGTGGGGTTGTCGTCACTCATGAAGGGTTCCTGCTGTTGGCTGGGTTGTAGAACTTGGCAGGGCTCACACACATGGACAGCATTGGAGATGTCGGAGTCGATGCCAGGCCAGAACACAGTCTGTCTTGCACGTCGTTTGGTGGCCTCAGCTCCGTGGTGACTGTCGTGAAGGCGAGCCAAGACGTGGGGACGTGAGGCAGCAGGGACAATTACACGTGCTCCGTACAGAACAAGGTCCCCGTCGCAGTAGAGTTCATCGCGGAGTTTCCAATACGGGAGCAGGGTGTTGTGAAGATCGTAGCGGTTGCTAGGGAATCCGTTCCTCACGCACTCGACGAGTCGGACGTCGGAAGGGTCATCTCGGGCCGCTGTTCGAAGATCCTCCATTGCCTTGTCGTCATCTGGTGACAGGTCCGAACGAAGGGATTGGACAGCCTGTAGGGTGACCACAGTCCTGATGGAAAGAGCGAGGTCGGCGTTGAGCACCTGGTCTTCTGGAGTAGGGTGGCTGACAGGGGAGCGGGATAAGGCATCAGGGATGCAGAGCTCCTTACCAGCACGCCACACTGCTGTGAAGATGTACGCCGAGAGCTTCTCCTTCAGACGCTGGAGGCGAGGGTTCTCAACGGCGTCGAGCGTGTAGTGGTTGAGGATCGGGACGAGCGGGCGATGGTCGGTCATTAGGTGAAAGTGTTGCAGGCCTATGAGGTAAAACCTGCACTTGGACGTCGCCCAAACCACGGCCAGCAGCTCCAGCTCAATAGTGGCGTAGCGTGTTTCGGTGTCAGAGAGGAAACGCGAGCCACACTGGACGAGCCGGAACTGCCCTCCACCATGATCCTGCAGTAGGGCGTATCCCACGCCGTACAAGCGTGAGGCTTCTGTCTGCAGAACCGTCGGCAGGGCTGGGTCAAACGTGGTGAGGACAGGTGGACTAGACAGGGCCTGTTTCACTTGCTGGAAGGCCTCGTCGTGGTTGGGAGTCCTCAGGAATGTCCTCTTGGGGCTCATCAGGGGGCGGAGTGGTTAGGCGGCTGTGGAGATGTCCGGCTAAAACTCTGCTAACTGGTTGATGAGACCCATGAAGGACCTCAAGTCGGTGAGGTTAGCAGGGGTGGGGAAATCCGTAATAGCGTGGACCTTGTCCGGGTCGGCTGCAATACCATTCCCTGAGAGGGTGTACCCACAGAAGTTCACTGAAGAGTCGGCCAGAACAAACTTGTCGGCATTTAGGGTGATGCCGTGCTTCCTGCACCGGTTGAGTTCCTCGTATATACGGCAGAGGTGATCCGTGTAGTCCTCGTCACACACGAGTATGTCGTGGACCACTTTCACGCAGTTTGCCAGACCTTGTAGAGCCATATCACCTCGAAGGCAGAAGGCATCTCCTGTAGCGGCGAATCCCATGGGGCCACGGTAATAACTGTAACGTCCTTGCGGGGTCATGAAAGTTGTAAGTGGTCGGTCTTCTTCGGCAAGCTCTATCTGCCAGTATCCACACAGGGCGTCCATCGTTGTGAAGAAGCGCGCCTTCGGGTTCACACTGCGGATAGCTGCAAAGGGCGTGGGAGAAGGGTGCGCAGGACGAGACACCTGGCTGTTGAGCTTGGAGAGGTCGGTGGTCGTTTTTGACCGCATCACGGAAGGCCAGGGGGACCAGTCGAGGGGTGTAGATGGCGAAGGGCTTCGCGTCGTCCCTCAAGTGGATCCTCATGGGGGGGCCTACCATCTTCTTGAGGGGCTTGGATTCCAGAGCGGACTTGGTCACCAGAACGTCGCTGAATTCCTTCAGGAAGTACTTCCGAGCTTCCGAAGGAGAGGTGTCACTGGCAAGAGGTAGGGGTAGGGCTACTGCAGGGTAGTTGCTGCTCCCTTCGTGCACCCTGTTGGCGTGTATTACCTCGAGAATAGGTTTGGGGAAGCCCTGGGAGATGATGGCCAACTCTTGGCAATGTCTGTAGGACAGCAAAGGAGTTGGGACACCATTATGCACGTCAATCCAGGCTTGACACGACCTGTTGCCAAAGGTGATCTGTGCTTGGAGTGAACCTAGGGCAGGGGCCATCTGTGAACCATCTGCCGTGAAGCGGAGGTCCATGGGAGGCGGTCCTAGATCACTTGGAGAGAGCTCCAAACATTGCAAATGCTGGGGGCCGATGACTGTAGCATCAGCGCCGGTGTCGTGCAGCATCTCGAGACAGGATGACACACTGCCGTAGGTCACGATGACGCTGACGTGCTGGGGAACTTTGGTCCTGGGACGCGAGGGGGAGTGCACCTTCATAATATGGGTCGGGCGTTTTCCAGGGTCGTCGTGCCTCTGATTTGGCGACTGTGGGCGGCCCTCACTGGTGGAAGGGCTCTGCTGCTTCTGCCGACGCTGTTCCTTAGGTTTGTTGGTCGGACAACACTTGTCGTAGTGGCCCAGACGACCACACACATTGCACTGGACGCGTTTGGCTGGGCACCGTACTGTAAGTGACCAGTGGCCCTTGCTGTCACAACTGTCGCAGGTAGACTCAACAGCTGGACATAAGTGTGTTCCGTGCTGCCTACCACAGCTGTTGCAAAGGGAGCCGGGCGTGGGCGTGGTGGGCATAGGCGTTGGGGCAGACTTCTTCTTCTTGTACCGGGACACAGCACGGGACACAGCACGTACAGCTGTAGGGGGAGCTCGGATGGCAGAGGTGGCACACCTGGCAGCCTCGTAGGAGCGACATATTGTCAACACATCCTTAAGAGAAGAGGAAGAGTCGAGGGAGGTGAGGCGTTGGACAAGCTCCTCGTCCTTAACACCCATCAGGATCACCTGCTTCAACTGGGTCTCCTCACACTGCTGGTGATTACCGGGACATATGCCTATCTCTTCCGAGGCTCTCTTGAGTCGTACATGGAAATCGTCAAAAGTCTCGCCCTCCATCTGTCTACAGCTAAACACTTCCCTCCTGCGGAGAGCTTCATTCCGCTGACCTTTGATGTGCCGTTCTAGAACATCCAGTACCTCCTCTACAGACAACAAAGACGTCGGGGGCACTTGCAACGTGTGTTCCAACACATGCTGCGTTCCCAAAGATAGACACATACGTAGCTGAATGAGCTGTTTAGGCTGTGGCAAGCTCTGGAGATCCACCATTGTAGCATAATCAGTCCACCGTCGCCGCCACTCACGAAAAGTCTGGAAAGTCTCATCAGGCTTCAAGGTGGGTGGGGGTTGGACAACCACTTTGGTAGAGGGCATTGACGAGGTATCTGAGCCAGTCGGTACCGGAGTAGTGGAAGGGCCAAGGGCTTGATTAGCAGTGAGGCTAGATATCAAAGCTGCAAACCGTTCGTTATCTTCCAATCTCCGTTGGTGGTCCTCAGCATATCTTTTCGCTTCGTCCTGACGCATTTCCTCCCTCATAAGCTTCATCAGAGCAATTATCTCTGAGGACGAGGCTGAGGGTCGGGGGGTGTGGCTGGGAGAGGGTGGGGCGTCGCACACTGACTGGTCATCCATCTCTGTAGAGCTGTCATCCGTCTGAACTCATCCGGGCGCTAGGGACACCGCTGCGTGAGGCCCGGGGCATAATTACTTTATCTGTATATTGTATGTCAAATCAGTGTTGACCGGTCAGCCCGTCGTATCAACCAGATCTGAGACAACAAAATTAATTGAATACACAGATAAGTAACTTATATATATATATATATATATATATATATATATATATATATATATATATATATATATATATATATATATATATATATATATATATAAAATATATATGAAGAAATGACCGCAGTCAGTGTGTTAGTGCGTGGGTTGGTGTGTGTAGGCGTGGTGGAGCGCGGAGGGAGGCAAGGCGAGGCAAGGCGGTGGGGTGTGAGCAGTGGGGGTAGTTACCCTCCAGGCAGCCCGGGTCGGTCGCGCTGACTCTTCTCGAATGCCCTATATCAGCCTTCCACCTTAGGGAATCCTTTAAAACAAGGACACACACTTTAACAATACACACACACGAGGGGCACTTAAAGACACTTCACAGGAAATTGCAGTCATTGCACACTACTCAAAACTCGTTGGTTATTCAAACGAATTTTTATGGGACAATGGCGACGGATGACGGAGTTGACGGAGGAGGTCTACCGGCCTTGATTTTACACGAACGCACTTATTTCCACTTAATCGATCACATGATACTCACTGCACCATGGAGATGTTCCGGGTACTTGGTTCTAACTACAGGAGCGAACATAAACATCTGTAGAGTTCTGTAGGTTCTTATTAACGGAAATATACAGGGGTGCGCTTACAAGCGCAGGTAGTCCTTACACTCCCCTAGGGTCAACTGACCTCACTCTGACCTCTCGGGAGGAGGCACATTTATCTAAGCGTGTGGTGACATGAAATAGGGGCATTGCCACACACTACTGACAAGAGAAATAATGTGTATATATAGAGTACATACATGGTATACATACAACATACAAAATATACATACAGTGACCTCACACAATGTACCCACAGAGGGCGACCTCACCTTACTTGGAGACCTGATGGTTGAGGATGACCTGATCATGAGGTCTGAGGTTGATGAGTTCCACAACAATTTAAATAATGAGTTACTTAATGCACAAAGGCAGAACATACCATACGTAAGACTCAGATCAGACAACAATGACCCAAAATGGATAAATTTAAAGAATATTATTGAACAAAAAAGGCTATTTGTAGGAGAATAATTCGTGGTGAAGTTTACCTACGAGATTATTATAAGGTACTGTATTGGCTGGTAGGGTTAAGACAGAGATTATTACTTGGTATTGGCCGTTAGGGTTAAGACCGAGATAAGAAAAGCAAAGAGGAATAATGAACTGAAGGTAGCAAGGGAGGCAAAGTAAAACCCCAAAGATTCTATCAAATGCATAAAATTAAAATAAGAAAAAAGATTGGCCCAATACAGTCAGATACCGGCGAGCTAACTGATACCGACGGAGAAATGAGCAATAATCTGAATAAATATTTTTCAACAGTTTTCACCACAGAAAATTTAAACATGATACCAGAGGTACCGACTCTATACAGAGATAGCGAAGAAATAAATTAAGTGAGATAGTAGCGACTAGTAATGATGTTAGTAAGCAAATAGACAAACTGAAGCCTAATAAGTCACTAGATCCCAATGAGATATTTGCCAGAGTATTAAAGGAATGTAAGAAAAAGCTTAGTAAGCGCTTAGCAAAGTTGTTTAACATGTCCTTAAAAACAGTTGTAGTACGGGAATCTTGGAGGATAGCGAATGTAATACCTTTTCAAGAAGGTAGATAGATCACTATCCTCTAACTACCGTCCAATCAGTCTAACTTCAATTGTAGGCAAATTACTGGAAGCAATCATTTCAAACTCTATTCGAAATCACCCGAAGCACAAGCTGATCAATGATTCCCAACATGTCTAACTAATCTATTAACATTCTTTTCATCTGTTTTCGAATCAGTGGACGAGGGGCACTATTATGATGTGGTATATCTCGACTTCAGCAAAGCCTTCGACAGAGTCCCCCACGAAAGACTAATAAGAAAAGTGGAGGCTCTTGGCATTAAAGGAGATATTCTAAAATGGATTAGGGCATGGTTACACGACAGGAAACAGCGAGTGAGCATTAACGGCACTAAATCCGATTGGAGCAATGTCACTAGTGGAGTTCCCCAAGGCTCAGTACATGGAGCGTTATTATTTATTATATACATAAACGACATAGTTATCGGCGTAGACAGCAACATAAGTAAATTTGCTGATGACACTAAAATAGGGAGTGTAATTAAATCTGACAAGGATTCCGCAAAACTACAGGAAGATTTAAAAAAAATTTTCGAATGGTCGATAAATGGCAGATGAAATTCAATGAGAACGAATCTATACTCAGTGTACAGTAGGAGATGTAAACAGGGAAACCAGATACCCGATGAACAACGATGTTATTGAGAATTCGGAATGCGAGAAAAATTTAGAGTAATGATAAGTAGGAATTAACCAAGTAAACAATGTGTATTTGCTCCAAACAAGGCTAATAAAGTACTAGGGTTCATACAAAGGAGTGTTAGTTACAATGTCATGGTCACATTGACTGCTAGTCTATTTTAACTCTAATGATTCTTATTATACTCTAAGCCCGCAAAACATGAATGGGTAGTTGGTTAGCTATCCCTAAGAAGAAACGCGTTCCCCCACGTTTACACTAAGGATCACTCAGTAAGCCCCGCCTTTGTGAAGACAGTTGTAAATACGTTTTTATTCCACTTTTTCCTGGCAAGCTCAATCTTGGATTAGTTTATGTAAATCAACTTTAGTAATTCGCCAAACCTTTGTCAACTGAGGGTCATCTTTGAATGAGTAACAGTTGATTGTTTGTGATTTTTGTCATTGCGTGAGTCGAAACGTCTGGCATCTCAGGAGTATATATCCACAGGCGGAAGGAGAGCTTCCCGTGATGCCCTCTCCTCCAGCTTTGTTCACAGATTCACTAATGGGTTACGAACATCATCAAGTGTGTGGTACCTTAGAACAGTTATGGTCCACAGTGTGTGTTGTATTTGTTTGGGGTTAATTAACTATAAAAAATTAACCCATGTTGGGTAGTGAACCCAGGTATAAGTTGTTGGTTTCAGTAAGAACGTGTTGTGTGTTTTCAGTGCATCTCATATGTACTAACAACAATCTGTAAAGGTATCAGATGTAAGTTTGTCTGGTAATGTAATGTAATGCCATGTACACTCGCACCAAAAAGTATGGGTGCAGGGGGTGATCGACGACTTCCGAAACGATACGTATATACTGTGATATGTCGAAGGTTGGTAAGTGTATCCTCACAACCCTCCCCTCCATAGGTGTTGCCATATGGCTGACAATCAGTGTGTTTGTTTTTCGGATTGTTGCTTGTGTCGACTGAATGATGAGCGAGGGTTCGGTCTCGGTGAACGTGGAACCTGAGAGGAACACGAGGAGCTATTATTGCCCTTCATAACGAAGGGTTCGGCGTCACAGATATTAGCCGGGGTTGGTCTGGTCACAGACCGCTGCACGATGGATTCGGCGATACCTCGAAACTGGTACAGACGACAGGTCCCCGGAGCGGCCGTCCACGCTGCACCACCCTCAGGACGACCAGGTTGAGTGGTTTATTTGGTAGCATAAATCAATGTGGCACTATCCACAAGTATCACAAATATAACAGGAGCTCCTCATATTTCATACTGTCTATTTATCACTTCCCGACCTTATTTATAACGGTTTGTTTCACTTGACCAGGCCATAGTAGCTGCTCAGCAGGATTACAGGGCTGCCAACATACGGCTGGAAGAACTCGCCTTTCCCAATACCTATGGTCATTGGTCTCAAATTGTTCACACCATTCACTGATACTTTTTGTTGCGAGTGTAAGGTGAGAAGTAAAGTATCTAAGTGGAGTTGTAATATGAGTAAAGCCACGGAGTTGATCCTGGTAACTGTTCATGTAATGTATCACCAGTAATGTGGGAGAAGGCAGAGTACCCACTTGGAATGGCATGTGAGTAAAGCCAAGGCGTTGTCATGTGTCTATATGTAATGTGAGTAAAGCCAAGGAATTGGTCCTGGTCACTGTAATGTAATGTAACACCAGTAAGGTTGTGAGTAATAAGAGTACAGTATCTGAGTAAATTGCAGTTGAGTAAAGCCGAGGAGTTGCACCTTGGAGTTATATGTTAATGATATATTTTTCCCTACTTTGATTTCATTAGGGGTATTCATTTTCCCGCAGTAATTCACCTTTATTTCCGTCCAAGTGACCCTGATATCAGAATTACAATACCCACGTGCCCTCGCCATGCTACCAAAGAACTGAGGTTATGCAGTAACCATTGAACTGAGTAAGTAGAAAGAACAATTGAAGGAAGTAAGACAGAAAGAATTATATGAGTAAAACATAAGGGGGGCAACTTGAAGTTTGTGTTGAGAGAGAAACCCCCGTTACAACAAGACTAGAGATCATCCAAAACTATATCTTCAGCTTGTGAGACCTCACTTGATTACGCATTTCATGCTGGTACCTATTACAAAATGAATATAGAATCTTGGACCAGGAAGGGTAGGTTTAAATGTATACTGCAAACAGGAGCGTTAGAATAAAATAGACTTGCTGAAAGCGGTTGTACGAAAATGTAGACGTCATAGCAATCACCGAAAATTGATGAATCTTTGCGAGCAGAAACTTTATCAGAGCACATAGAAGGGTACAACCTTTTTCACAAGGACAGGGAAGGTAGGAAGGAGGGCGCACTCTTCGTCAGGGATACATTAAAATGTGTATTAATAAATGAATAAAGGGTGCAATAGGAACCAAGTTTGTCTGGGTAGAAATTTGAAGAAGGAGAAACTAATTATGGGAGTGATTTACAGGCCCCAAGTCTTGGGAAAGAAGCAGCTCAACCCATATGGCAGGAAATGAGTAGGGCAGCAAAGTACAACAATCTGTGCATTATGGGGGATTTCAACTTTAGAAATATTGACTGGGACAACATTATAAGTGACAATGAATATGAAGACTTCCTAGACACAGTACAGGGCATATTTTTAAAACAAGTAATTACAGAACCTATTAGAGGTGACAATATATTACACCTAGTATTAACAAATAAAGAAAATATTATCAAAGATATCACAATAGGGGAAGAACGAGGGAACAGTGATCACAGAGAAATCAGGTTCACCCTAAATTGGGAAACGAAAAACAATGACAATATGGTTAGAGGGGCTCCGGTGGTAGAGCAGTACCGCTCTTGCCTCACAAGCGAGATGTCACTGGTAAAGTAGGTACCTGTTGTAAACCGAAAAGTTGCGAATTCGTATTCAGGGAAAGTTGTTGGAGCTTCCAATAACTTACTGACAAAAACCTATCACTCTTCAGGCTTCTATGCCCTTAACTCATGAGACATAAAGGCAAGCATGAACTTAGCATGGTTTCCAGATGGACACTGTAAGTGCTTCTGCGCTTCACCTAGCACAGGATGTAGGGGGTGCCCAATAAACTAAAAAAATAAAATAAAAAATAAAAAATATGGTTAGAGTCCCAGACTTTGATCGGCGGATTATGAGGGGTTAAGAAGGTAGATAGGTAGTAGGCAGCAACCAAACAGCAATGTACTACAGCCTGGGAAGATATTGGAAGCATAATGTATTGTCTAAGGGTAGACCCTA
>NW_024748502.1:7987137-8036840 GCF_018991925.1 Homarus americanus | reverse complement strand
TCCAAAGCGGCCATTTTCCTTGGTCTCTAGCGGGAGCACGATCAGCACGTCCTTCTCCAAGCTGGGTCAGAGGTCAACTATGAATTATTATTATTATTATTATTATTATTATTATTATTATTATTATTATTATCATCATTATTATTATTATTATTATTATTATTATTATTATTATTATTATTATTATTATTATTATTATTATTATTATTATTATTATTATTATTATCATTATTATTATTATTATTATTATTATTATTATTATTATTATTATTATTATTATTATTATTATTATTATTATTATTATTATTATTATTATTATTATTATTATTATTATTATTATTATTATTATTATTATTATTATTATTATTATTATTATTTATTCAAGTTTGCCCCCCAGGCTCCGATGTGGGTCAGTGAGCTATGCCCGAGTGGGCATATCCCCATAAAAAAAAGAAAAGAATAATAACCTAGGTGAGGTCACCTGGGAACAGTCAGGTCGGTCCTCGGTAGGAACGGTTAAGGTCACCGGCGACACAATATTATATTCACTAGTATACTATGTAAGGCACAAGAATAAAATATCCCATACAGAAAAATTTGGTAAAATAAGAATGAGGCAAGGTGGATGACCAAAAAACTTAAACATGACATAAGAATAAAGAAAGGAATTTATCAGAAAATAAAGGGGGGGGGGGGCATCTCAGAAATTGGTATAATGAACTACATAGGAATGTTAAGAAAAGTGTAAGGAAGGCAAAGAGGGACTACAAAATCAGGACAACAAGAGAATCCAAGGCGAATCCCAAGGGATTTTTCCAGGTATATAGGACAAAGGTCAAGGACAAAGTGGGGCCTTTAAAGTCAGAGAGAGGGGAAGTGATTGATGATAGTGAGAAAATAAGCAAAGCATTAAACAGCTACTTCTTATGAGTTTTCACGGAAGAAATTTACGAGGGAATACCAGAGGAGGAACTGATATTTAGGGGAAATGAAGAAGAGAATTTAAAGTATATTACTATCAGAGAAGAGGATGTTCTTAAGAAGATAAATAAATTCAAGAAGACAAAATCCCCAGGGCCAGATAAAATTTCCCCTCGAGTTTTGAAAGAGTGTAAGGAACAGATTAGCGGACCCCTCGTAAATTTATTTACAAAATCATTAGACACTGGAGTTGTGCCAGACTTGTGGAAACAGGCAAATGTAGTACCCATATTCAAAAAGGGAGACAGAGCATCAGTGTTAAATTACCGGTCGATTAGTTTGACGTCAGTAGTGGGGAAATTTCTTGAATCAATTATAGCAGATAGCATCCGATCGCATCTAGAAAAAAGCAAATTAATCTACGACTCTCAACATGGGTTTACAAAGGGAAAATCTTGTCTAACAAATCTGCTAACGTTTTTTAGGAAAGTCTTCGAGGTAGTAGATAATGACGAAAATTACGATGTTATTTACTTAGACTTTAGCAAAGCATTTGACAGAGTACCGCATCAGAGGCTTCTGAGAAAAATTAAGGCTCATGGTATCGAGGGGAAAGTTTTAAATTGGATAAAATCATGGCTCACCGATAGAACATAGAAGGTCAGCGTAGATGGTGTTAAATCTGAGTGGGGCTGTGTAACTAGTGAGGTTCCCCAGGGGTCAGTACTGGGCCCACTGTTGTTCATAATCTACATAAACGATCTAGATACTAGGATCAGCAGTGACTTAGGCAAGTTTGCGGATGACACCAAAATAGGGCGGCAGATTAATTTAGGGCAGGATGCAAATGCACTACTGGTAGATTAAATAAACTGCAGGAGTGGTCAGAAAATGGCAAATGAAATTCAAAACCAGCAAGTGCAGTGTACTTAATATTGGGAGAACAAATACTGTCAATTTATTCAGCCTTAACAACATCTACCTAGAGAAGTCGACTTGTGAAAGAGACTTTGGGGTACTTGTAGGCCCGGACCTATGGCCTAGAAAACAGTGCGTTAATGTTCGAAATATGGCAATCAGAGTATTAGGTTTTATATCTAGAAGTGTAAGTAATAAGAGTGCGGAGTTCATATTGCAACTATGTCTTGCGTTAGTCAGGCCTCACCTCGATTATGCTGTTCAGTTCTGGTGCGCTTATTATAGAATGGATATCAATTCACTGGAGTCGGTGGAGTGAAGAATGACGAAAATGATTGAGGGACTTGGAAACCTTCCATATCAATATAGATTCAAAAACTAAACTTGCATTCCCTAGAAAGACGAAGAGTGCGTTGAAATATGATAGAAGTATTTAAGTGAGTGAAAGGAATCAATAAAAGAGATATAGATAAAGTTCTTATAATATCCAAGGAGGATAGGGCTCGTCGCATCGGATTTATGTTGGATAAGTTTAAGTTTAGGAGGGAGATAGGAAGGAACTGGTTCACAAATAGGGTGGTGGACGAGTGGAACAAGCTTAGCAACTTTGTAGTAAGGCTGGAAAGCTTTAAAATGAGGCTAGATAGATTCATGGATGATAGAGAGTGGTAGTAACTCTCGACAGGAGCTGCCATGCACAGGCCAACCGACCTATTGCAGATTTCTTATTTTCTTATGTTTTATGTGTAGGAAGGATGCTGTATAGAGGAAGGATGATGTGTGTGGGAAGGGTGCTGTGTGGAGCAAGCATGCTGTGTGAAGGAAGGATACTGTGTGTGGGAAGTATGCTGTGTGGAGGAAGGATGCTGTGTGTGAGAAGTATGGTGTGTGTGTAGGAAGGATGATCTGTGGAGGAAGTATAATGTGTGTGGGAAGGATGCTGTGTGGAGGAAGGATGCTGTGTGTGGGAAGGAAGCTGCGTGTGGGAAGTATGCTGTGTGTGGGATGGATGGTGTGTGGAGGAAGTATGCTGTGTGTGGGAAGTATGCTGTGTGTGGGAAGGATTGTGTGTGTGGGAAGTATACTGTGTGTGAGAAGGATGCTATGTGTGGGAAGGAAGCTGTGGATTTTTTTTAATTGTATACAATACAGTACTGATTATAGTATCAAATATTGGTTATTTCTTTGATATTTAGGCATTCTAAGATATTTTCATTATTAATATGGAAAAGTAATGGCAGACTACTGATGCAAGCACTGGCTGTAATACTTTTATTATAATATTATTAATACAGTAATAATAATAATAATAATAATAATAATAATAATAATAATAATAATAATAATAATAATAATAATAATAATAATTATAAACGCCTTGGGAATAAGGGCGTTTAGGTGACGGGCAAGTCAAAGGGAATGATTGAAACCCGCCTGTTGACGCATTCAATATTTATTGAGGCGTTCATTAGTATTATATGGTGATGTATCTGTTACATAATTAGTTAGTCTCACACAATTTGTTATAATTGATTATTGAGTATAGTGACATAACACAAAGTTTATAACTCTATTAATCTTAGCTTTGCTTCTTTCTGCATTGTCTTATTACTCCAAGTTAGGCAGAAACGAGTAGACGTAATTAGTCAACAATATTTCAGTACTGAGGGATATGTCTTCACTTATGCTGTACTTACAAGTGGGGGTCAATGCAGATCAGTATGGTGTTCCAAGAGACAACAGTACTGTGTAAATTGTCTCAGCACAAATTCTTGGACAGGATTGTGTGGTGTTTAGCAGTGCGAGCAGAGGGCTGCTCCTTACAGCATAACTCGAGGGCTGGTCCTCGCAGCATCACTCGAGTGAGCGATCTCCTGGAGTCCAGGCGGCCACGCCACCGTTTTAAACCATTCGTTTAGCAGAATCAGGACCTCTTGTCCGTAAACACCGCCAACCCCCCAATCTTTGTTCGGGTAGGGCAGCAAACGCCAGCACTCACACGCCAATACTCACTTGCCAGTACTGACGCAAGCGGTGATAACACTCCCCGGGTGCCAGCACTAAACGCCTCCTCGCCGCATCTGGCGAGGTCACAGGTCGCGTGGGGGTGGGGAGGGGGGGGCATCACTTGAGAGGGCGATCTGTGTCATGAGAGTCACGTCACCCTTTACATTCAGCACAATCGGGAACTTTTATCCGTAAACACCGCCCCCCCCCCTCCCCCAGCCGCCACATCTCACGAGGCAACAGGCCTCGTGGTGTGTGTTGTGGGGGGGCGGGGGGGGGGGGTGCTCTGAGAGATCCAATGTTTGTTCGATCAAGGCAGCGATTGTCAACAACTGACACCAGCATTTATAAGCCAGCGGCGATAATAATAATAATAATAATAATAATAATAATAATAATAATAATAATAATAATAATCCAGTATCAATAATAATAATAATAGTAATAATAATAATAATAATAATAATAATAATAATAATAATAATCCAGTATCAATAATAATAATAATAGTAATAATAATAATAATAATAATAATAATAATAATAATAATAATAATCCAGTATTAATAATAATAATAATAGTAATAATAATAATAATAATAATAATAATAATAATAATAATAATAATCCAGTATTAATAATAATAATAATAATAATAATAATAATAATAATAATCCAGTATTAATAATAATAATAATAGTAATGTGGGAATTGGTTGAATCTGATTATAGGGTATTTTTTAGAAGAATCTACTGTATGTATATAAAATGTCTATGTGGGGAAGATATACGAAGGATTATGGGAAGTGTTGCATTATAATGCAACATTAAATATTGACATTTAATACGTCTTTTCACAGACGTGGGCATAGACAGGGATGACACAACCGATATCACGCCGAAGGAGAAGGACCCTACCAGGATTAGTTAGCATTGATACATTACATAGTTGTTTTTCACCATGATTACAAGGAAATTAGCATTGGTCTTTGGTACAATAGAATCGACAGACTCAGTGATGCAGACAAACTGGTTTCCAGTATACAAAGACGACCATACATGGCAAACGGCGCTCGTTCCAGCTTCAGAGGTTGGATCTACAGTCTACCCTTGGCTTGCGTATTCCTCATCCTCAGATGGAGCAGTCTGCAAATTCTGCGTGTACTTTGTTCATTGAACAGGCAAAAATTCCTTCAAACTTAATACACTTTTCAGATCCCCTCTCACAGACTGGTAACATAAGAACATAAGAATGGAGGAAACTACACCTAACCCATATCGCTCATATATCCAATTATCCATCCAACTATGTTTGAAGCTATCTAGCATATTTAAGTTAATGATGATGTTTGGTACCTTGTTCCTCATCCACTACTCTATTTTCAAACCAATGTTTACCTATCTTGCCCCTAAATCTAATTTGTCTAATTTAAAACCATTGCTACGAGTTCGCCCCTGGTTGGATAGTTTAAGCACCTTCGTTATACAACTTTTGTTTAGCCCTGACTTCCATTTATGCACCTCGATCATATCGCCCCTCACTCTATGTCTCTCGAAGGAGTGCAAATTAAGATGCTTTAATCTGTCTCTGTACTCAAGGTTCCTAATGCCCGGGATTATTCTTGTCATTCTTCCCTGAATTTTTTCTCAGGATTCTATATCCATTCTGTAGTACAGTGACAAAAACTGAACTGTGTAATACAAGTGAAGGCTAACAAGAGCAAGATATAGTTTATGAGGTCATCAGCAAGCAAGAAATACAAGGATCATCAGGATAATTCAGAGCTTCATAAGACATAAGTTGTAATGGGTGAGGAGTTCATAAAAAAAATGCATGGAAAGACTACTGTGACTGACCAGCTTGTATTTACCAACCAGGGAAGGATAGAAACTAACAAGTCAGTACTCAGGTCTATCACCAAAAGCACCATCCTTTGTGGAAAGCAAGGACTGACGATGCTACCACTGAATCTGGAAACGGGGGAAACTTTCAAGCGCTGCTCGACTTCACAGCAGAGGCAGGAGATAAGATCCTTAAAGAGTATATTGAGGAGTGTCTTAAAAATGCTACCTATCGCTCGAAGACCATGCAGAATGAACTTACAAATATATGTTGCCAAGTTATTCAGAAAGAAATCTTGGACGAGATAAGAGAGGGTGGTGGTAATGTTATCGCCTCATTAGGATAAACTAGAGAGAGGGAGTGCTTACAACAAACTTTGCTGAGGTGTTAAATGAGAAACAGATGGCGTCCTGTGGCTGGCTACCTCTCTCCTTAGTTAGTTTAACTAATTTATTGACAACTAGCCGAATTACCCGCGCCTTGCGCGGAACATTTTCTGTCGACCATACATGGGGATCCATCATTTAGGAGACCACATGGGCCATGGATCATGTGTTTCATGACCAGATCATGGAGTTCTTTATCTTGCTCTTTTTTTAGGGATTTCTGCAGAAATTGCCAAATCATATTCTTCGGCTTTGATTGTGTGCTCTGGAGCTATCCAGAAAAGAAAGTGTGCATGGGGTAAACCTCTCTTCTGGTACTCAATGGTGTACAGCCATGCTTGCACAGTACCAAATATTCCCTTCTTCATATGTTCCATAAACTTTTTCACTTTTTAATCTGAAGACTCTCGCAACAATATCTGGTCGATCATGACTCTCTTGTCCGGGAGCCAAATTGTCAACAATTTCGGGCCAACGTGGATTACATGTCATAGTGATAAAGTAATCTGCTGTTCCGTAGTGTCTCACAAAGGCCATCGCATCTGACCTTTTTTCATGAAGGTATCGAGGACCACCAGTATAGGTCGCTGGAAGCACAATGCGACGACCAACTTGATTTGGATCTCCATCAGCAGCAAGCAGACTATCACGTAAATCTGAGTAATTTTCAGCACGGAGACTTTGCTGTTCTCTTCTCAAAAACTTCAATCTTTCAGGTTCTATTTTGCAGTATGCATCCACCAAGAATTGCTGGAAGAGTCGCCTTCCAAGCAAGAGGTAGTTCCCTTCTCTGCACATAATATGGAAAGAGTAAAACTGCAACTGTGAGAATTTCCGATCATTTCTCCCTTGCAAATATGTGTGGTAGCCGTCTGTTCCATATGGAAAAAACAATGGATACATCAAAGGATCATAGGATCGATGTAGCTCTGAAATTCTCCTCAATCCACCTTGTTTCAACTGAAGAACAATATCTCTATTTTCTGTAGGCTCATTTGACATTAAAATTGCAACTTCAGCCCCTGTTGGTGCATTAAAACGCCGAGCATGTTCTCCCTGGGCACGCTTATTTTCCCAAATTACAATGTTCTTGTCATTTATCTTTCCTTGCCGTACTTCCTCTAGCGCAGTCTTTAGCTCCCTCACATAATGATTATTTTCATTTAACCAGGCTGTAATTCTCTCCAATATATCAGCATTCAAGTTTTGATGCTCTCCTCTTGCTCTCAGTTGATCTTCCAAAGTGTCCAAAAAGTAAACTTGAATGTATCTTGCTCTTCTATCTTCAGGAGGCATCAGTGACCCAAGTTGATGGTAAATTTGACCTTGGATTCTTACAGATGGATTCCAACCTTGGACTGATGCATCTTTGTGACCAAAGCTGGTCATGGCAAACAGAGAGTTGTACTCCCTGAGTCTTGACAAAAAGTGTTTGCTGAATTGACTTTCCCCAGTGAACAGTTCTTCAAATAACTGAGGCAGAGGTGGAAATTGATCCAGTGTAACCTTTCCTTTTCCACAGCAAATTTCTTAGCGCCACACTGACAAAGTTTGGTCATTTCTCCAATTGCAGCCTTGTTACATGGGTCATTTTTGTCATACAGTAATGCAGAACGTTTAGCATTTTGAATCTCACGTTGTTTTAAATTTTGATACCTGTTTCTATCAGCAATCAAACGCTGTTGTCTCTCTTCTTCAGACTCATTTATTTTTGCCACCATATGGCGAAATCTATCTTGCTCCTGTCTTTCTTGATGCTCACCCAAGGTTTCATTTTGCCGAGACTCTGTTTGCCTCTGTCTTTGCCTAGAAAGTCGTTCTTCCCTTGCATCACAGCTTTCAGATTGACGACGAAGCCTCATCCTTTGTGCATGTGGAGTATTTGCATAACTGGACTTTCTTTTCCGTGGCATAATGGATGTGTGAAAAAAAATAAATAAATGAAAATGTTAAAAAAGTAGAGTCATTAACTAATAATTTTTCTTGCCATAATTCTCGTGATGTTTTGTAATAGATAAAATGTCTAAATTTGCCAAATTTTTCTATAAAAGAGAGGTAATTTTTGTTGTTGTTTTACGTTTAATTAATAGAAAAACCCCGTGATAATAGAGGTTCCAATACTCAAGTTATGGGCTTCCAAAATTTTCAATATAGGGGGGCTTAGCCCCCATTAGGGTGTCTTAATATTATTGAAATTTGCTGATATTTTGTGAGTAGGCATCATTTCTGATCATTTACCTATGGTTTAAATTTCATTTAAATCGAAGGGAATAAAATTTTCAGTGGGGGGTTTGTGCCCCCCGGGGACCCCCTTTGATCAAAATGAAATATACTTATCCAAGTACCCTGGGTAATGAAGTTTCAGAATATATATGGTTATGGGGGTCTATCTCCAAACCCCTAGTTGGAGTTCGTGAACAAACAGACAGAGGCTACAACTTTATATATATAGAAGCTTGGAGTACAGTATGCCTATTCTCAGTAATTCGGTCAGGTCATGACACTGAGGGTGGTATCACTTCTCACTGCCACGCAGGACAGAGGTTCATACACAAAGAAATAGCTCATATTCATTAACAGTATATAAAGTAGGGTGTGTCATAGGAGGGAAGATCAGTTAAAACTAATGGCCCATCACTTTTTTGGTAGATTTTAGTGTATATAAACAGAAAATAATTTCAGTTTCAATATTTTGCAACCTTTTGCTAGGTAAATTTTAGCGTGAAATTTATCGAAAATCTAACGTACAGCTGCATTAGTGCATTACAATTAAATAGTGAACATTGCTTTCTGACTTCATTCTTTAACAACCCAACTAATAATATGTTTTTCTGTTTCAGATTCTGATGCATTTATAAGTTGATAATATTTGCGATGGCTGCTTGTGTCAGGACGAGGAACCAAAAATCCAGCCATCTCAGTCACTATCTTGGGTCTGGGAGAGAGGTCCTGAAGTCGGAGTTGCCTACATTGAGAGATGCTTTGAGATACGGTGTTTTAATCAGGCAAATCAGTGAAAAGAACCAAAGAACTTACACAAACAAAGACATTGCCAGTGATATGACCAAAGCTGTCTTGGCTCAGTACACTCTGGCTAACGCTCAGTTCAAGCCTCCAGTCATAACAAGTCAGAAGAAGATTAGTGAGAGACTGCTAGCCAGTTGGGAAAAGGCAAGAGATATCTCTCTTGGGAGAGGAAAACTTGCAGTTAAGGACAGCTTTGCCAAGCAACTGGACCAGTTATTTGACATAATTACTTGCAAGTGCCCAATTGTTCTCTGTCCTGAGTTTGGATGCGATCGTGACTGTAAATCCGAGGCCCACATCTCCTGTATTTGCAAGCGTGAACTGAAGATTCCTGTGATCAAACTGGCATTTGTCAAAGCACAGAGAGAGAAGACTGGCAGTATAGGGGCTCTCATGATTTCTAGCCAAGATATTCCGGAGTCCAAGAGACAGGAGGCTGCCACAGAGAGACAGAAGAGGAGAAGAGTTGCCGAGGAAAGGAGACTTGAGAAGGCCCAGGGTGAGGTAAAAAAGGCCGATGATTGGAGTCAAGCTGATTCAGAGTTTAATGACTTCCCCATGGCTGATCCGAGTGCTGACCAGGAGAATGGTGACTTTGTCCCTAACCCAGAAAATAATCCCAAACCTTCCAGGCATAAGATTCGAAATAGGAAAGATATCCCGAGCATAGCTCTGGCCAGCATGCGACACCACACTGGTCTCAGAGAAACTGCAGAGATAGCAACAGCTGCCTGGATTGACGGTGGTTTGATAACACCTGATGATGTTCACCTGGTGATAGATCATAACAAAGTAAGGAGAGCTCAGGAGAAACTTGTCAGTAACCTAGAAGAGGAGTTTGATAAGGGGATAAGAGAAAATGGAATCAATTGTTTGTTCTTTGATGGGAGAAGGGATGACACTCTGACACAAGTTGTTCCCTGCCATGGTGAAGGAGGAACACTACTCCTGCTGCAGTGAACCAGGAGGGAAGTATTTGTGGCATTTCACTCCAGAGAAAGATGACATCAGGAAACCAGCTGAGATAGTGGCAGATAACATTGTGAACTGGCTCAGAGAGAGGAACGTAGACCAGACCCTGCAGGCCATTGGAGGACAGCACCAACACGAACACAGGGTGGCAAGGGGGTCATACAGTGGATAGAGCGGAAGATTGGGAGGAAGCTGGTCTGGATTGTTTGTGACCTCCACACCAACGAGTTGCCACTCAGACATCTGATCCAGGAGCTGGATGGCAAGACTCTTTCAAACAACAGATGGTCTGGTCCTCTTGGCAAGATGCTGGACTCTGCCACTGAGTTAGAAATAAATCCGAGCTTTGAAAAAAATCACAGTTGGCCCTCCACTCGTTGAGCTTGCACATACTGTCATTGACGACCTGAGTACTGACCAGTACTATGGTTACATGATTTGCAGTGCCATCAAAACTGGGGTCATGCCTGATAGACTTGCTTACCTGCAGATAGGTCCAGTCTCACATTCTAGGTGGCTCACAACGGCTCTCAGGTTCTGCAGAATTTGGGTCGCTCATCATAAACTGAAAGGGAACCAGCTTCACAACCTGAGACTTATTGTCCAATTCATCGTGAGTGCCTACTTGCCAAATTGGTTCAACACCAAGGTCAAGTCATCGTTCTCCGAAGGTCCGAGGCATGTTCTCTTCCAGCTTGAGCTCCTGAGGAGTCAGCCAAGGAAGGTTGTTCAGATTGCGGAGCAGACTGTGAGGAGATCTTCCTGGTATGCTCATCCCGAGGCAGTTCTGCAGACAATGCTCTGCAGTAAGGATGAGGAGGAGAGAAGAGTGGCAGTCAAAAAGATCTTGGATATGAGACTTATGAGAGGATCTGGGCATGACGAATCAGTTGGTGACGATTCCTTCAGGGTCAGGAAGACTCCTGAAGTCAATCTAGGTGCCAAGACCCTCACTGATCTCATAGATCTGGATAACATCCAGGCTGGCAGTGAGCCCCCTCTTACCTGCAGCCTCACCAATGTTCAAGTCAGAGCTTTCCTGGACAACCCCATGCATGTCCCTGCCTGGCCCTCGCACACCCAGAGTATAGGCGTTGTGTACAGCAAGTGGCGAGGCCAGCAGTCACGTGTACAGCCAGGAGAGGAGGGAAGGCTACATCCGAGCTCAGGTGGTCAGCAGGGAGGTGATGAGTAGAAACAGAAGCAAGAAAGACATGTTCTCTATGGTGTGCAGCAACACCGGGTCGTAGTAGTAAAACCGGTTTTTGTATTTGATGATTTTGTTTTCTAAAGGAATATTAAACTTAATAAATGTGTCAAGATCATTCGTTTCACTATTCTGGATCATTTTCATCTTAATAAATTAACCTGATACATTTACTTTACTTTAAATAAGCTATTTAGTGGTGTTGGTAAAAGGTTGGGAAAACTGAATTTTCATAAGATTTCAAGTTAAAATTTACCTCGCAAAAAATGAAAACTTTTCAAATCTGAAGATATCACATGATTCTGCACATAGAACTACATCATTAATACCATGGGCCGATTTTTCAAACTCAAAAAAAAAAAATTCGCCTCCGTATGACACACCCTACTGACCCATATCGGGGCCTGGGGGGCGAAAATGTAATAATAATGATAATAATAATAATAATAATAATAATAATAATAATAATAATAATAATTAAGATAAGTAAAATTTATAATAAAAAATACAAAAATAAAAATAATGAAATAATAATAATAATAATAATAATAATAATAATAATAATAATAATAATAATAATAATAATAATAATAATAATAATAATAATAATAATAATAATAATAATAATAATAATAATAATAAAGAACCGTAAAGAATTACAAAAATAAAAAGAAAGGATCAAGAGTGAGAAACAATATATGTATGTTGTGTTGTCAATGGTAAGAGAAACAATTGAGACTCTGCAATTGAGTGTAAATGAAGCAGAAAGTCAGATTAGCAACCAGGGACTTGATCACAATTTTCGTGATGCCATATGGCAGCAGGGTCTACCATTAGGCAATACACTATGCTTCCAATATCTTCCCAGGTGGTAGTACCTCCCTGTTTGGTTGCTGCCTACTCACTAGAAATTTGAGACGACAAATAAATGTTCCACTTAATAAATAACATCTCTCACTATGGTATACATTCACGTGCAACATTGGAGAATGTCGCAAGTTAATTAAAAATAGTCAGTTTGGGTATAAAAACATTGGGTTTTTTAATAGATTAATTTCTTCGATCTGCCACCTTTATGTAACTGCTTCCGGTTACCATAGACTTACTGATGAGAGGTAATTTCACGGAGCTTATCAATAATAGCTTTGTGTTGTGTTAGGACGTCCATCCGGTCTGCCAGGTGAGTGGATACTGGGGTGAGACTGCTTACTTAATTGCTGATTCTAGTGTCTGGAGAAGTGACTTCCTGTGCAGACATTTATTATATGATCAATGCATGATAACTCACTGGTCATGGAAAATTGCTGTGGGTGATATAGTTATATAAACCTAATGTTGTGATAGCGATTTGAGTCACACATAATTGTTTAAATAAGCTCTTGAACTCTTAAGTGGCAGGGCTGGTGAAAAACTTATTCTGGGTTTTCTTTATTGTTGAAGCAATAATATACACAGTATTTAGTTTGGGAGAGAATGGATTGTGAATTCTCTCCAGGGGAAGTGTTTTGAGTATACTTATGTGGAAACACTTAAGTTTGGTGTTCACCCCTTAACTAGTGGTAAGAATCTGGCCCTCTACTCAGAACGTGAGAGTGGTGGAGCAGCTGCCAGGCAAGGTTTTGATGAGTTAGTTTGACAACTGAGTCATTGTTGAATAACTTAGTGAATTTGGTGGTATTCATTTGGGTGAATAGTTATATAATGCAAAATGTGTTGTTTTGCTGCTCGGCCACCTCCAACCGAGACCTCACGGTTTAAATCCTAGGTATACCTAACCATGTTACAAGAAAGTGTGCTTTAGCTAAACTTTTGCTTTTTGCACATGCTTTTGCAATTCCTTCTGGAAAGTTTTCGTTGAAACCATTGTGTACTTAGAAGAAATCTTTTTGTAACAAATTATCATATCAATCAAGGAACTGATAAATATGATGGCAGGTACAATGAAATCATGTAGGATTTTACAGGAAGAAAATTATAAAGGAAGAGAATCCTGTAAATCAGTAAACCATGTTTCATTAATATAGGATAGAAGTTTAAGTTTATCAGAGGTAATTTGAAGACTGTTAAAATTCATATTCGGGAAAAATGTAAGTAGATGGCGAGTAGTCAAGGTTGTGATTGCTGTACAGCTAATTTTACATTAGTCTGGTGCTCTATGACAACCTTCCACTACTAAACATTTACCTACATCCTGGCATAAAATTATCACACTGGTTTGATTGGGAAAATAAAAATATTGCATATTATTGACATGTGCGTGTAACACTAACCTATGAGGTATTGGAGTACATTAACAATGTTGTAGAGCTGTAGGAGCATTAGTTTGTACAATAGCTAATTCACAGGTAGCTTCTGCAGCCTGTGTGAAAGCCTAAGCATAAGCAGGACATACATGCAAGTGTAAGTATGTTGAATTACAATGTTTTAGGACTTCATGCACAGCCATGGCAACTAACGAAAAAATCTACTGATACAACTATCAGTTCAGTTTGTTTGTTTAGAATCAAAAGATCGTCATTCGCCTTCAATGGAAATGGTACCAAGTGCCATGCATTAAACTTCTTATGTGATTTTAGTGGAATGTGTAGTAGTATTTCCTTTTGTGTTAATGTTCTCTCTAATAACGGGTAATAATGTTCCACTCCCGAAAGATAGGAGATAGATGGTATTTAGTTTCAGCTATATGTAAAGCAGCAATAAGTTGACCAACTGGCAACAACTGTGCATCAACACGACCTAACCCTGCATTCACTAGATCAGCAATGAGCTAGCTGTTGGTTTCTATTTAAGCGTGTACGGAGACTTCAGCTGCATTCATAAATTCTGTAAAACAGAGTAGCCATTCCAGTGTAGATTCTGACCCTGTGAATCCCTAAACAACACGTGTTAGTTGATTAGTTTCGTCAACGATAGCGTTAAACTGAGAGGTCAGAGTTTGCACTGCCTTATAGGACTGTTCAATGGCCCTATTTTGTTTCGTAACCGCTTCTCAAAATGCATTCAATCTGTTACCTAGTTTAGTTACGTCTTTGGCGGCAGCTGTTTGGTACGGCACCCAACAAAATTAAATAGATCACGTTTCTGACGCCGCTAAGAATGTACATTCTTCCCGATGTCTTCAGGAGATAATGGGAGCTTTCCCTCGAATGATTTATTCACTTGATTAGACTATTCATACGGTCGTTCTGAAGTGAGAAGGTCTGACCGAGTGTTGTAGAGATGGTAGATTCATGTTCGAGATCTTGCAGGGTTTGCATAGCTGTTTCAATGTGGACAGCTATTGACCTCAGGTGCACTGGCATACGCATTAGATCGTGGAGTTCGTACTTGACAGTTACAACGTCTTGTACTACAAGTACTTTGCCTAGTGGGGCAACTAAAGCTACGGCTTTAGCGATGTCTGCTGGGAATGCGGCTGTTGCTACCGCGCTCCAGACCAACAGGACTTGTGATATCCAAGCCATGTCTAAAAGTGGAGAGGATAATTAAGGATTTTTGTTTGCTGATCGTAGTTTTTGACGATATGTATTGTCTATTGTTATATCTTCTTGAGCAGCTGTTGTAGTAGAAGTAGGATGTACTTGATTGACATTAGGGTCCCTACTAAGTCTCTGTTGACTTTTTTCATTCTACTGTATCTACATGTACCATATTTGTACATTTGTCGTTGGTTCAACTACTTGGAATTTGTTCCAATGTTCTTTTGCTTTTATCACGTATGGACCTGTGAATTTAGGCGAAAGTTTTGTTATGCGTTCCGGCGCTTTAATCATTACTGTGTCTCCTATTTCTAGAGTTATAGGCTTTGCATTTTTATGTTGCTTGCAGATAATTTCAACACATGAGGCTGCTAAGTGTTTTCCTTATTTTTTCATGGATGCTTATTAACATTGATTTAATTCTTGGATCAGCATGTTGTACACTGGTTGAGGGGTTCTTGCTTGTAGATCATAGGGCAAGCGTTTATGGTACCATAAATTATGTAGTATGGCGATTTGCCTGTAGAGCTATTGATAGATCCATCGATGGTTGCTGCTACTTGTGGAATCCAGTCCTCCCACGAACAATACATTGGATTCACCACATGTCGGAGAATCTCAAGAATTTTTTTATTTGTACGCTCGACCAACCCATTTGAAGATTTGAAGAAGGATGGTAGGCGAATGTGAAGGTTTGTGTGATGTTATATTGATGACATATTACTGTTAAGAGTTGATTTTTAAATTCTGTCCCGTTTTCTGAGAGTAACACTCTAGGTGTAAATTAGGACAGATAAGATGAGTGACTAGCGCATGAGCCACTGCTTGGACAGATTTGTTCTGCAATGTTTTTTTTTTTTTTTTTAAGGTGATTAGCCCGCCCGGGCACAGGTCACTGACCCACATCAGGGCCTGGGGGCATATAATAATAATAATAATAAAATAATAATAATAATAATAATAATAATAATAATAATAATAATAATAATAATAATAATAATAATAATAATAATAATAATAATAATAATAATAATAATAATATTAATAATAATAATAATAATAATAATAATAATAATAATAATAATAATAATAATAATAATGATAATAATAATAATAATAATAATAATAATAATAGTAATAATAATAATAATAATAATAATAATAATAATAATAATAATAATAATGATAATAATATCTATTATTATTATTATTATTATTATTATTATTACAACAATTAATAGCAGATTAATACAAATACAAATAAAATAATAATACAATAATAATAACCATAAATAAATACAAAAACGAAAAAATAAATCAAGAGTGAGACACGATACACATTATGTATGTTGTGTTGTCCAAGTAAGAGAAACAATTGAGACCCTGCAATAGTGTGTAAATGAGGCAGAAGTCAGATCAGCAACCTGGGACTTGGTCACAATTTTCATGACGCCATATGGCAGCAGGGTCTACCGTTAGACAATACATTATGCTTCCAATATCTTCCCAGGCGGTAGTACCTCCCTGTTTGGTAGCTGCCTAATACCTACCACCTACTACTACCTACTACCTACTAGAACCACAGATCTAGAAAAGTGGACCACGCAGAGAAGTATGTAACTAGAGCTTTGATGGCTTTTTGCTAGTTGCAATAAATCGATCTCTCCTGTATCCCATGGACGTTCAGGCCTCATGTACTCTAGATTGGAGCGGGATCCATCGTTGTTCCTTGTGTTTTGCACAAGATAAACACTTAGCAATGTGATGCTTGAACGACAGTGGATCCTGTAATTGTTCCGCCCTTAACTGTGACAGGGTGAACGTGGGTAGTGGAGTTACAGGAGCTATGCTTTTAGATATAGAAACAGCTACCACGTTTGCACAACCCGGCAAATACTTGAAGTCGGGTGCGAACTCCTGTATGGTCAGATACCAACGCGCTAAACGCCCTGATAAGTTCTTCCTATTAAATAGTTCTGTCATGGCTACATGATCTGTGTGGACTGTGATCGGATATCCATGCTCAGGCAGTACTCGTACCTGGTGGAACATAGCCTCGATGTCAGCCATAAGCGCCACCCTTTCTTGTCGGAACCTAATGAGGACTCCCATCAATTTGTTGCTATGGTCTGGCCCTTGCATCATTTGGCTGTTCAGGGACAGTGACTTACACACTGCCACACATTCAAAACTATTCTCGGCTTCCCAGGCTTATTGTGGTTCAACACTGTGTGATGTGGGAGATACCAAGTTTTCCCCAGTGCAATGGTGAGTTCTCGGTGTGGAACTCTCTCAGCTTGTCCCTTGTTGATCAGGTGTTGCATCTCTTATCGATATCTTTGGCGGAGGTCTGGTCTTTCAAGAGACGTTTCGTCAAGCTCGCTAACCGTTTCTCAGCTAGTTTCTTTTTATTCGGGATTCCAGACTTTTCATGACCGAACGGTGTGGGAAGTTGATAGTGTCCTTCCACCATTGTCACTAAAGTTGATCAGAGCACCAGGACTCTTCTGTCTTCAACAGAGATGAGGGTTTCACTGCAGTAGGTTGAGTCAAATTCCCAGAAGTGTCTGTCCTGTTTCTTTAGACATGTCTCCAGGCTCAGCAGCTTTGCTGAGATGAGTTGATTGATTGCTAGGTGGTCACTTGTCGCAGAGGGTGATATTCAGGGCACAACGGGCAAGTGCGGTCGTCCCTTCCTCTAACCTCCTCTCCTCCCTATGTCACTAAGCCTACAGGTCTCCTTCCTGATGGGGAAGGGTATGGGGGTGAGCTTGCTCGTCTTCTGCTCGGCTCTTCTTGTCTTCGTCCCCTCGATGCCCTCCTTGTTCTGTCGACCATCTCCTATACGATATCCTTCATCCACTCGACCCCTGAAGAATCTCCGTGGCTCTTTTCATAGTCATATACTCTATCCTCTTATTTTTCCCTGATCTTTCCTGTGAATCTCTTAGCCAATGTATTCAGCGATTCGTACATGTCGATCTCGTGCATTCTACCCAGTACTTTCAAGTTGTTTACGCAATTTTCCAGATCGACTGCAAACTCTTGAAGTCCTTTCATGTTATATGTTCTCACGGCTGGACCTTGCCTATTATTTCTTGGCTGTAGGTTTCCTTGTTGTAGTAACGCTCTTCTAGCAAGGCTAGAGCTTGTTCGTATCCTGCTCTGGGGCCTTCTATTTGCAGGCACGCTCTTAGGGATTTCTTAGCACTGCCGGTGTAGGCCGAGAAAGTGTTTCCATTTCTAGTGCATAGGGTATGGGCGCCTCCCCAAAGTGTCGTTGGATATTGTGCTTGAACTCCCAATACTCATCACAAGTCCCTCTGCTGATCATTGGGATCGGCCTCTGGGGAAGCCTCATAGTGCCCATTAACTCTTCCAGTCTCTGGGTTGGTAGCATTATGTCCGACGGCCTCCCTTCCATCCACCCTGGGCGTTCTCTCTACATTTCTTGCACTTGGTTTCCCCTCTCCTGGGTTCCTGTTGGTGTCAGTGATTCCAAAGAGTGGGTATGAAGGGTGGAAACATGTTCCCTATGAGATTTTCCCGACTCTGAAGTGCTGAGTGTTGGGAACCCTCCTTGGGTGGGTGTTGAAGTGTAGCAGCTAGTCACTCCTGGTTCTGGCGGCTGACAACGCGTGTTTCGTAAATACCTTGTCACGGCTGTCGTCCCCTCACTCGTTTTCGAAAAGAGCTTTCTTCCTGGTAATGGCAGCCTCTCGCCAAAGTCCTCCGTATCGCCTAAGGTCTGCAGTTGCTCCATATGGTTTTTCACATGCTGCATCATTGCTGTCAATTGGTCGAGCGTCTGCTGATAACCATCGATTACCCTATTCAACCGGCCAGTTGGTGCCATCCTTCCCAGGGTGAATGGTTTCTCCACTTCGCCCTGGCTGTGTGAGTGAGCTGTTGACATCTCCGTCGTTCAGGGCCTCCTGGCCTTCTACGCTGGCCAGGCTTATCTCCTCTGCCTTGTTCCCTTCCATGACTTGCGGCACAACGAACTCGATTTGGCTCTCTCGGTGAACAGTTATAGAGCGACGTTCGGTTAAGTGGGAATGCTCTTCAACTGACACGCCTGCACGTTTATGGCGACGTCATACAACTGAAGCCATACAGGCAATGAACTCAAGTTATACAGGTGATTGGACCGTAAGTGCACTCGCACAATTCACAACACTTCTCTTCCAGATGTTCAATGTACCTACACATGCACGTAGAATGCACCTTCCTCCTAGCTCTGGGGTGTGGGTGTCATGTCAAGGCCATGTGTACCAGACTGTTCTGGAGGTAGGCCACGCGCCTTTCTGACGTGTGGGAGGTATTTTTTCCTAATATTACCTAAGACGTCCAAACCGGTTCTCAGTAAATCCACGTTTTAACTTTAACCTCCAATCAGGTGATTGTGGGATAATGAGGCCCGTCACGTTGAACTCGATTATTTTTTATTCGGTAAAAACCTGCAGAGTACAAAATTACATGTGAGTTGATTAAATCACTCATAGGTTTCACAGGTAAGCTCCAGATACATTATTAACAGGTACATAGGATATCCATTAGTGTAGAGTGAGATGTTAAGCAAATCATATAACATAATATAATACCGATGTTCAGCAAACAGACTTACGTGTAACGGGTCTGAGGTAGGACTTGTTCCCTGTACGTCTTGAGAGTGTATTCTGAACCCAAATAGCGGAGAGAGCCTCCCAGCCACTGTTTACCACCTGTGTGCCACACACCACACACTAAGGATAACCAAACTAACTTATACAGTATTTCGAGCATTGTAAAACAGAGTGTTATACTTAGTGACTTTCACATCAGCGTCAGTGAACTATGACCATGTGTAAAGTGGAATTTGTGGGTGTAATGTAGTAATCAATCTGACAACTTCTGGCATCCACAGTGCCCTGGTGCCCGCGAAGCCTACTCCCAGGCCAGGCCATGTGGCTCCCGGCCTCACCCTCCCTCCCTCCCCTCGCTCTGCTGATGGTTGACGCTTACCACACGAGTTAATGACTTCATGTGGTGTCTCACGTGACTACGGTGGTTATACTGGGCTGGTGGGAACAGGAATTTAAAAAGAATTCAACAAGTGAGTTGGTGAATATTAGGTGTAACTCCAATCAGTGTTACTCAAGGTTTGCTTCAAACAACTCAGCCCATTCACACAAGTACCTGTTATCCGAACACCGCTGGCCTACATTTCACCTCTCTGCCCCAGTGTATAAGACCTGGATTCCATTTAAATCTAACCATGGCAGGAGTCGATGCCGGGCGGCGCTCTGCTGATGTTGCAGACGAAGGAAATGAAGGAGATGAGGAGGACAGTCATGGCGACACTGAAGCTGGCTTTCAGAAGTTTAAGACTCGTCAGCAAAACTCAAAATGAGGACCCAGGGAAGGAAGCAGAGTAGAGCCAATAGGTGCATCCCTCCCATATCTCCCCGGGCTAACTATATGCGCCGTGCCTTCCCCGAGAACACAACCAATTTGATGAAGATTAAGTGGTTGAGAGCCCTGAATGAGGAATATTGAAAGACTACACTGAATGTTGTCATGCCAGGTAGCGCCCCTCGTTTCGTCTATGTTAGCCGAGAGGAGACGGATGCTATCCAACGCTTCATTGATGGAAAGGTCGGCTCACTACATCTCATTAAGCGAGATGAACCTGTCCGACCCAAAAAAAATGAAGTAATACCTTGTCACCCACTTCCCCAAGGGTATTCCCCCCAGTGGCGCTCTGTTACTTCCGGGCGTCCTCAGAGCAAGAAGACTTTATAAGGATGGTGCACAACTTAGTAGGATCATCATTGTTTGGAAAAGGAAGGAACCACCTCCTGAGGAATACTGCTTCTTTGGTAAGTATGGTACCCCTAGTAACATCAGTCGGTGGACTCCTCCTCCTGTGATGTTCTACAACTGCTTCAGGGTCAATCATGTGGCGAAATACTCTCACAAGACAGCCACCCGCGGCATCTGCGCAGGAATGCATAACACGAGGAGCTGCCCCACCAAGGAACCTGCCTCTCGGGAGGGGAGAGAGCAGGCCCCCCACCTGGGAGCCAGTGTCCCAGGTGCAGGGAGGAAGATGTGACGGCCTGGCACCCCGGTTGCCCTGGAAACCCGCCTCCACCCACAACAGCGATCACTCAGTAACGACAACGGCAACACTGCCGGGTCGCCTCCATCGCCTGAAATCAACAGCCACACCTCCCCACCCAGGAGGCAGTGTCCCAAGTGCAGGGAGGAGGGTGTGATGGCCTGGCACCCCGGTTGTCCTGAGAGGCCGTTTCCACCCACAATAGCGGTCCCCCTCAATGATGCCAACGCGGCCGGATCGCCTCCACCACCTGAAGTCAACAGCTACAGTGACTCTCTTTCGCTAGCCAATGCAGGTCAGGTTAAAGCCTGCCAAGTAAGTGTACCAGTGAACAATGGCAGTGATAGTGCATCTGGAGTTTCTGAAGGAGCTGGTTCCTCCTCTCATAATGATGCAAACTTGAGGGTGAGTAGCCAGAACGAGACACATAGTGTGATGGTCACATTAAAGGCTAGTCTGTTTTAACTCTGAGGATTCTTATTATACTCCACGCCCGCAAAACATGAATGGGTAGCTGGTTAGCTACCCCTAAGAAGAAAAGCGTTTTCCCTCTCGATGTTTTACACTAAGGATCCCTGTCCAAGTCCCGCCTTCGAACACAGTTGTCAATACGTATTTATTCCACTTTCTCCTGGCAAGCTCAATCTTGGATTAGTTTATGTAAATCTACTTAAGTAATTCGCCAGACCCTTGTCAACTGAGGGTCATCTTTGAATGAGTAGCAGTTGGATTGTTTGTAATTTCTGTCATTGCATTAGATAGCCACATCTGGCAACTCAGGGATATATAAACCCAAGGGGGGACGGAGGATCAAGCCTCCCGTTACGTCCTCCAACTTTGTTCCCAGGTTTGTAGCATGTGTTCCCCGCCACAATAGCCATTCAGTTTGATTTAGTCAATTGTGTGAATATCAGTGTTCATGTTGTAATAGTGGAATTGTCATTCACCCAGTGTAAGAAGTAATATAAAGTAAATGTCTTCTGACGTTGCGAGACGAAAGCTGTGTTGTGATTGAGTCATCCATGCTTCCTCCCGTCCTCCAACTTTGTTCCCAGATCAAGTGTGGGTTCTTTGAACACCCACCGACTGCCCCAGAGTCGGTGGCTACCTAGCAGTGAGCGATATATGGACGATGTCGTTGATTCGACATGATTAACTTGCTCCAAGTCTGCCTCGTGGGTCTTAGACCCCAGACTGTCAACACGTATCGGAGTACAGCCTACCACAACAACGGTCATCAGTTGTGGGCCACCAGTGTCCTACCCTGGGACATGCCTTGAAGTTATATGGTCCACAGTGTGTGTTGTATATGTTTGGGGATAATTCTGGAATATAATTATCCCATGTTGGAAAGTGAACCCAGGTATAAGTTGTTGGTTTCAGTAATAACGTATTGTGTGTTGTGAGTACATCTCATATGTACTAACAACAGTCTGTGAAGGTAACAGATGTAAGTTTGTCTGGTAATGTACTGTAATGCCATGTACCACCAGTAAGGTGTGAGAAGTAAAGTATCTGATTGGAGTTGTAATATGAGTAAAGCCACGGAGTTGATCCTGGTAACTGTTAATGTAATGTATCACCAGTAATGAGGGAGAAGGCAGAGTACCCACTTGGAATGGCATGCGAGTAAAGCCAAGGAGTTGTCATGTGTCTATATGTAATGTAAGTAAAGCCAAGGAATTGGTCCTGGTAACTGTAATGTAATGTAATACCAATAAGGTTGTGTGTAGTAAGAGTACAGTATCTGAGTAAATTGCAGTTGAGTAAAGTCGAGGAGTTGCACCTTGGAGTTGTATGTTAATGATATCTTTTTCCCTACTTTGATTTCATATTAATAAACCTTTTCTTAGAGTACATTAGGGGTATACATTTTCCCCCAGTAGGTCACCTTTATTTCTGTCCAAGTGACCCTGATACCAGAATTACAATACCCATGTGCCGGTCCTCGCCATGCTACCAAAGAACTGAGGTTATGTAGAAACAATGAACTGAAGTAAGTAGAAAGAACAATTGAAGGAACTAAGAAAAAGACAAGAGAAGTATGAGTAGGACAAGGGGGGGGGGGGCAGCTTCAGTTGAGAGAGATAACCCCCTTACAATAGTGATGGAAGCATGAATGGGGAGAATGAGCCCCAGACTGCTAGCATGGTCTCTTTAATAATCCCAGGTCTGAAAACTGTCCATAATCCTGTACTTCTTCCAATATTTTCGGAGGAGGAACTCGCGGGACTAATGAAGGAACCTGTGTATAACAATCCTACTGGAATAAGGGTTATGAGACGTATTATCAAGAACTCCAGGGGTGAGGAATTTTAAATGGTTAACTTATTGGTCAGGTTGATCTATGAAGCCAATGCGCGACTCTCTATACTCAGTTCAAGGTGGAACGAGTAAAACAAACGTTAAGGTTCATTTCATGGAACATCCGGAGTGTTAACATTGATGTAATTAGTTTACAAGAACCTTACACGTCCAGCTGCACCCAGGATAACTACACCCCGGATAGCTGGGTTTACAGCATACTATAGTGGAGCAGGAAGTGGCCTGCTCACTTATGTAAAGAATGGTCTGGTCTGTAAATGGATCAAAACTCACAATGATGTGAGTATTCACTATCAACAATTTACAGTAAAGACAGCAAAGAGTCAATTTTCGCTGTATCTAATATACTGTAGGACTAGGCGTGTGTCTGTCTGTCTGTCTGTTCTGGACAGCCGAAAGGGCACAATCGTTTTTCATCAAACTTGGTGGAAAAATCTCAAAAAAATCGTAGAGTGGAACAAACCTGGTCCCATATCGATGGTTTATTTAGGAAGGTATTAATTAACCATTTTATTTACGATGGAAAACGATGCAAGTCTAGGGACTTGGCGCACCCTAATTAACCATGCAAGTCTAGGGACTTAGCGCACCCTCATTCGCTGTACGCTAGCCAAGCACGAGCGTTCAAACTTTCACTGGGCACGAAGGTGCCCGGGATCCCTTGTAACATCTATTTTCGGTGTAATGAGCTGCGAGCGGACTTGTTACCAAAGCTATCAAGTAACGTTGCTATGCTGCATATGGGTGACTTTAACTCTCGCCACTCTGTCCTCGGTGATGTCCAGTGTAACTCTAATGGGAGGGTGTTCGTGAATTATATCAATATTCATAATATCACTGTATACGACACAGACAAAGTGACACATCTGATGGGGGGCAGACTTGATTATGTAATTGGGTATAACCTAGTAGACAGTAATGTCAAGGCTAAGGTCATCTCAGACCACCTAGTCAGTGATCATTATGCTATACTTACTGAATACACTGTTGCTGATGTCAAGTGTGAACCCCATCCTAAGCTCAGAATTAACACCCCAGATAATCTTAAATTGCACTTCAAGGCCTACATCCACAGATGGTATACTGGATATACACATGAGCCAGTGGATTTTTTTGCTGTGATCTTGTAAATGCCATTACCACATATTATACCACCTGGGTTAAGTCAAAGACGAAGGGGGGGCAGAACTAAACCACCTCTGTGGACACATGACCTCATCCTCATCAAAGAAGGAGAGAAGGTAGAACAGCTTGCCAACACTTATAAGCAAAATAAATCTGGTGAAAACCTCCTGGCATTCCTCAAAGCTAACAGAGCATTTCGTGAACTCAAAGGTCAGGTGAGAAGCACCTATTGGGAACAATTCTTACAGGGGATTAATAGAACAACCACTCTAGCAGAAGTATGGAACAAAATTAGAGCCATTACCAAGTCACCCACCCCAGTCCAACTTCATCACAGCCTTGCAGAATATGCTTACATGCTATTAGACCAATGGTCTAGTGAGTCACAAATCACTTCCCTGCCTCCTGACATACAGCAATATCTTAAAACCACACACATTAATAGGGGTTTCAATATTGAAATAGCCTGTTCCTCACCAGACCTTACCAACTAGTTTCCTATAACGTACCATGTAAAGGCGGTAACGAGCAGGATGATTGTTCGCCGCCCACTTGCTTGTTCGCGTCCCCCCCCACTTGGGAGGGTAGATGGAGGTGAGAACGTGACTGCTGCCTCGACACAGAGTTCAGACACTACCCAGCCATCACCAGCTGCACTTCCCCGCTGCTCGTTCAAATTCTGGTTGTGTTCTCATCTGAGGCTCTGGACTCGTGGGCTGTTTCCCCAGTCCTTCACAAATCGACTGTCAATCTCCCGACACCTACCCCGGCTACTACCGCGGCTGCCATGTCATCGCTCACTTCGTCCACCATCTGTGCCCCGGTGTTTCTCCTGTGTAGCAGACATCGCCCACCGAGGCCAAATGACAAAGCTGACTTGACCTTTCCCCTGAGAGTGGATTACTGCTTTCCAGAACCTTCCCCAGGGCCGCTGCCGTAGGAAATATATGTTCATTGTTTGACTCCAGTAATTGTTAAACTCCCATAATTGTTAGATTCTCCTAATTATTTGATTCCCTTAATTGTTGACTCCATTAATTGTTTGATTCTCATAATTGTTTGACTCCCGTAATTGTTATTTGATGTTTGTTTGAGTGGTATCAGAGTGTTGTGTTATTTTTATAGTAAAGAGATGTCAATCTCGAACGGTTGTTTGTTATCCCTCTGAAACCCATGGTTCTTGACTTTCCTTTTATAAGATCCTGTTTAGGCTGGCAAGGGATTTTTATCCTTAAGTCCCAGGCCTATACAAGTGGCGACCTTGCCAGGATTGTCTCTGACCTTGGTTTCTGAGGGCTAATATTCGTTCCAGTGTTTGTTGTAAGTCGCCGTGTGCACGCCTCTTACTGTCTGTGGCCCGGAAGTAAGTGTTGTTCGGTGCTTATTCCTTCCTTCTGTTGTGCTAATTTTGTTGCTCTCCCTTGTACTAGGGGAAGTTAATTAGTGTTGGTTGGGGTGCACTGTGAATGCTGTCTTAGCATTTTGTTGTTGTTTCACCTGGTGCGGTTTCTTTTCCCTGAGGTGATTCAACTGGACTGGGTACGAAGCAAGGTTTCCTCCAGTCGGATCAAATCATTTATTGGTTTGATTGAGCCATTAAGTAGTTATTTTTTACTTTTTGCTGGGTAAATTGTTTATTTTTCTCTTTGTCTTGGCCTTTCGTATCATTATGTCTAGTTTTGAGGAGTTGAAAGGTCAAGCACTGGCCCTGGGTCTGACAGGTGCTGAGATTGGTCGGTATGTGATCACCCAACAGACTGCCGAGAGAGATGAGCGGAACAAAGAGAAAGAGGAACGTCACAGAGAAAGAGAGAGAGGGGAACGCAGCAGGAAGAGAGAGAGAGAGGAACGTAATAGAGAAAGAGAGTTCGAATTAGCTAAGTTGCAGGTAGAAAAGGACCTAGAACTAGCTAGGATTAATGCTTCAAGTAGACCAGAATCCTCTGGCCTTATATAGGATAATGTGGTAAAACCCAGTTTGCCTGTTTATCGTGAAGGAGAAGACATCGCTTCCTACCTTGTTAGGTTATGAACGGATGGCCGAGCTGCTTGGTGTGGACCAAGATAGCTATGCTGTAAGATTGGGTAGCCTACTGAGTGGTAAACCGGTAGAGATTTATACGTCCCTGTCTGCCGACATCACTAGAGATTACTGTTTGTTGAAGCAAGCTCTCTTGCGAGGATTTAACAAGACTTCTGATGGTTACCGTGTTGATTTCCGCAGAACGAAGATTAGAGCAGGAGAAACATACCAGCAGTTTTCGATCCACCTGGGTTGTTTGTTTCATCAATGGCTAGAGGCGTCAGAGGTTAAGGAAACCTTTGCGTCTCTCGCTAACTTCATGATATTAGATCAGTTTTTGTCTTCTCTACCTCCACACATGAGAACTTTCATCAAGGAACACTGGCTAGAGACGCTTGGAGAAGCTGTACAACTTGCTGACAGCTGGGCGTCCGCTCGCAACGCGTACCCCAAGTCTTCTCCTCCTGCAGTGAAGAACACGAAGCCTCCGACCTCCAAGGAACCATTCACAGGAGTAGAGAACAGTAGTTCATCAGCAGTGCGGTGCCACAACTGTGGAGAAGAAGGGCACATTCGTTCTCGCTGTCCCAGGAATGCCCGCGCCTTCAAATCTACTGACATTCATCAGCCCAGCTACAAGGTCGGATTCTGTTTGGAAGACAGGAGCTGCCCCCGTTATTGTGTCAGCGGAACAATAAATGTGTCTTGGGCATCTACTTTCATCAGCGACACCGGTTGCTCGTGCATTATTGTCTCTGAGGAAGCCCTGCCTGATGCTGACGTCTCCAGCTGCTCGAAGGTTAGTGTCGCCGATTATATAGGTCGTGTTGATCAGTTCCCTGTTGTTAGGTGCTACCTGCGTTGCCCCTATTTCACTGGATGGTCTAATGTGGTAAGAGCGCCCATTAAATTCGCTAGTGTTCTCATTGGTAATGTTCCCGGAGTTCGTTACCCTAACGACCCGGAACCTTTAAAACTCTCCTCGTCACCAGCGCCAGTCTCCTCACCACCAGCGTCAGCCTCCTCGCCACCTGCCGGCGTCGCCTCGCCACCTGCCGACATCGCCTCGCCACCTTCACACGCCACCTCTCCTCCAGTAAAGGTCCAAGCTGTGGAAACACGGTCGGCGAAGGTGAAACGACTGCATCCCCTGATTCTGCCGAATTTGTTGCTACTGACTGTGACACCCAAGGAGTTCGCCAAGCTTCAAGCCTCGTGTACCACTCTGACTCGGGTAAGGGAGAAGGTGACTTCCGGGGAGGAGGATCAGGTTAGAGATGGGTCTGTTTACAAGTTTGTTTGTATTAATGGTCTGTTACACAGGTCTTATGTGTCATCCAAGCGACCAGCCAAAGTAGGTCGATTTTTACTTGTCCCTGCTGATTGTCGTATTAACATTCTCTCTGTAGCTCACGAGAGCCCTCTAGCAAGGCACTGTTCTCGTAGGAAAACTTATAGGAAGGTTGCTGATCAGTTTTACTGGCCAGGTATGGGAGCGGATATTAGAGCTTTTTGTGAGGCTGCAGGTAAGAGGGGGCTCACTGCCAGCCTGGATGTTATCCAGATCTATGAGATCAGTGAGGGTCTTGGCACCTAGATTGACTTCAGGAGTCTTCCTGACCCTGAAGGAATCGTCACCAACTGATTCGTCATGCCCAGATCCTCTCATAAGTCTCATATCCAAGATCTTTTTGACTGCCACTCTTCTCTCCTCCTCATCCTTACTGCAAGAGCATTGTCTGCAGAACTGCCTCAGGATGAGCATACCGGAAAGATCTCCTCACGAGTCTGCTCCACAATCTGAACAACCTTCCTTGGCTGACTCCTCAGGAGCTCAAGCTGGAAGAGAACATGCCTCAGACCTTCGGAGAACGATGACTTGACCTTGTGTTGAACAATTTGGCAAGTAAGACACTCTGATGAATTGGACAATAAGTCTCCGGGTTGTGGAAGCTGGTTCCCTTTCAGTTTATGATGAGCGACCCAAATTCTGCAGAACCTGAGAGCCGTTTGTGAGCCACCTAGAATGTGAGACTGGACCTATCTGCAGGTAAGCAAGTCTATCAGGCATGACCCCAGTTTTGATGGCACTGCAAATCATGTAACCCTAGTACTGGTCAGTACTCAGGTCGTCAATGACAGTATGTGCAAGCTCAACAGGTGGAGGGCCAACTGTGATTTTTCAAAGCTCGGATTTATTTCTAACTCAGTGGCAGAGTCCAGCATCTTGCCAAGAGGACCAGACCATCTGTTGTTTGAAAAGAGTCTTGCCATCAGCTCCTGGATCAGATGTCTGAGTGGCAACTCGTTGGTGTGGAGGTCAAGCAAACAATCAGACCAGCTTCCTCCCAATCTTCCGCTCTATCCACTGTATGACCCCCTCTTGCCACCCTGTGTTCGTGTTGGTGCTGTCCCTCAATGGCCTGCAGGGTCTGGTCTACGTTCTCTCTCTGAGCCAGTTCACAATGTTATCTGCCACTATCTCCAGCTGGTTTCCTGATGTCATCTTTCTCCTGGGTGAAATGCCACAAATACTTCCCTCCTGGTTCACTGCAGCAGGAGTAGTGTTCCTCCTTCACCATGGCAGAACAACTTGTCAGAATCTCCAACTTTCCTGAACACTTTAGTGTCATCCTTCTCCCATCAAAAACAACAAACAATTGATTCCATTTTCCTCTTATCCCCTTATCAAGCTCCTCTTCTAGGTTACTGACAAGTTTCTCCTGAGCTCTCCTTACTTTGTTATGATCTATCACCAGGTGAACATCATCAGGTGTTATCAAACCACCGTCAATCCAGGCAGCTGTTGCTATCTCTGCAGTTTCTCTGAGACCAGTGTGGTGTCGCATGCTGGCCAGAGCTATACTCGGGATATCTTTCCTATTTCGAATCTTATGCCTGGAAGGTTTGGGATCATTATTTTCTGGGTTAGGGACAAAGTCACCATTCTCCTGGTCAGCACTCGGATCAGCCATGGGGAAGTCATTAAACTCTGAATCAGCTTGGCTCAATCATCGCCTTTTTTACCTCACCCTGGGCCTTCTCAAGCTCTTTTCCTCGGCAACTCTTCTCCTCTTCTCTGTCTCTCTCTGTGGCAGCCTCCTGTCTCTTGGACTCCGGAATATCTTGGCTAGGAAATCTTAGAGAGCCCCTATACTGCCAGTCTTCTCTCTGTGCTTTGACAAATGCCGTTCGTCATCAAGGAATCTTCAGTTCACGCTTGCAAATACAGGAGATGTGGGCCTCGGATTTACAGTCACGATCGGCATCAAACTCAGGACAGAGAACAATTGGGCACTTGCAAGTAATTATGTCAAATAACTGGTCAGTTGCTTGGCAAAAGCTGTCCTTAACTGCAAAGCTTTTCCTCTCCCAAGAGATATCTCTTGCCTTTTTCCCAACTGGCTGTGATCTCTCACTAATCTTCTTCTGACTTGTTATGACTGGAGGCTTGAACTGGCGTTAGCCAGAGTGTACTGTGCCAAGATAGCTTTGGTCATATCACTGGCAATGTCTTTGTTTGTGTAAGTTCTTTGGTTCTTTTCACTGATTTGCCTGATTAAAACACCGTATCTCAAAGCATCTCTCAATGTAGAGGCAACTCCGACTAGGAGCTCTCTCCCCAGACCCAAGATAGTGACTGAGATGGCTGGATTTTTGGTTCCTCGTCCTGACACAAGCAGCCATCGCAAATATTATCAACTTATAAATGCATCCAGAATCTGAAACAGAAAAAAAAAAATATTGTTAGTTGGGTTGTTAAAGAATGAAGTCAGAAAGCAATGTTCACTATTTAATTATTAATGCACTAATGCAGCTGTACGTTAGATTTTCGATAAATTTCACGCTAAAATTTACCTAGCAAAAGGTTGCAAAATATTGAAACTGAAATTATTTTCTGTTTATATACACTAAAATCTATCAAAAAAGTGATGGGCCATTAGTTTTAGCTGATCTTCCCTCCTATGACACACCCTAATGGGTCAGTGACCTGTGCCAGGGTGGGCTAATCCCCGCCAAAAAAAAGTAAATAAATAAATAAATAAACGCAAAAAAAAAAAAATAAGTAAAAATTGTGGTAGCATTGTCCAGAGTGGGAACACCACACTCCTCACTGTCACCAGGACGTGACACAGTTGTTGTGGCTACCTAAGCAGTCAAAAGGCAGTCAGCACATTCTTCCCTTCCAGCGTGAAGAAACCCCCCAGCTACAAGGCACCCCAGCACCAAGACAAAATCCCCCAGCCCCAGCTCCATGCCCCCAGGTTGGCCAACACCCAGTCACCAACCATTAGGTTGTTTGGACTAGATCAGCGCTCTTGGTAAGCACCCGTGGTTGACGTACCCTGTGACTCATGGTGCGACCCAGCGAGTTACCAGCCTCCAGTGTACCCAGTGCACTCGACAGGAGTCTTCAACATCGCTTAGGTCATCATATCCACCAGCTCTTGGCATCTTGGACACGTCAACGACGCCATCTTCGAAACGTCACTGCAACATCTTAGCAAGTAGCCATCAAGGATCTTCAGATTAGATTTTTTTAGATTGCCCACGAGGGGGCTAGTTTATTGGGCACCCCCTTACATCCTGTGCAAGGTAAAGCGCAGAAGCGTTTACAGTGCCCATCCGGGAAGCATGCTGAGTTCATGTTTGCCTTTATGACTCATGCATTAAAGGCGTAAAAGCCTGAAGGGTCATGGGTTTTATCAGCAAGTTACATAAAGTGACAGAATGATGAGTGTGTAGGGGGAAAATTCTCTGTACAATTTATCTGTTTATGGGAAAGTGTGGAAGGTCCCTAATAATGTCAAGTGACAGGCCTGTCACTAGGATCTCTATCTATTCATTAGCTTTCGTGGTGGTGGGGCGTGTGTGTGGGAGCTCCATGTTTTTCGTCGAAAAACAGGGTCTTGCAGTGGATTTCTCCCCTACAAACGCTGTTTGTCGCTGCGTAGCCGACCCCACGAATTCCACAGTGTGTGCCTCGTGGTCTAGGTCAACCAGCGCCGCCATACATCACGGAGCGGGGGTCAACTACTAAGCCACGCCTACCCCCCGCTATTTAAGACCAACCAACCAGCTCCACTAAGAACCTGGCAGGCCTCTCCATACAGTGTACCTTTAGACTAACACAACTAACACTTAACTAACACCTCAAAAAAAAAAAAAAAATGTGACTACCCTCCCAGTTACACAAGGACCTGGGCGGGCTCACTAACTCCAACAATAACAAATAATAATAATAAGCAGCATTATATAAATAAACCAATATTAATACAAAGGTCTGACGACCCAAGGGAGTAGAACAAAGACAAAACACCAATAAGAAAGATGAAGCGATCTAGTTGAGCCCAGATTCTTTCTACTCCTACTGTATTTCAGTTTCACCACTTTTCCTTCAACTCCTAATAATCTTCTTTCACCTCTTAACTAAAGACTTCGTATCGTATCGACCTGTCTCTTTCTACCTACACCAACCAGCCAGCAACACCTCCTCCTCCTCCGCCTCTGCTTGGCGGCCCTCGCTCCTCCTCCGCCTGCCTGGCGGTCCTCTCTCCCGCCGGCGAGCATGGCGACCCACAAGCTGTCCTTCTCTGAGCATCCTCACCAACCAGCTCTCTCTACATCACGCTTGTAACCATGCTGCCTTCCCAGTACCAAGCTGCATTGTACAACCAATACAACATGTATATAGAGAGCACATTGTGAGTTTCCTTTCTCCAACCCATCCTGAGTGTGAACCAAACATCCCAAAAACCCCACAGTCTTTCCAGGAGTACCCAGTCTGATTTGTAGGAAATCTGATTGGTGAGTGGCTAGGGAGTGTCGTGATCAGTACAATATCTATCTGTGATCCCCGTAAGTAGATATATTTGTAAATTTACTGATGAATCTGTGTCTACGAAGTGAGGTGTAGGCCCACCAAGCTCCCCTCAGTGCCATTGCTTGTAATCTGAGCCCTGTCCACCCCCACCAACCACCCTCCCCCACCGTCCCACAAGGCCCCCCCAGCTGACCACACAACTAGACCGTCTCCCTACTACCAGCTACTCGGCCCTCACTAGCTCCAATATGTCTAAGTTGGCTGCTAGTATCAAAAATTCAAATTTCACGAAACAACAGTTGACTGATGTGATAATGGAAGTCCAACGGACTCTCATACAGGACATCATCCAACAAATGAATAAGGAGACCATCAGGAAGCTAGAAGAGGCTTTCCGGCGTCTCACTGACCAGCTAAGTGAGATTAAAAGAAGCTTGGAATTCTCGCAAGGGAAAATAAGTGACTTACAAGCAATGTTGAACGTTGAAGCTAAAGAGAACCGAACACTGAAGACCCAAGTTCAACAGCTGAGTGAGGCGAATTCAAAGCTCAAAACGGAACTAACGAAAACAGCAGACCGGGTGGATTATGTGGATTACATAGGGCGGCGAAACAACCCCAGGATTGCCGGTATCCCTGAAGACATCTACAAGAACTGGGAGTCATCCCAACACAAAATTTCATGCTTGCTGAATGAACATTTTAAACTTCCTGAAGTAAAGTTTGACCGTGTTCAACGCGTCGTAAAACCCAACTCCTCCCGCCCTTCGACATCATAACAAAATTCTCATCCCCCTCTGACCGTGACAAAGTGTTCTGTCAACGCAGTAAACTGAAAGGCACTACTATCTTCGTCAACGAAGATCTCTGCCCAGGTACGACTAAAGCCCATCTACAGCAAATAAACCAGTTTAAAGATGCTAAGAAATAAGGGAAACACATGACGTTCAGTCATAAAACTCTTGTTACGAGGGATCAGACAAGTGGACACCCGCCTACTCACCCACCGGCTATACCCCCCTCCCCCAAAGCACCTCGAGAACCCCCTCCCCACTGAGGGGGAACCAGCCACTGTCGCTATCACCTGAGGAGTTTCCCCTCCCCTGCCGGCCAACTCGAGTACTACACGTCTACCCTCTGTGGTGGAAACCAGCAACCCTCAAAACCGAGTGACAGGCGCACCTCCCACTCTATCCGGGAATCACCCTCAACAGTACCGGCCATCCTAATTCTGTCGGTTGTAGCACTTGTGAGTACGTTACCCTCCGCCCCCCGCCACCACTATTATAATGTTCATACAGTAGATCTTCCTTTTTCACACCTCAGTGACCCTGAGTTTTTACTGTTCCTGAATCAGTATCAATGTTCCTATAATGATGATACAAGTGTCATTCCCTTAGATGTGCTAGATCGTATGTGTTTCACCCCATTTACCCATGGTATCGACACAATACTCCCTCATATTGGGTTACACCAACCCAAACTGTAACTATTACTTTCCTGACTCTCCCGAGTTTAGTTCTAGTCTTCTACTACCTCATTCCTTCTCCTTGATTAGTCATAACATCAGCAGAATTCCCCTTCATCTAGATACCTTTTTGGATCAGTGTTTATCTTCTATTGCCCAAAAATTTGGTGTACTTGGGTTCTGAAAGACCAAACTAACTAACGATATTGACCATTTGTATAACATTCCAAATTATAATAGACACTGCGTCAACACGTCACGACACAGTGGTGGTGTCGCCCTATATGTTGATATCAAGTATAACACTTCTGTAAGAGATGATTTAAAGGTTCAGGAGGAGTACAAGGAGAGTGTTTTCATTGAATTACGTAACGACACACGAAATATCCTAGTAGGAGTGATCTACAGAAGACCCCACACTAATGTAAGGAACTTTCTTGATAAATTTTCGGAGCTTATCACTATCATAAGTTCAGAGAGGAAACATTGCTACATTACAGGAGATTTCAACCTTGATCTATTAAAATCAGAAACCGACACCTCAGTATTAGACCTTCTTGCTACCTGTTATTCTAAACTCTTCTTCAACACTATAACCAAACCCACTAGAGTAACAGCCACCTCTGCCACTGTGATAGATCATATCTGGACAAACAACACTCCTAACAATCTAGCAAGTGGAATTATTTATAACAATATCTCAGATCACTTCCCAGTTTTTGCCATGTATAAAACAGCCACAAGACCTGAAAGGTCTAGTAGAGTCTCAATACAATACAGAGACTACTGCACCGACAACATGCTCCTTTTTTAAAACAACCTATTGAATGCCTCCCACAACCCTAACGTGAACAGCTGCAACTTCTCTTGCATCTTCAATGTTTGCTTTGATAAATGCTTCCCGCTCAAGACTAAGTCAGTGAAAAGAAAAACACAAACTCCAAAGGAAATTTGCAAAAAGACCCATAACTTTCGGTGATGCTTACCGAAGTATCGGAAATAGAGTAACTCAAGCACTTAGAAATGCCAGACGTAACTATTATACAAATAAGCTCCAGTCAGCATCAGGCGACAGTAAGAAAACCTGGAATGTCATAAATTCTATTCAGAACAGGAATACTCAGCCTTCGGCCCCCCACTCAGGTTTCATGATAAATGATTCAGTTGTAACGGAACCCTCCCCCATTGCCAACCACTTCAATGAATATTTTATTAATGTTGGCAAAAATCTTTGCAGAGAGCATCCCAGATCACCATGAGGAATTTAGAGCCTACCTGCAAAACAGACAGCAAAATGAGCTGTTCTTATCTCCTGTCACAGCAGATGAATTACTGGCCATCATAAAAACGTCCAAAGATGCAGCAGCAGGCAGACAATATACCAATGAGAATCATTAAGAAAGTAGCCCACTTATTACTACCTGTTCTCTTACACATTTGTAACTCCTCCTTCACTAGTGGTGTCTTTCCGGATAAACTGAAAATTGCTAAAGTTCACCCAGCATATAAAAAATCTGGGGACAAAGGTCTCTTCAAGAATTACCGCCCTATATCAGTCCTCCCAACCTTGAGTAAGAGACTGGAAAAACTAGCATGTAATAGACTAAATTCCTTCTGTAATGCCAATAACATCTTTACAGACTCCCAGTTTGGATTTAGAGCTAGACGGTCGACTGAGAGTGTCCTGCTATCCTTTACTAATGACATCTTAAATTCCTTTGATGACAGTCAGTTCACAGTCGGTATATTCTTGGACCTCTCTAAAGCCTTCGATACTGTCGACCATACCATCCTCCTTTCAAAGCTTGAACATTACAGCATTAGGGGCCTGTCCCACAATTGGTTTACCTCATATCTGTCCAACAGGATGCAGTATGTCTGCTATAATAAACACCAATCTGACTCCTCGCCAATCTTGTATGGCGTCCCGCAAGGTCCCATTTTCGGCCCAATACTGTTTTTGTTGTACATAAACGACATAGTCCACGCCAGCACACTCATAAAATACAACTTATTTGCAGACGATAGTAATCTCTATGCCAGCAACTCAGACCTCCATTCCTTGATGAAAACTATGAACACTAAATTGACTAAAGTCAGGACCTGGGTAATATGTAATAAACTGACCTTAAACCTTGAGAAAACCCACTACACGATCTTTCACAGAAGGAAAAATTTACCCCCAGAATTGGACCCCCTGTACCTTGGTAATACAGTCCTCAAACGTGAACAAAATACTAAATTCCTCAGAGTTATTGTTGATGAGAAGCTTAACTGGAGAAACCACTGTAATCGCTCATTGGAGAGATTTTGGTTTGTGCAGGACAATAAGACCCTTTTCGTTGATGTGACGAGTATAATTTGGTCAAAACCTGTTGTATACAATTCACATATAACAACTACTGGTACATCAGGACACAGTTTGAATAATACGATCAATATACTGTACAGTACATAATTACACTTATTAAAGTTATTTAGAGTTCTCAGAGGATTCAACAGTTCACAATCACACTCACGTTTTGGGGTCTAGGGTTAGACCAACGAGAACAAATCTAATGTCCTGCAGAAAGATATTGGCTGACGAGAATCAAGATGTTACCTTTACAGTAGAAGGCGATAGACTGTCCCTCAGGCAGTCACACAGCTGCCACCAGCTCCATCTCTCTTAGTAAGCTATTCTGAGTTGTAAACAGTTTCTTCACTTAACATGTGGCCGGCGCGCACAATTGCGCATGGCGATAACAACCACAGACAAGCCATTCACAGTAAAGTCAATAAACAGTGCACTATCATGTACAAGTATCACACTCGACAGTCACTCACTCTCACAGCAATGAAAGAAATCTATCATGATCTTGTTTACCAACTCCTGATACACAGTCACACACTATGGGGGATACTGGCTCTTCAAAAACACAATCTCTGGTTACTGCACAAAAGAGAGTTGTAAGGACAATGACCTACTTGAAAAAAAAAAGATCACACAAACGAAAATTTTGCTATATTGAAAATGTTAAAATTCGAAGATATTAACACCTACTGTTGTGCCCTCTTTGTTTAAAAATCTACCAATCACTTGCCTGACAATAATTATTTCCAGTTCTGGAAGAATCAGAGATACAACTTAAGGCACCCAGAGCTACTAAGATCACCCTCCATGAGCTCCTCTCAGTCCCAGACCTCCATAAAATATCACCATAAAATATCACCGTGTAAAGGTGTGGAACAACTTACCCCCACTCATCCGAGCAAAGACTACGCTCCTTTCCTTTAATCATCCTTTAAAAAATATCTATTGTCTAAGTATTAATATTTCTTGTAACACCTACTATATTTACAGTACCTGCTTTTATTGTACCATCAAAACCGTTTTATCGGAAATTATCATGTAAATAGATAGGTAATTACCATTGCAATAAACATAATTGTCAACTAGACATAATCTTGACAGGTCTGTCCTCTTGTTCAACCTTATTACTGTACAACCCATGTTGTACTGCTCCCCCATTATACTTGTGTTTTTCAATTCCACTGTAATTTATGTATATATGTATATATATAAAATAAAATAAAAATAAATAATAAATAAATAAAATAAATAAATATTGAAGTGATAACCGTGGTAACTTTATGAGATGTTCTTATTACCACCATGCTATTGTACTATTCCAGATGTTTCTACATAATTCTTCCTTGAGATACATGTATAGTACATATTTGGTGCCTAAAAGAGAGCTCAGGTTCTCAACTGGCTCAGCCATGATAATATTGTTATTATTATCCATTCTGTATCTGTGTTTTCTGGCTAAATAAACTGCTTCAATTCAATTCAATAGGAGGAGGGATATCTGGTCAGGGAGGAAAGAGGTGTTGGTAATGGCTGGCGACCTGTAGGAGGTCATAGGGCAAGTGAGGATGTAGTGAGAGAGGGTGTGAGAGTCGGTTGACCACAAATTTAACAAACAGTGCGGCCAGGTTCAGGGTTGCCAATGTACTAGGCGTGGTGAAGTACAGTGGGGGTAGAGGTTATATGGTGTGGTGGGACAGGTACAGTAGGGGTGGAGGGAGGCACATAGGCATTGACAATATTGAGGGACATAGCTTTTAGTGTGATTGTGATGGCATGCCGGTGTGGTACGGGTAGCCGGGGGTGGTGTCCTCAGGTTCAATAGATAGCCCTGGTGGAGACAGCACAGACACAGTAGCCGGCAAAGCTTGTGGTGGGTGGACAGGTTAAGGCACCACGTGTCGTGAAGATGAGGCAGGACTTCGCTCGGGGGCAGCAGGACACACCAGCAGGCCTGGTAGGCACCTCACCAGTAGTGAAGGCCGCCGGCGGTGAAGTAGGCCGTGAGCAGGGGGGGTCACTGGGGGACTACCAGCTTGTGTCAAACCAGAAGAGAGGAGTGACTGGGTGGCAACAGAGGGCAAGAATAGGTCGGAGATGGTGGTACAGAGTGTAGCGAAGAGTCTTTCAATACGACTGGTAAATTCTTGGAAGAGGGATATGATCTGTGTCATGTCACTGGAGGGGGGTTGTGGGGGCACAGGAGCACAAGACCTGACAGCGTCAGAGTAGAGACGGAGGAGGCCAGTGGTAGTTGAGTTAGGAGACGGCCGGGACTGCTGTGTTGCAGCAGTGTGAGGCAGGGGCAGGTGTTGTTGAAGAAGGCGTTGCTGGAGACAGAGGGAACACAGAGGGTGTGGCCCAGAGGACGGTGGGGGGCGTTGTGGTAGATTTGGCCTTCGGGGAGGCTTTTTTCCTGGGGCAGATGGGCGATTGGGGCATTGCCGTGAGTCAGCATTGTGCCGGCCACCACAGTTACAACATCTGGGATCAACTACATAGCCCACACCACCCCTAGTAAGGTAATCTTTGATTTTTTGGGCACAGGCGGCGGAGTTATGGTTACATGAACAGAAGCAACATCTGGGACGATCACGTCGGCAGCAGGCAGTGAAGTTGTGATCCCAATGAGAACAGAAAACACTTAATGCAGGCCCAGGATGATAGGCTTCTGCATACAGTGGGGTGAGGAGTGTGTGGGACTCCACAGTGGTTGGGCACTCCCTTCCCTTCCACTTGACAATGACAGCAGCTTGTGGAGTTTTCCCCAGATAATGTCGACGTATACTGAGTATACTAGAATTAAAGTCACGAGCATCTTCTATGTCAGCGTACAGAGCCTCCTACTGGCGCTGGTGTTGACACTGAACCTCTAATAGATTTGCTAGGAACACAGGCGAATTCACACAGACACACTTTCATTGAGGGTAGTGAACAATTTATCGATCAATCATTTGACGATTTACACCTTACTTTACACCAAACTAAGGTCAAGTTTCACGTATGACACCAAACATCATTAAAGGCAAGTTCCCTCTCATCCTATACAGAAACACAGCGTGTCAGGAAATTTTTATTTACCTCCCTCAACCACTAATCCTCCAGTTACATCTAAGTTGTGTTACAACACACTAACCATGGCTACAGCTAGTTCAGGCATGTCATCTAACAATTCTAACATTGTACATGTATTACCACAACTTAACCGCATTCACGAGTTCACGGCAGATTATTATAGCATAACTACATTTTTTAAGGTCATGTGAGGATGAAATGAAGAACATTACAATCACGGGAGATTAGCAACGCAAGGCTTTTGTCCGTGGTCACATAAAGAAAGGTAGCTTCGCTAGTGAACACTTGGATGCTAATGGTCTTGTGGATCCTTCAAATAATGAGTTAAGAAAGACTTTAATTGGTCTTTTTTATTTTTAGATGGGCTGACCGTCTTCCTTGTATGGTACAAGTAGAGGATACTATGAAAAGTGTCTCTATAGCAGGTGATGTCTGTCAAAATATCAAGGACAATTTCGGTGGTTCGGCCTGGCTGGATGATGATGACAAAATGACATTAGACAATTTTGCACAATTATTTGAATTTGCCACTCTTCTATTGACGATCTGTGACCCTGTGTATAATCAAGCAAAGACTGATGACTATGCCTGTACTGATACAATTCTTGCTTACGCAAGTTAGATCGCAATTAAGACACCTCGTACTCCCCTAGCCAGGACTGTCACACCTGTGGCCCCGGTTCAATAAGGAGTTCCCAAGAACTCTGGCACAAAAGTCAAACAACTTCTAGTATGTAAACACTGCAACAAGAAAGGTCATACCATTGAATTTTGTTACCAGCTCCAGCAAGGTGGTGTCAAACCAAAGCACAACACAACCTCTAACACAAATCCGAGACCTCGACAAGACCCACCCAAGTCTTATTCAGCAGTTGCTCAGACCAAGTCTGCTACGGAACCGACAGCTGATATGTGGTGTGTGTATCATGAGTCTGCCGACGCCAAGTTGTACGCTTCCGAGGGGCTGTCTCCACCTTTCAGTCACTCACCTGTGGCGTCCCCCAAAGCACCAAGATGGGACCACTCTGCTTCCATATGCTTATCAATGATGCCCTAAGAGAAACCCCCGCTCGCTGGAAATATGTCGACGACTCCAACCATTGGGATCAGCGTCAACAATTCTGCGCCCGACTATACCGCCCTTAAGGATTTATTGAACAGTCTCCATAACTGGGCCACCAACAACCACATCACCATCAGCAATACCAAGACCATGGTTATGCACATCAACCTCTCCTCCGACATTGTCCCACCCCCTTCCATTAATTTAGGTCCGAACACACTTCAGGTTGTAGATTCCAAGCAGCTCCTCGGCGTCACCATAGACAACAAACTAAATTGGAAACCACACGTCAGTGAAGTTGTCAAATCCTCCAGTTTCCGTCTCCACCTCCTCCGCCGACTCAAATCCCTCGGAGTTCCTGCACCCGAGCTCCTCAGTGTTTACTCAACAAACATACTTCCCAAGCTCACCTGGTTTTCCTCCCTAAATGCCACACAACGTAAACACCTAGAAAAAGTGCAAAAGAGGGCATGCAAGATTATTCTCTCCCCTTCCTACTCCACATATCAAGAAGCGCTCAACACACTGACCCTTTCGACTCTCACTGACCATCACCACGACCTCATCTGCAAATTTCGTAAGAAGCTTCTGCACCATCCTCGATACCGGCTCCTACCACCATCTGAGATCCCTAGCCCGAGAATTGCTGTTCGACACCACAACCGCATCCAGCCCATACGTGCACGAACTGATCGCTATAAGAACAGCCCAGTCCCAACCATTGTAAAAATTATCAATAACTTGTAATAAACCAGTGTATTCACTCCCAGTAAATACTACTTCTTGCCCTGTCACTACCCGTTACGACTGTCTGCCTTGTTTTTCGCGTTGGGTCAGTTCTGACTGCTTTATCATGTAGTTGTACATGGATATCATTATTCTTGTACACTGCGCTTCTTCCATATCCTATCCTTTCGCCTAGAGTCCCTGCTGTTTGGTAACGACGCGAACCCTGCGGGCAGAGCCTCAAGGACGGCCCTCAGAGGGCTGCTGAGTCGAGACAGTAAGGGTGGCAACATTTTCTGTTAGGGATTCGACAGTGCTTCATAACCTGTCACTACTAGGTGTTAGGGCTTGGCTCGGCCCCCGCAAGGGGATTGTCTGTTCACTCTACCCCAAGACCCGCCTTTACTCGCCCAGCAAGCGGACAGAAGGAGCGGCATCCATGGGGTTTAGCTGAGGTGGACAGATTAGGTAGAATTTTCATTCATTTATTCATGTATGTTACTGACCATGGCCAAAGTGAGAGTGAAGATCTCCAGAACCCCGACCCAGGGGTCTCGGATAGGGCTAAAAAGGCTATTGAGCGACCTAAGGGTGAGGATAAATAGACTTGTGGATCTGAGAGATGGTTACATCATCCTCACAGAAACAGATGAAGAAGCTGATAAACTACTTAAGTCTAGTGCCATGGACAAAATGAAAACCAACGGTTATGAGGTCATTGTCCCACGGGAATACGGCGCCAAGCTCACCCTTGTATGTAAGAAGTTAGACAAAGATGTAGTGGAAAATAACGCAGAAGAAATAAGAGATGAAATACAAAAGCAAAACAATAATCAAGGTTCGCTTTGCAGACACAACGGATGCAAAAAGAATGAATGAGAAGGGGCTCTATGCATATGGCACTTCCATCTCATCCCACCAAATAGAATATGAAAAGTATACGCCCATCCAACAATGTATGAAATGCTATAAATACAATGACCACGTGACCAAGAACTGCCCCATGCAAGGGGTCATATGCTCTGAGTGTTCATCTGATCAGCACTTCTACAAAGACTGCCGTAGCACCATAAAAAAGTGTGTCGTCTGCGAGGGTGACCACAGGACCTTCTCTGCCACCTGCCTGGTCAAGAAACAGGTACTTCAAGGAACAGAGAAGAAACTGATCGAAATAACCAAACAAAAAGAAACCAGGAAAATTTCTAACACCATAGAAAGGACCACTCAGTCGACGATCATGGCTTACAGCCAAACCCTAAAAGACGCTTTAAAAGAAACTCAAGCAGACTCCCAAAAGCTCAACAATGTCAGCGAGACCATGGAAGTCCTGCAATCAGAGATACGAACCATCAAGGACTCAATAAAACAGGCAGTTACTGAGTCACTGGGCGCCATGAGGGACGCAGTGGCCGAGAGCATCAGGAGCGTCTCCTCTCCACAGCTGGACGAGTCCAAAGCCACCACTATATACTTGTCTTACCTGCATGCCCATCACATGAACAAGGTTCATCCGGGTTCATTCTCGAGACACCTCAACGAGACGCTAACCAGGAACAACATTGCACCTGTTGAAATAAGCGACAAAGTTCCTTCAAAAGAAATCCTTAAGGCAGTAACCCACTCAACGACTTATCGACGACCTCAACCCACGCCAGCAATAGACCATGATCTCCTTGACTTAGGCAAAAGTCAGTACAACCGCAATCCCGACGTGGCCAATCAGTCCCCCTGGGATCACAGCTCCAACGACACCGTAAATGCCCGCGACCCCATTACATGCACTCCCAGCGACGACAGTGACCATCGGACTGCAACCACAGTCAATGGCTGCGACCAGATGATGACGACTCACCCCACAGAGGAACAAGACCCTCGAGCTGCAGCGTCAGTTGATTACTACGACACGCAGGCCCAGGACCTGAACACCTTCCTGTACACGGGCGACGAGAAGTTCGAGGGCCCGCCATTGACTGACAAGCAGATGTCCGAAGGTTCTGCTAAGAAGTTCCGTCCCCCTAGAAATGGCAGAAGCCGAGCAAACACTCCAAGCGACGCCCCAAGCTAAGGTCTCCGAAATGGCAGTCGTTAGCAGGATGAAAATTGTCCAACATAATATCCTACACTGGTCCCTTAATAGATGTAACGAACTGTCTAACTTATACTATCAATTAGACCCAGACATCATTCTGTTAAACAGCACTTGCATAAAGGACGAAAGTAAGCTGAAAATTTTTGGCTACACTGTATACCAGAGGAACATGATGGGTGAGCTGATCGATGGTGTCGCTGTGGCCATCAGGTGAGAGGGCGGTTGGGGGGTTGAACAGATGCCTTGGGAGCTGTTGGAGTAGCAAGAGTACCTGGAGGACGCTGGTGTGGTGGAGGAGGGAGGGTATTGGCGCCTTGGTGCGTGCTACCTGTGAGTAAGGGAGGGTGGGTTAGCGCCAGGGTCGCCAATATTGCATCAAAGCGTGCCTTTTCCTCCTCTCTTCGTATCTCCTCCCTCTGAAATTTCATCTCTCTGCGTCTTTCGTCCCTGTCGTCCATCCACCTCAGAATTGTGGCAATGTCCGTCGCTGGAGGTGGAGGATGAGAGGCAGTGGGCGCAGAAGCTCCATCTGCGCCCGGTAGAGGGTAAGGTGGGGAGTCGTGTCTCCCATTTTGACGTTGTCCCTTCTTACCGCCCATCTTAGTAGCGCTTGAACTGCGCTGTTTAGTATATACAGTGGCGCCTCATCAGCTCGAACCACACATATATGACGTAAACAGCGCAGAAATAACGCATAGAGTCCACTGTTCTGTCCGTGAGAGCGTGCGTGCGTGCGTGTGTGTGTGTGTGTGTGTGTCTGAGAGAGCAGATCGTAGTGGCCTTAATGCGGGTGGCTAGAGCCGCCGCGTAGGTAAGAACGTTCGTGTCTCCCCGGATGTCACACGAGAAGGGTGTATGCCTGCGTGCTCCGTGGGTACCACAAAAAACAGGCCAATGCTCAACTCTCAGCTCTAGACACACTAATACACTGACACTAACACTTCCACCATCACTAAAACGCACTGTGACGGCGCAACACTGCACGTCGCGGCGAAACACAACGCAACACAACACAACACACTAGAGTCGACACGCACATCACCAGCTAACTGTCGGCATTGTTCACGACACTTGTAAGTCCACAAATCCTACTCCCTGCGCCATGAAGGTTCCAACTGTTCCCTGAAGAAGGCAGTGATGGGTAGGGACACACCGGGTAACACTGGAGTCCATTTATTAACGGATAGGAGAGATAAAAGTAGTGAGCGGCATGCGCATGAAGTGCCATGCACGACGTAAGGAGTCAGACTGAGGCTGCATTGCCATATGGCAGCCTCGGGGTAATGTTGTCACATAACACGTGCATTGTTGCCACGTAATTACATACATAGATGCTACTCGGCATTGTAGCTTATATACAAGGTTGCTACTCGGCACAGTAGCTTAGATACATAACCTACAGTAAATAACATATATTTAATGTCTGGACAGATTCCCAAGAGTTATGCATATTAATGCATAGATTTTGTAAGCATATTTATGAGAAGTGACGTAAAACCACATAATAAAATACCTGGACAAGTTCCCGAGAGTTAGGAAACGAAGTCTATGTGGCCCCAACGAGGTTACACCACAGAGCTAACTCCTCCTCCACCCCCTACAAGGCACCGTCGTGGGCGGAGATTTAATTCTTGACCACAGGTTAATACTGTGTCCAACCTCCATCTGCTGCTATAACTTCATGAAAGCTGGTGCGCATGGAATTTACCAGATTGCTGCAGATGTTCGGCCTCCTCCTTATTCCCTCCCACACATTATGTACGTGTCTCCTCACTGCCTCACTCTCTTTCTCCTCAACATCCCATTCAACAACCATATGCGCCCATAGATTTCCTATTGGATTACAAGTGGCTCCTTTGGGGGACCAGTCCAATAGAATAATCTGCAGGTGCACCTCAAACCAATGCTTGACTGCCTGACTTGTATGTATTGGACTGCGGTCTTGCACCATACATATAGGCTGTGGGTCTGGGATGGCATATGAGTTGCTGGGAGGATGGTTAGGAGTCCTGTTGAACTGGCAGGTAGACAAAATAGAAAACTCACAGCCAAACTGTAAGAAAACCCATGGACAATGAGACATTAGTAAAATATACTAGGTCATTTTAGAGCGTGCACAAACATTATATACAGACCTATTGGTCCTTGCGAGGCTGTTTGGTTATGCTATGCTAACTAGTTTGCTAAGGTGAGGGAAAGTATATATATATATATACATATATATATATATATATATATATATATATATATATATATATATATATATATATATATATATATATATATATATATATATATATATATATATATATATATATATATATATATATATGTAATATTCAGAAATTTCAGAGTAATTTCAAACACCGCGCCATTGGCGATACTGAGCTTTCACGGTCGTCGGAGGGAAGAGAGCGCTCCCTGCACATAGGGAGAGGTTGTGGAACTAGGCCTAAGTGATATTAAATGTAATTTGCCGAATTAATAATGATGCGATTCATGAAGTTAAGGGACTATTATTGAATTTGAAATTATTATAGATCGTTATCAGTCTGAATAATGTCACGGGTGTCCCAAAAGAGTTATTAGTTAAGCGGAAAATATGTCACGTAGGCCTAAGCTAGTGCCTTGGAGAGATGCGACGCTGGCTGGTCCTCAGTCACGTGAAAGCGATTGGACCTACAGGACATCCCTGCGCGTCCGTCCACAGAAATAGTCACGTGGTCTAGTCACCTGTGCTGCGCTATTGCAGTATAACAAGTAAGTCTCATTCGATCTCACAGGGTTAGATAGGGCAGTGATAAAGTAAACTAGAGCTAACAGTGAGTTCATTTCAGGGTTTCCGCCAGAACCCACTTGACTGCGAGAGATTGATCATGCAGAGTGATACTGCGAGAGATTGACCGTCGCTTGGAGACTGCCCTTTGGATGGGTTGAGGGGGTGGCGATTGTCGCTATTGGACTTGATCAGTGTAGGCCTGTCACCGTTTAGCGGGTATCAAAGGATCTCTTGGGGAATTCCAGGCCGTTTGGGTGCCCAGCTGACGACGGACGACATCATGGGGTCATCAGCCTTCACCTCGCTCTCACAATAACACATGTTTCAAGCAGCTTGAAGTGAAACCCTTGTTAACGTGGTGCCAAAGCTTTCTCAACTGTACAAGGTCTGATTGGCTCACTTCTTCCCATGGTGGATGTACTGGGGCAAAGTGAAGCTAGCTGAGTGATACAGGGTCGCATTAATTGGGGCTGGAGAATCAGTGGAGTTTTAGAGGCATACTGCTGTGAGCAAAGGCTTGACGGGCTCAACCACGGTGCCTTGTTGGTTGTGCCTTTAAACGACTACGGAGTGCAGGTGAATCTGTGTAGCAAGTAGAAGAGACATTAGTTCACGGCATTGACCCCAGTAACGTCTTTATATAATATTTTTTAAATACCGTTATTGCTGTTTAATGCATGCTTTAGCATTTAAAATTTCTTTATAGTTTCAACTTGTAGATAACCTTTGTTCCCCAGAGAAGCTAATAGTTTAGGAGGTGTGCATCTGTTGGTGCACATAATTATATTGAGTGCCCATGGCCTATTCATTGTAGAGATTAATTTTATTTTTTAACAATTTACTTCTAGTGACTGATAATATTTGTTGAAAACCTTTAAGGCCTGCATCTGTTGGTGTAACATAATTATATTGAGTGCCTTTTAGGCCTATTTCCATGTGAATTATTAATTTCTTATTTTTTTTGAATACCATTTTCTCAGTGCTGGATATTATTTTGTTGAAAGCTCTTAAGGCCTGTTTCATGTGTGCAAGCAACATTTCTTGGTCATCAGATTTATTGAAAGCCATAAGGCCTGTTTCATGTATCAAACAACATTTCTTAATACTTCAGATTTATTGTTGCTGAGTAATTTCTATATCATGTATAACTTTTTACTAGGTAGTGTTTAAGTTCAAGTTAAAGTGCATATTGCAATATTTGATTGTGTTGTAGTGTTGGAGGAATAAGTGTCGGCCTCATTCATCCCAGTCACAGACGCTATCCTTCTGTCACCGGACAGTTCATTTTGTTTAGTAGATTTAAGTGTTCTTGTGCTGGTTCGATTTTTTCTCAAAGGGGGGTGCTTCCACTGCCATTACCATCTATTAATATTTAACAAACTCCAAGTCAAGTGAGAAATAAAGTCAGTAAATTCCGAACGGTTACATATATATATATATATATATATATATATATATATATATATATATATATATATATATATATATATATATATATATATATATATATATATATATATATATATATATAAAATAATAGGTGCACGAATGATCTAGGTGTATGCTGATAACCACAAGGAAAGAAGAAACGAAGTTCCCAGCGAATTCACATCTTCAGGGGAGTACAGACAGAAGTACAAAACAAAGATGTATATATACAGGAGAATCAGGTCCCACAATGGTCAGGTATTAGTGTATGACCCTACTAATCTTTAGCACCGCAACGGTCGGTAGTCAGGTCAGAGGATAAGGTGACCCAACCTTCTTGCCTGGTTACAGATCTTCTTAATTACAAATTTTCCAGTTTGTACATGCCATTACTCAAATTCATGTTGAATGCTTCGGTATGTTTAATGAGACTAGATTCCTATGATGTTCTACTATCATTGAATTACAACGTAATATTGAGGAGGCATTATCCCAGTCAATGCAATGCTTGTTTATCCTCAAATGAACAAACAGAGCATTGGATTCCCAGCCTGTCCTAACACTATATTTATGTTGTATAAGTCTAGTTACAAGATCTTTACCTGTCTGGCCTTAGTAAAACATATTACATTCCTTGGAAGGAACTTTATAAATGCAACCAATTGTGTTGTTGGGGGGTTCTTGATTAACATTTGTTTAACAGTGCATGAATTAATAAATGCCACATTACGTTCAGGTTTTAGTTGTAAAAGATTTGGAGAATTTTTGTGAAATGCAATATTAAAAGATATTCTATGGTCATGGGTGGGCGGGATCAGTTCTATAAAAGATTTCTTAGTAATGTTCAGGCATTTGTCTATAAAAGATCTAGGGTATTTAAGGTTTGAGCCAATATTATAGATATATTTATATTCCTCATTAATGAATTCAAATGCTGCAAATAAAGTGCGTAAAAACATTTTTGAAAATACTGACTGTTTGACTCTATTATGGTGGGCAGAATAATAATGAATGTATGAACATAGTAGGTTTCTATAAATACTGAATTTAAAAGTGTTATATATTCTGTATAAGAAGTGTCTAGATAAGGCAATTTACAGACTTGCTCTAATTCCACAGTGAATTTGATCGAGGCTAAGCTGTTAAGTTGTGGGGAAAGCTTTTATGTCGTTAAACAAATTGAACTCCCCCAACAACACAATTGGTTGCATTTATAAGTTCCTTGCAGGAATGTAATATGTTTTACTTAGGCCAGACAGGTATCTTGTAACCTTAAACAACAATAGTGTTAGGACAGCCAGAATCCCTCATCACCTTGTAATTCAATTGATAATAGGAACATCATAGAATCTAGTCTCATTAAACATACCGAAGCATTCAACAAATTTGAGTAATAATCTGGACAATTTGTAATTAGAAGATTTGTAACCAGGTGAAGGTTGGGTCTGCCACTACCGACCGTTAGTGCTTTACAGATTAGTAGGGTCATTATACCGATCATGGACCTGGTCTCACCCTCCTCTTAATATCAGACACCTTGTTTCTTCTCTTTATCTTACCACCCCTGAAGATATACAGAAACCGCTTGGAACCGTGTTTCTTTTGTTTATTGCCCTAAATCCACCTACGTGATTTACTTCATATATATATATATATATATATATATATATATATATATATATATATATATATATATATATATATATATATATATATATATATATATATATATATATATATATATATGGACTTTAATTTCTCACTTGACTTGGGGTTTATTAAAATTTAATAGATGGTAAAGGCAGTGGGAAGCGCCCCTTTAATCCGAACCAGCACAAGAACATATACTAAATTAACAATGTGACCGTGGGATATGACTGGGATAAATGAGACATCAGTTCTATAAAAGTTTAGTAATGTTTAGCATTTGTCTATGAAAGATCTAGGGCATTAAGGTTTGAGCCAATATTATAGATGAGTATTTATATTCCTCATCAATGGAAATTTAATCGCAAATTTCAAAGCACGTAAAAAACATTGCTGGAAAATACGACCTGCCTTTGACCTGGCTGGCGCAGTGGGGTATGGAATAAATAATGAATGTATGAACACACATTAGTAGGTTTCTATAACAATGAACTTAAAAGTGTTACCTATTCTGTGTATCAGACAGTCTAGGAATGGCACTTACAGTCTTGTTCTAATTCCACAGTGAATTGGATCGAGGGGCTTGTTATGCAGGTGTTTTAGGTCTCACATATGTACAGAGACATAATACATCAACAACATATCTAAAACCAGACTGCTATGCGTAAAATATTACTTAATAGTTTTCTAAAGAATTCCACATATAGGTTGCTTAATACAGGTGGGAGAGGGTATTCTATTATTAGCTACTGAATTCTTTTGATAGTAATATTTCCATTGAATTCAAACTTACAATCCTAATAATATAGTTTATTTTCTAAAATATGTCCAGGAATCACAAGAACTCTAGTAAATCATCAACTGGGACCTTGTAAAGAGGATACATGTACCAAAATCAAATTAATAAAATCATAATTAAT